>NC_068956.1:2728250-3030000 GCF_026419915.1 Harpia harpyja | reverse complement strand
TGAAAAACCCCAACTCTCTCAGCCTGTCTTCATAGCAGAGGTGTTCCAGCCCTCTGACCATTTTTGTGGTCCTCCCCTGGACCCGCTCCAACAGGTCCCTGTCTCTCCTGTGCTGAGGACCCCAGAGCTGGACGCAGAACTGCAGGGGGGGTCTCACCAGAGCAGAGCAAAGGGGCAGAATCCCCTCCCTCGACCTGCTGGCCATGCTTCTTCTGATGCAGCCCAGCACACAGGTGGCTTTCTGGGCTGCAAACACACACTGCTGGGTCATGTCCAGTTTTTCATCCATCAGCATCCCCAAGTCCTTCTCCGCAGGGCTGCTCTCCATCCCTTCATCCCCCAGCCTGTATGGATCCCGGGGGTTGACCACGCGTTGCTGTGCCATGCATGCTCCTAAGTGTGCAGAAAAGAGAGGAACCGTTACACGGAGCAGAGCGAGGCCTTCTCGCCTCAGATAAATCCATCGCTTACATACCGCCTGAGTAAACAGCGTCATGTAAATATTGATGCCTCATATGTGGTCTCGTAACTGGGGGGACGCATATAGCCCTGACCCACTGGGAATGGCTTGTTTGATGCGAGCAGCGTGATATGGTTTGGGGAAGATGGGGAGGATTCGGTCACATGAAAAAGAAGCTAAAAGCGACTCTGGGATTGAGGCTGGCGACTCTTTAAAAAAAAAAAAAAAAAAAGACAAACCAAAACAAAACCAAACGGCAACTTAACGCCAGAAAAATTAAACCTCTAACTCAGAAGCAGTCTTTTAAAACTCAGATACACTTCAAAGTCTTCTGGGCGTGGGGTCCTAGTGCAGCTCCCAGCACTTGGTCCTTTTCTCAAGCACAGTGGAGCCTTTGTTTTGTGTTTGGAGAAAAAAAAAAGTGACAAACCACGCTGTTTGGATTGAGCTGGGATTCGCTGCGCTCCCGCTTGCGGGGATGCTTTTCGCAGGGTGAAAACTAGCCTGTGGCGTGTGTGTGTGCGCGTATGTGTGACAAAAGGGAAACACAATCAATTTTCACACTGATTTTAATAATTACCCTTTTTATGAACAGTCCTTTGAGGCTGTTACCTCTTGGGAGCAGAGGAATTCCCTCGAGTGCATCAGCCTCCGGGAGAAGAGGCATTTTTCACCATCAGCAGCAACACCCTTTGGGGAGGATGCGCCTCGTGTTTCTCGATATCGGCCCCTTCCCTCGCCCCACATCCATGTGTGCTTCCTAGCGAAAACCAACTGCTCCAGCATCCAGTCTCATTTTGGGGTGAATCCAGGAGATTGAGTTATTATTGCAATGATCAGCTTCACTCCCCATTAAAAATCTCACTCTGTTTAGTAACAACCACAGGGCAAACACTGTTTAGATCCCCCCGGCTGCTTGATTTGCTCTGTGCAAGTTCAGGTAGATACATACCTGGCAGCAAAGCAGAGTTATACCTTCCTTTACATAAACTAAAAGTTAATTTTCCCCCAGGGCGGAGACTTTTCCAACCCTTTAAATCACACCCCCCAGTTTTGTCTCTCCTGCCTTTATCGCTTCTTCAGCGAAACGTCCGTCTGTTCGTCCCCTCTGCGCTGCCGTACGCCTCCGCGGGTATCCAGCGAGCTGGGGGAAATAATCACCCGGCGGCAGCCCCTGCGAAATGAAGTCATGGGCTCTATCTGGCCGTGGGTCCCCCTTCCCCACCTCCCCCCAATAATAGGTTTTGTGATGTGGATTTCTGTCGACAGAGCGAGACGCCCGGCTCTCTCCTCCTGATGAACACGTCCCGCGAGGACAATGATGGAGTTCCTGCGAAATTTTTACCGCTGACCTTTTCTCCGCCGTGGAGCGGGAATGCGTCTCCCAGTGAAGGCTGGGGACAGCGGAGAACATGTTATAACGCTGGAAAATGTGACTCCGTCTTTGTGGAATGCCATTTTTTTCCCCCCTTTGCTTCCCTTTTCTTCTCCCCTCCCCTTTAGAAAAATGCAGCGCTGAAAACTTGAAAATTTAAGGCAAAAAATTGCCGTCTGCTCCCCCCCACTCCCCTTCCCAGCTCCGTCTGAACAAGCAGCCAAGCTGTTAAATGCTTTTACCTGCTGTGTCCAAGTCAAAAGTTAAATAATGTGTGAACGAATGTGGAAGGAAAACAAGAGGCAGGGAGGGAGTGCCGGAGAGAGCCCCTCTTACAACAAGATAATTGTTACATTATGAGAAACAAATAACACGCTGCTCCTCTCCGGGTCTGTGTCCGTGACATCTTGACAGGTACATCTGAAGTTAATTACGTGCCTCTCGTTGCGTTTCGCTCCGCTGCCGGGGCCGGATCCTGCAAACAGGCGGACCAGAGCTTCACGCCCCGGCAGCCAGCGCTCGCTTTTCGGAGGTCAACGGGTTTGCACCGGGGTCGGTTTGCTTTCCGCGGGCCCTCGCGGCTGCAAAAATGCCCTTGCCAAGAGGCTGGGATATCCCAACCGGCCGTGCGTGGTGGATTGGATGTTGGTGTCGCGGGACCTGCCTTTCACCCATGCCCGCTAAGAGAAGTTTATGGCTCCTGCCAACAGGAGAGAGGTATATTATTCTTTCTAACTAAATAGCGCAGTTGCCACATCTTTTCTTCCTGGGGCTTGTTTGCTGTTCCTTGATGCTAGAAAGCTTTTGTTGTCTAAGCCGATGCGTTCCTGTTCACATAGAGATGCTGGTTTAACCCTGCGTGTTTCCACCGTTGCTGAATCTCCTTCACCGCAGCTCAAGTCCAGCACTCCTTCCTTCTGCAAACCCTCCGTCGGATCACCCATCCCATCTTCGTCCCTGTGGTGGGGTGTCCTGGGTGTCCGTGAATTATTTTTAAGTGCTAAGAGTTGGGTCAATGTGGTAAATGCAAGGGCCCTCGGTCCCTTCTGGACGTCGATTCGTCTCACCTCCATCAGTGACCAGATGTCTTTGGTTGCCCTGAGCTGCCTCTGTGTTTGATGGAGAGTTTTGTGGAGAGCAGTTCATCTGTCTTCTCCCACGGCTGCATTTAGGAGAAGAGGTGCGTCAAAGTGTCCCTCTCTCTGTGTTGACTCTAAGGGAAGCTGGACATTACCTCAGATGGAGGGGACATGCTGATGAATGCATTTGGTCAGATGTCTCCTGCCCCGTGCGTAGAAATGTGCGGTGCACTCATTAAGGATGCTACTTTATTCTCCCCTTTGTTTTAATATTGCTTTTATTGTGGTTCACATTCAGACAGAGGAGGAACTTGATGATGGAGGAGTGATGTGGGTTTTCCTTCAAACTCTTCCCCCAGACCTGCATTTGTCACACTGGACCTGAGTTTCTTAAAGGGAGGGAGCAAAGAGAGAAGACTGTACATGCACGGTACAGAAGGGACAACTTCTATTCTGCCGCCCGTGTTAGGTGGGATGAACCCAGGGACACCAAGGCTGACCCAGCAAAATGGGTTTGTCTGCATCGCTGACCAGAAGGACACTAGAAGATGAGCCCGAGGCCATCCCGAAGGTCCACGCTGCTCGCCCCACCTGCTCCATGCCCAGCCTGGAGCGAGTTTCCTCAACAGTCCTCATGGGCACGGAGTGTGAGTCTGAACCTGTTTTGGCCCCTTCTGTCCCATGCATAGACCTATAGCACTATCCCAGCAGGCTTCACACCCTCAAGCATCGGTTTCGTGCTAGAAAACACCACTCCGGTGGTCCGCAGCACAGCCCGCATATTATTTCAGTCAGTTTAACTTGGCCAAAACACACAAAACTGTTGTTATGTCTTGGGGCCAGAGGGGCAACGCGGGAGCTGGGGGAAAGCCGGCGCGGTGTGCGGTGTAGGGGGGACGTGCTCCAGGCAGGGACAGCCCTGAGCGGTGTGGACACCCACTGGACCATAGCCCTTGGCCTCAGGGCCAGGGACACTTGCGAGGCCTCTGTTATTTGGCAGTATAGACGTGACCTACAAATCCCACTGCTAGGAGCTTCTGTGTCACTTTACATGATCTTCCTCCATAGCCCAACACTAACTGCTGCTCCTTGGGTGTGGATGTCTGGCTATGTCCACAGCACCGGGCTACGCAGAGTGAAAAAGTGCTGAAGACTTGTCATCCACAGTTCAAAGAGGGGTTTTTTTGGACTAGCTGTAGCCTGGACCCATTCTTGATCGGCGTGTGGTAGGTGTTCCCCTGGAGAGGGTCTTTGGTTTGGGTTTGTTGTGAACTGAAACATCGGTGTAGATGCAGGCCCTCCCCTTGGAGAGGTGTGATGGTGAGGAAGACCATGAAAAGCTTTCCCCTCCCCCAAGTCCATGTTCTTTGACTTTTGCTTCAACTTTGAAGTTAAAATAAAAGCAGAAACTTGAAAGAAAACCTCATCCCAAAGGCGGCTTCACCCTCGCAGCCATAGCGAGACCACAAGCTGTTTGCTCGGGGTAGCGTACCTTGCCCTGCTCTGTCACCAACGCTCGGCAGAGTCTCACCTCCATCTCAAACCCCAAGTCCAGATGATCTCTGTCTGCCCAGAGTTTTGCTTTTTACTTGCACCCCTCTAATAATGACGTTACTATTCCCCTGGTCATCTTCGTCAATACAAATGAATGCGTCCTGTGTCTTTTTCTCCAAGGATGAATTTTGATGAGTCCCTTCAGCTATTACTTTAAGGTACATTATGGATTTCCTATGATCAGTGCTTTCTGACTTTCTAACTTGGTTGAAAAATTCCCACAAAGAAAATAATCAATCGCGAGTAAATAAGCATTGCCACACACTCCACAACAAATTTACGATCTGGATACCGTCAAGACTTCTAAGTAAAGACCACATGTATTTTTTTTTCAAACATTTTATTTGGCAGGTGTTCCTGGAAGACCAGGGCTCAGTGGTGGGGTTGGGAACTGACTGAACAAGACCCGTAGCCACGCTTATGAGATTGCAAGCATTTTTAAGGCTCTTGGAGAAAACACCAAACAAAATAGTTTGAAATTAGGTTGAAGGTACTTTCTCAAGGTTTTTTTTTCCCCAGAGGCAAAATATATCACACAAGGCTCTCGTCTTTCTATCGCTCACAGATAGAAAGGAAGGTAACTCATTTGATGTTCACTCCTCTGAGTAGACCTGCTTCTAGCCTACCCTGCATTTTTAATATTAGTCCTAAAAACATTCCAGGTACAGTTCTAGATGCTGGAGGGATTTCAAAACTGCTTTTGTGCTGCATGCCAAAATCCTAAAAGCAGGGCTAGATCGTGTCATCAGTTTTCAATCAAGCCTCTCTGTGCCTCTTTTTGTAAGTTGCTAAAAAAGTTATACATAAAATGGTGAGCAAATACTTTCCATATAGCTTAAAAAATGAGGTTCCTCATTGCAACTGCTGTAGGTGGTTTGGGGTGTTCTGCCGAAGGACCTGGTCCTGTCTGGGTTAATATGGCAGTGGCAAGAAGAGGGCAATACTTTTGCTTGGCTTAGTTTGCACATTTGCTCTGGTTTGCACCAAATTTGATCATCATATTTTACAATTCCATTCCAAGCAGGAAATCTAGACTATGGATCAGTGGCTGCCCTAATTTTTATTGGCAAATCATGATCTTTATTGGTGGAATTATGAGCTAGCTGGACTTTACAGTCTTTGTGTAATGAAGCCAATATATTACTACCAGTGTGATGTTTTAAATTTAATGTAGCAAAGAACAAAGGTGGCTTTCTTCTTGCTTTCCTTGTCTTTCTCTTTCTTTCCTTCTCTCTCTTTTTTCTTCTTTCCTCTTTTCCTTCTTCTCATTCTTTTCCCTTCCTTCCTTCCTTCCTTCCTTCAAATCATTTAGGTTGGAAAGGACCCTTAAGATCATCGAGTCCAACCATTAGCCTAACACTACCAAGTCCACCACTAAACCATGTCCCTTCTGCATTGACAGCAGGTCAGTCACTCCAACATGGACACAGTTACTTTGACAAAAGAGCTTGGTATTAGAAGAAGAAAAGAACCAATACTAGCAAGATGAAGGGGTTTTGCTGGTGCAGCTGTGGTGAGAACTGCATCTTTACCCAGCTTGGGCCCACTGATACGTGAGATGGAGCCCTAAATCCAGAGGTCACAGATATAAAAGTCACTCTGGACTTTTCTGTTCTGTTTTTTCCAAGCCAGAGATCCACGTTGCCAAAAGCATCCTGCAGCGCTGGTGATTATGCTGGTCTGAAATGGGAAAGGCTTATTCAAGTCCCCTGCAGAGCAGTGTTTGGAAGGGACAGCACTGCCCATCATATTTGGAGGAAGCAGAGCCGGCTGGATTAGACACCCACTTTCAGGAAGGCTGAGGAAGGGGGAGATGAATCAAAACTCTTGTGGCTAAGGTTTTGTGGTTATGGTTGGATGGTACCAACCACCACCTGAAACACAGCAGCTCCCAACCAAAATGCCAGCTCTGACCTCAGCTCCAGGGCTCCCAATTGCCCTTTGAAGCATCCTCTCTCCCTCCACTGCCTACGGAAGGTCCAAAGGATCTCAGACAATTACTGTAAGTGCTTAAAATTATCCGGCATGAATAACCCCTCTCCCTTGACCTCCCCCCAGGGTCTGCCCCAAAGAGTTGGAGTCAGGATGGGAGGGTCAAGGAGAGGAATAGGGACATGGGGTGAAACCATGGGCTTGGCAACACCCCCTGGCCACTGCTGGAGCAGGGAATGCAGTCCCTGCATCTCCGTTTCTAAACCAGGATCGAACCCACCAAATTGCTCACCAGCGATAAGCTCCAGCAGGACTTTGTCTTTCATTTCCAAAAAGTTAAAAAAAAACCCACCAGCCCTTTTTGTGATTTTGGGGTTTTTTTTTTTTCAGGATGGGAGTGATCACAGTGGTGATGCAAAGGATGAGAAGGATCTGGCCCCTGGTGCTGCCAGAGGTGGTGCCGGTGCCAGAGGAGCACATCTGGCTTCTAAGATCCTGGGACAGGTTGGCAGCACGAGCAAGAAAGAGCCATGATTTATTTGTAAACCATGCAAAGTTACAATGCTGTCACCGCAGCACAATAAACATTGAGTCCCACAATACCAGTTTTACAGTCTCCATCCAGACCAAAGCATTGCTTTAATATTGCTTGCACATAATCTTCAGTTTGTAACATTTACTTAATTCCTTATTGTTAAAAACCCCAGAGGAAGAATAGGCTAGTCCTAACCTCTTCTGGACCACAGTTCTGAGCTATTAATCTGTCATGTCAGCATATTTTATTAATACTGTTTTCCTGCGGACGATAGGTGGAATACATCATAAGTCACTTACCATCTGCTCTGTAAGTGCGTTGTAAAGTATCTTTCTTCCACAGATTATTGCTTTGATAGATTAGGGCTTTGTACAGCCATGATACCTCATCCCATCAATTTTAAGCTCCCAGGAGAGCCTTCACGGCTGAAGTATCTGATCAATGCAAAAGTCTTTAACGGCATCTCACTGTGTCCCCGCAGGCTAGGAAAGTGCTATTACACCCGCTTTCCAGATGAGGACACGGTGTCCCGGTTTTGTGCTGCATTGCTTCAATTAAGAGCGTTTTCCTCCTTCTCCTCCATCCCTAGGCAATGGGGAGAGATAAGCAGGTCTAGAGGGGAACAGCCTTTTCTCCAGACTGAATCGGGGATGGATCTGGGACTGGAAGCTTTCCTAGAGGTGCCTTGTAGCATCCCAGCCACCGAGCCATCTGCTCTGCTCTTTGAGCTTGAACACGTCTACGCAACCAGTTTTTGTGGGCTGAGCTGCATCAGTGCAATGGTTGACCTAGAGCCCAACCCAGAGCAGCAGCGTCCGTGGGAGCAAAGCTCACCCACTGCTGTCAGAATCCACCTCACGCTGTTTTAGCTGTATTTAAACCTGGGTGCTTAAGTGTAAAGAATTGTGTTGAGATAAAAAAACGAGAAAGAGGGAAGCATGACAGAAAGGGTTTATCTCCAGCCTAGAGAAGGTATCTGAAGAAGGTGGGCTGAACTGGAAGTGTGCTTGCTCCATCCCACCGTAACTGCAAAACAGTGTCACTCCCTTTCATTGCGCTTTTTTTTCACGTTTACAGAGATGGGGAATCCGTGGGCAGCTGCTACATCAGCCGTTCCCATTCTGCCTTCCCTGATGCAATGTGTTCTGCTGGTGGCTGGTTTTTTTCCCCCAGTAAATCCTTGTCCGTGACGCAGCTGTGTCTGTGCTTTGCTCAGGTCTATTGAGTCCTCGCCTTCGTTTCTCCTTGAGAAGACTGAAGAGCTTTCTGAGCTGGTGGTCCATCTGAGCCACTGAATGGACGAGTTTGGCCCCAGGAACCAGCGGTTTCTGGTGGGCTGGAGCTGCTGTCAGACCTGAAAACCACCTGAACTTAAGTGGTCCTTTTGGGAAAACACAGTTTCTCTGGAGGAGGGCTTGGAAAACAAGGACTGATCACAGGCCTGATTCAGCAAGATGTAGAGCAAGAGGGACAAGGGGCTTCTGAGTGACATACATCTGGTAAAACTTAATGAGTGTGGGGTTTTGTATGAAAGTAGACATTAAATGCATTAACAAATTCAGCATGAAGAGCTCAGGAACAGATCAAACATGAGACCATGAGGGTGGGGAATAAAGATGTCAATCAAAGGAATAATGCATATCAGCCTGTTGTCCAAGGGATGCCGAGGAGACCGTGGCACTTGGGATGTGGCATTGCCCAGATGGCTTTTCCCTGCATCTTGGTCCCCAGATACCCCAAACCAAAGTGGACCACCCCTCCTTGCTACCCCTAAGGACTCATCTCCCACACCTTGGCATGCTCAGCATCCCAAAGCCCTCATCTACCTGAAAGCAGTTCAGCATCCTCAGGGTTAAATCAGATTTGGTATCCAACCAAGACCTGGCAGCTGAATTTCAGCCCAGCATGAGTTTTTACGATCAAATTATAGACCCCAGAAAAAGAAAAAAAAAACAAAAAAAATCCAGTCCGAGGTTTATAATGGAAATCATGACAGAGCCATGATTGTAGTAACAGGAACAGCATCACTGTAATACAGTCATAAACTGGTACCGTCCTGCGGGGTATTATAAAAGGAAAAAAAGGCGTCTAAAGTGCACTTGGTACCTCCAAAAGGTCTGAGGAGGTGGGTGCCATGACTGGATGGGAAAAGGGCTACTTGCCAAGATGAACTTGAAAGGATTAAATCTGCCCCCTGGTGCAAAACGGCATCCACGGTGTCTCTGCGGCCCCATGTCGAGGGAGGTGAGATGCTGAAGCAGCCCCTCCGCAGGGCTCATGCCAGCTCTTTGCACCCCTGAGATGGGCAAAACCAAATGTATCCATTTCCAGGATGGACGGCTGTGTGTATATGGGTAAACTCAAATTATATTGGGCAAAGCAATGTTGGATTGCAGTGATTTTTCATAATGTGGGTCTAACAAGGTAGAGGTGCAGCCTTTTCCAACATTTAAGTAGAAAAAAAAGTAATAAAGCTTCTGGATCTCATCTTTATTATTATCTGGCCATAAAGGGAGGCAAAGCATTTGTGAGCTGCTTGCAAATCCCAGCTTCTGAACTCCCGCTCTAGATCCTGGGTTTGCAATGAGTTTGGTCCATCGTCTCCAGGACCTCTTAAAAAGACGGAGCAGAAATGATGTTTGGCTCCGGCAGAAAGTGAAAGCCAAGAATGATACAATAAAGAAACAATGGTCACATTTTATTGCCTTACTCACCCATGGTTTCTTGAGTATGACTTATGGAAGCTTTGATTTATGCTGGTGCAAGCTCTATCTGCTGCTGTCTTGGCCAGCTCATTCTTAATACCGAGACCTATGGGCCTCTGCTGACTTTCTTGGTTAAATAAATTAAAGCAAATATAAACGTTAATGGAAGCCACTTTATTTATGGCTAGATTGGAGCACTGTCTCTTACACCATGGGTCCAATCCAAAACCCATTAATCCAAAGCCTACTGACATCCCTGCATCAGGCCCTAACTTTGGGCTTTTCCTTCTCACTATGAAAGGGGCAGTTAAAAAATAATTTTAAAGGAGATTACATTATCCCGTGAAAGCCATTCTGCACAAAACTTTCAACCCTTGGCACCTCTGGGGAGGCAGAGCATTCGGGATATTTTAGTGGCTGTTGTTTGAAGGCTAAAGATATCCCTCCCGCAGCGATGCCTCCCCTCCATTTCCTCTTCATGCCAACCATCCCATCCTCTAAATATCTCCTCGTGAAACGTTTTGCAATGCATCACAAGCTCTTTGTGGCCAAACACATTTTTGGCTCTTCTGTATGATACTTCCAGCTCTTCAGACACTTTCTGAGATTGTTCCTTGCCAAACCTTTATTTTTTTGGCCTGGTTGAATGGGAGAGAGCTTTCTGTTTATTATTATTATTATTATTATTATTATTATTATTATTATTTTTATTTTTATTATTATTTTTATTATTATTATTATTGTTTATTCAGAGATGCTTTCTGCCACATGTACTTGGATAACTGCTGGCTTGCCATTCCAGTGTCTGCCTTAATGCATTCTTGTATGCTCCTTCCCCTTGCCCCTATATTTCACTTTCTCCAGTTATAAAAAAAACCACCCTCCAAACTACCACAAAAGCAAGAAAACAAAAAACAACACCTCAACAACCAAAGAAGAGTTGCGTGCTCTTTTTGTGCTGAAGAGAAGAAGACCAGAAGAAAGGGGAAGCACAAAATGTTAAAAAAGTAGAAAAATATAGGAGTTGTCCCGCAGAGTATTAGGATGAGTCAGTAACTGAAGCTGTTGTGTTTTCATATGGAAGTAGCAAGTTCTGGGTTATTCTTGTAGCATAAAGTCTTACTGTTATCACAGCTGTGGGAGGGATAAAAGGGGCAGCGAGAAGGAGGATCAGCTCCTCAGCGAATATGAATTATTATAGTTTATCAAGGCTGTGGCTTTTCACATCTGATCATGTCCTGTTGATATTAATAGAGTTTTTCCACTGAGTCAAGTAGGGACTTGATTCAGAAGCTGAAAGGCAAGAAGAAAGCATTTGGTTAGACCTCCAGTATGGAGAGGGACGGGGAATCTACCCAAGATGGTTACAGCATCGAGACCCCAACCTCTGTGTGAGCACAAGTGCATCCTTTAGGATGGCATCCAGATTTGTTGGGTTTATAGACAGCGTGGTCCTTTCCAGCTGTGACTGTTAAAGCAAGTGCACACCCAGATGTCGTATCCGTGGCTCTGCAGGATTAGGAAGCTACCAATCTAACAGATTGGGATAATTCAAGAAGGCCTGATGCCTTTGTATCCGTGTTTAAAAATAAAGATTATGCAGCAGCGGTGTTTGGGAGCTCTGGCTTGCTTTGTGCCAGGCAACTTGTGTGCACATAGTAAGAGGGATTTTGTACCCGTGACAGTCCGCTGTCCCCAGGAAAAGGATGGGAGAGGAGACAAGAGCAGTGAAACTACACACAAACAAGTGGGGAATTGGGGAAGTCTTAAATTAACCCATCATCCCAAACATTTCAAAGACAACATGCCAGCTCTGACTCTCAGTACCACCTTCTCACCACCACATGCCTCCAGCAGCTAAACTGGCAGTGGTTTGGTGAACCTCACAGGTTGTTGAAGCGTGCTCTGCCAAGCTGGTCATCCTGTAGCCCAGTCTCCAGGCCAGATTTAGGGACTGCTCACAGTTTGGTTGCACTATTTCTTACTGAATTTAGGACAAGAACCCTCGCTACCAGGGAAAAAGGCATGTTAGGCAGGTGGGGTGGGGTGGGGTGGGATGTCCCCAAGCCTCTGTGAGCTGTAGAAGCAGCACTAGAATCCCAGCATGGCCATCCTCTGCCAGGCACATCTTCTAGAGGCATCCAGAATTCTCCTTAGACCCATCTCACAGGGCTTGGTGGCGACCAGGTATGGAGATGGGGACAGAAGAGGGGATTTTGCACGCTGTCTTCAGACTTTTGTGGCTGCTCCACATGCAGCTCAGCATGAGAAAAGTCTGCCGGTATTTTGCTTTCCTTCTCCATGCACGTCAGCACCGGTGGGCTGTGCCCAGGTAAGGTGGCTCAAACAAGACCTCATTTCTGTTCCCCATTACCTCATGTTAATGAACTCCCCATAATCACCCTGCCAAGCCCTTGACTTTTTGAGCAAAGTGAGAAATGGCTTTCAGATCTGCCTTGCATTTTGCTGAGGAAAGAACGGACTTTGTGAATATTTACCCTGCAGATTTCCTCAATTAAAATAGCTTTGTGAATATTTGTTCTGTAGATTCCATGTGATTAAGTCAATAAGCGATACGTAACAGGCTATGTTTTCCAAGAGCAGGATGGTGTCCAAGCGATAGCGCAGCAATGCTACAAGGAGGCAAAAGGAAAAAAATGCCTGCCTGTGTTTTTATGCCATCCTATAATTAACCCCTGGAATGGCTCTGGAATAAAATTCAAGTGACTCAGTGTTAAGTCAGGCCCTGAATCCATACTACAACCTCAAAAGTGCTGTACCTTGCTCAGCACCTATTTCACAAAATTTTTATGATGGACACGCTCCATCATGGAAGAGGAACCAAAGCCCATAATCGGGTGTTTGTAGGTAAACAGAAAGCCTAACAGAACTGTCAAGATGGAATCAGAGAGAAGTCCCATCAAGATCAGAGACAAATCCCTCAGGAAAAAAAATCACTGCTGTCAACAAAAAGGATTAATCTCCATTGTTTTCCTGGCAGTTTTAGATAAGAACAAAACAACCAAGCCTGGGTGTTTCTGGGAAAAGATGAAGGGTTTTCATAGCATCCCCTTGAAGACCATTCTTTAATAAAATCAACTGGAAGGGAAGATAACTCAAGCTGGATGTCTTAAGAATATCTTAAGGATGTTTTAAAGGATGTGTAAGAAAATCAGAGGCTAGGTTTTTGGAAACTGGGCTCCCAGCAGAGCAAGCAGATGAGCAACTCTGGGTGCCCATAGCTTTTTTTAGGAAAAACTAGCACCCAGAGTTGAGAGAAGAGCCATGTATTAGCTGGGACTAAATGGGGTGAGGATGCTTGAAAATTAGACCCCATCTCAGCTGTCCAGAGGAGCTTCAAATTTACCTCTCCAAGCCAGGAAGGGGTGAGTAAGACAGATGTATGAAATGACTCCTGTGAAACGCAGGGAAGCTTTTAGGTAAAAATATAAAAGCCTGGTGTTACCTATGGTTTATGATTATCCAGAGCAGAGTGTACCTGGGAGAGGTTTTCCTTGTCCGAATGGTTCCAGACTGAGTTCAAAGCATGGTACCTTGTCTGGTACCTTGCCAGCTCTTATCAAGTTAGGTCCTAAGGTGATTATGCCATTAATCTTCTTGCTGTCCCCAATCTCCATAAAAAAACCCAGCTTTTTCTCACAGTTGCAAATAGAAATACTTGGCTAAGATGGGGCACAGTGGGTTGCTTTGGGATCCTTCCCCAGTCATCTGTACATTCTCCACTCAAGGCCATGGATTGCAACTAACCACGGTGACCCATGTCCCATCTTGGTTTTGCTTTGTTTTGCCCTTCGGCAGAGCAAGTCATGTCTGGATCTTCAGAAATCTTCAGCCCCTTTGGTCACAGCTGGGTTTGCAGAGGTGCTCAGCTCCCACTTAGGCAACAGAAATCCTATTTTTGAAGGATGTTCGCACAAACAGCATTGGAATATCTGCCCAGGAAGGGTGGCAGCAGGGTTGGCTGCCTTGAGCCCTGCAAAAAGTCGACCTTCTTTTCTGCAAGTCAATCTTGTCTGAAAACCTCCCCAAAGGCTCTTTGGATAACCTGGCCCTAATGCTGCCTTCCATGAGATGGTCCCAAGACCCACTGAGTCAGAGCAAAACCTGGCACAGCATTCTTCTGGTCCCTGCTTCCCATCACAGAATCAGAATGAATGTTGGAGTCAGGGACTAGATTAAAAATGGGCAGAAATAGGGATGTCTAACAAATTTCTTGCTCACAAATGAGGTGTTTTTACTCTCAGCCAGCATTTGCAAAGCTGGGACCATTAATGGCAGATGCTTCCCTGAACATTTTACATTATTCCTCCTATTCCAAAAAGGCTATTCAGGCATTTTATCAGGCAGTTGGTCTCCGTCTCGCCACTCTTGCAAATCACTGTTATTAATTATGCACCCACTGCTAAGCCTCCCTGCAAGGAGGACTCCAGCTCCAGCACCGCAGCAAAGGAGGGGTTACTGGACTTCTTCACAGGGAAGAGAAAGCGCTACCCCACCCTGAAGGGATCATTCAGCTTTGGAGAGAGGAGCTGACAGCTGGTTTTTATTAGGACGGAGGCCTTTAAAAGGCAGTGTTGGGGTAGGGGTGGGACCTTTGGTCCGGAAAAGAAGCATGTTCTGCTCAGTCCCTGGGCTGGAAGGTCGAGCTTGCACGGTCTCCAGCCAAATGGCGCAAGAGTCGATAAACTCTCGCTTTGATTTTGCTCTGGCTGGTGATGGGAGCTGGGCTGGTGCAGTGGGACGAGAGTTGGCCTCTGCTGTGGCTCGGACTGGGCAATCCTACAGCACAGGTGATGAGTGATGATATGAAAGACAAGGTGAGGGAGACAAACGCCACTGAAATTTAGGGAAAATAAGCTATGGCTACAGCTCTGAATCTTGCCCCTCTACAGGCAGGCAAGCAGGATGTTAGTGTATAAAAATCTCTGTTATTTAAGGGCAGGGGGAGAAAAGAGGTGGAATAAAGCAGAGCTGTGAGGCTTCAGGCTTGCATTTCACCCTGGAAAATACTATAATCTTCTGCAAGATGTCTGGTGGGGGAGAAATCTCAGGTTGCTGCAATCTTTCTACTATGCGGGGATGGCCCTGCCGGCCAGGGGAAGGACAAACAGTGAAGCATAGCCTATATGCTATAGGTATTTTTGCATACGGCCTCTGTAAGATCTGGCCTCTGTCACCAGGATTTGGCCACTACAAGGAGAACAGCTGAGCTTCCACCTCCCTCTGGCTGCACCTTCTTGGGACAAAAACCTCTTTTCTGTTATTTGCCTTCGTGCTGCCACGCACCACGGAGCTGCATCCCCTCCACGCACGTGGCGGTGCGATAGATGCTCACACATTGCTCCTCTGCACCCCGGTCCTTTCTCAGTCCCTGCCAAGCTGTATTCTTGTTTTAACCTCCTGGCTGGCTTCAGATCAACCGCATGTTAAACCCCCCCCCCCCATGTATCTGAAGTTGTCTTCCTCTTCCCGGAGATGTGGCATTTCTCCCTGGATGCTGTACAGACCAGGAAGGGCCGTATCCAGTCTTGTACCAATGTGTTTACCCCTCAGGAGGATCAATGCTTGCTATGAAGCAGTCTAGAGAAAACACTCCTTAAGTATATGGCCTATTCTTGATTTAATTTGGAGGAACCTCGGTTACTGAGTCCTTACTTTTATATATGCTCCTGCTGTCCAGCATTTTGCAAAAGATTTTAGCATCCAGTGTTCCCTCTTTGTTCTCCCTATCAGAAGAAAAAACATGTGGGTGAATATTCAAAACTCATATGATAGCAATTTGGCTTTTTTTTTAGTAGATGGGGGAGGCTTAAAAAAAAAGTCCTTATCAATGCTTGAAATTGAAATTTGAGAGACCCAGTGAAAAACTTGTATCTGCTTAAACTAGTAACGAAATAGTGTCAAGGGCACAAACCTGGTCACTGACCTATAATTTATTATTAATTGGTGTTGCTCACCAAAAAACTGCTCACCAAAGCCTGGGCAGGGCTTGGGGGATTTAAGAGAGATGTTTCCCAATGCAGAGTGTGGATGTGGTCACCCTGTTTTGGGTAATGGAGCTTAGTTTTACATGCCAGTTGTGCATTGGGCCAGTAAATGGCCACTAGCCCAAAGTTATTTATATTTATAGCTGGAGGCCATGTCTGAAGATGGCCAGAATACTTGTTTAAAATGGAGAAATGGCATCCTGTCACAAGGCGTGCTGTCACATGCCCTGGCACCTTCCAGCCACTGGTCCCAGCTAAATAATTAAGAAAACCCCTCCAGAACATTTATCAATGGCTCTTTTGACTGTCACATGCAGAACACACACTAATGCTGGGTGAAGTGCTATCCTAACCCCTCTGCGGGTATGATGGCTTTCATAGCTCATTCATAGCACACAGCATCTTGAAACTCACTGATAAAACCGTAATACCACACCCCACAGTATACATAACTATGTCATATTAATAAATATTTGCAGAGTGCCACGACTTGGCACAGTGCTTTAGAGATTTTTTAAATAAAGGAGCATGGCCCCCTGCTCCAGGAGAGTTTACACTTGGGTCCTGGTTCTTCGTATGTTTAATGTTATCCTGAGTCATCCATGGAGGGTCTTCTCCTCTTGCGGGCGGGATGGAAGACGAAGAGAGGGTGAGGAGACACATGCATAAAAAAGAATGATAAATGATGCTACCGAAGGCAGCATGGGTGGGCCAAGGACGTTAGTAACGCAATATGCCTTTTTTGCATCTATGTGGTTGGGTGAGATCCAGTTGAGCTCCTCAGCACCTGAACGGTATCCCTCTCTCACCAGCAGCGTTAGGGTTTATGTAGCATGAGTCTGGTGAGGTCTGCAACAGCACTAGGACTTTTGCAAGGGGTTGCAGGACTCACTCCCTCTTGCTTCTGTGTTACGTTTGAGGCCAGGGGAAGGTGTAGCTGCAGTCTGGGTAAAGGGATCTCACCTGTGCTGCCTACGGTTGCTTTGAAGACTGATATCCCCGTACACACTCCGGGTAAATCTGCAAGGACTTGATGGCAGATTTGGGGAGGGTTTCAAGTTTTGGAGGTTACCACACCTACTGCAACAGATGACAACAAAACCTTATTTTCCAGACCGGTATCTTTCTGACACACTAAAAAATGTATTTATACAGCCCAAAGATATTTCTAAAGACTAACAAGAAGATAATTTTTCCAAACATTTCTTTGAGTCTAATAATAAGGTCAATTAGGAAATGCAATCCAGAATATACTGTCCCACTGTCCCCACTTCTAATAATGGATGAATACATCCATACCCTACATAAAGACTGTGTCTTTGCAGGCTGCAATGCCAAAGAGGGTTTTTTGCTCAACAACCGCTTGCTTCCCATGGGGCTTAAATGCTTTTGGAAAGTCCCAGCCCTGGTTTATTTATTGTCACACTGGTGTGGCCAGTTCTCTTTTATGAAAACCCCATGGAAAATGGTGAATCACATTGTCTTCCACTGATGAAAATGGTAATAGCTTTGACCCACAGAAGCAGTAGAAAAGCTAATGATTGCTAAACTTTTAGATTTAGGCCCCTGATTTAGCACTTAGGTCCCGTGAAATAAAACTCCATACGCACACTGAGGCAGCTCCCCACTTCCCAGGTGCCCAAAAAGCATCCGTGCTTCGCCACCAGACCCACACCCCAACGTGCGCCTGAGGAGCAGGAGACAAAGACCTGCGACATTTCAGCAGTGGACGTCCCTGATTCAGCAAAGCACTTAGAGCACAATGTGTCACATAGAGACTAAGAGGATTTAAACATGTGCTGAAATATTTTGGCATACCAGGGCCTGGGGGCTTGTCTATGCATGAAATTGTCTCAGATTAAGTGTCTGGGGTGGTTTTAAAGTTCCTAAGGCTCTTACTGAATAATTCCTTATATGCCTGTGGTTAGTCCAGAACATATTTATCCTATATCCTTTATGTACACATCCATTCTCACTAGCCTTCTGGTTTCTTACTCTTTATCCCACTTTTTGACTTCTGTCTCCCATGTCCTTCTGTCCTGATGAACACTGTGGACAAGCAGCTCTCATGAACACTACAAGGAGTAGATACTTGTGCTCCCAATGCCATTTTTTTTAATGATTCCCCAGCATGTTCTCCCATCGTAAGAAACCTTTACAAACTGCTAGGGGTCAAGACAACCATGCAGACTGGGACGGTCTCCTTCTTTCCATATTCCTCCTCCACACCATCATTTTCGGCCGTTCTACTCTCATCGCCAATATTTAGACCGTGAAGGTCTGGTGGTAGGACTTGCCTTGCTGTGTTGTGTTTACACAGCTCTGAGCACAGCAGGTGCCTACTGCAAAATCATGAGTATTACAACTACTGCTACTTACTACTTCTCCTCGTATTGATTAATAACAACTACATTTTCCCAACAGCCCTTTAAAAATTAAGGTAATTTGGAAAAAAGCTATTCATACAGAAATCAGGGCATTTGCACAGCAAGCTGGACTGCAATAGATATTCCAGGCAATTTCCCCGTGTAAGTAAGTCCTCCTTGGAGAACCCTGACAAAACCTCCTCCTCGTAGGTACATGTTTCTGGGGGGCAGTGGGGTGGGAGGGGGGGCTGGGGAAATGGGAGTCTCGAGCAGTTTGAGCACTTGTGGGTAACTGTCACACAAAGAAAAATGGACATACTGTGCAAAGCTGCTGGCAAAACTGGGTCTTAAACAAATAATATAGTGGCTATGGGAATTTGGGATTGTGTATACAGGGTTCTTTGCAGTTCACATAGGAAAGCCCATTAGCGACCTGTGTATATGAACGCAATCTTTCCGGCACAGGGACACATACCTAAAAATATTATCCTATATAAATAGCTGTTCTGAAAATAGACCTTTAGGAAATTTATTCTGAGTCTCTTGGTCCTGAGACTAAAGCATTTATTCTTTTCTTTCCTTTCACCTGAAACCCACGATTAAACAGAGTGATCAAAATGACACCGGTACTTTTGCAACCAGCACCCAGTTATTCACAGTCCATAGCTGACACAGATGTCTTAAATTCAGACTCATGAGGCTTGAGGTTAAGAAGACAGTTGTGGTCTTCTTTCTTAAGGGTTTTTTTCTTAGCCCTCTTTTTTCTTTTTCTTTTCCTTTTTCCTTTTCTTTTTCTTTTCCTTTTTCTTTTCCTTTTCCTTTTTCTTTTGCTTTTCCTTTTTCTTTTCCTTTTTCTTTTTCTTCTTCTTTCTCTTTTTCTTTTCCTTTTCCTTTTCCTTTTTCTTTTCCTTTTCCTTTTTCTTTTGCTTTTCCTTTTTCTTTTCCTTTGCCTTTTCCTTTTTCTTTTCCTTTGCCTTTTTCTTTTCCTTTTCCCTTTTCTTTTCCTTTTCCTTTTTCTTCTTCTTTCTCTTTTTCTTTTCCTTTTTCTTTTTCTTTTCCTTCTTCTTTCTCTTTTTCTTTTTCTTTTCCTTTTCCTTTTTCTTTTTCTTTTCCTTTTTCTTTTCCTTTTCCTTTTTCTTTTCCTTTTCCTTTTTCTTTTTCTTTTTCTTTTTCTTTCTCTCTCTCTCTTTCTCTAGCAGGCAATCACCAAGCCTCCATCCTCCGACACTGGCGTGAAAGCAAAAATCAGATCTCAACATCTGCACTTTCCACTGATTAAAGACAGATTAAAGAAAAAGAGGTTGTGAAACCTGAAGGCTGACAGCAGGGCTCAATGAGGCACGACATGTGCTTGCAGCCCGCGTTAGGACTGCCGGGCAGTGATTTCTTAGCCTCGCAGGAGCAGGAAATCCACCTGACAGCCCCGTGCATGAAAAGTATCTTTGTCCTTTAATTGGGAAGTCGGTCGCGCAGCCCGGCGAGCGCTAATCACCCTCCGGAGAGGTAACTTTTAAAAGTTTCCGCTGAAAACCCCAACCGGCTATTTTTTGTTGTTGTTGTTGCCAATCATTAACCGCTCATTAGAACACCTCCCCTAACCGTCGCGGCACCGAGTCCAGCCCCGCTCCCTGCCCTCCCCGGGGGACCCCTCGGAGCTCTACCAGGGGTCCCGCCGCTCCAGCCCCCGCTCCCGAGGGGCACGTCCCGCTGGAAGAAGGGGAGCGGGGTGCTGCGGGTGGGTGGGCGGTGGGTGCCTCCCCGTGCGCGGAGCCCCCCGCGGAGCCCCAGCCCCTGCCCGCGGTGGGGATGCGCGGACCGCGGAGCGTTCCTGGCGGGAAGCCTTTTGTTATGCTAATGCGGGCTGACATCACGCCGCATATCAAAGCCGAAGGGGCCGCATAAAAAGGCGGCTCCGCCGGCTGCCCCGCCAGAACAGCCCCGGCCCCGCCGCGCAGCCCGGGCGGAGGTAAGCGGGGACCGGGCACCGGGGTTGGGGGGGGGGGGGGGGAAGAGTTTGCGAACCTCTGGTGGGAGCTGCGAGAGTCCCCCCCTCCAAACGGCGAAGGTTCGGGGGTGGGCAAGAGCAGGGGTCTGCGCTGGGAGGGGGGGGGATGTAGGGGGAGAGGGGTGCTTGGAGGCTGGAAGGGAGAGGGGAGAGCCTGGGGGATGCAGGGAGGGAGGAAAGGATGCCGGGGGGGGACACCTGAGAGCCGGTGGGGTGCAGGAGAGAGGGTGGACACGGAGGTTGCGGGGGAGAAGGAGATCCAGAGGGTGTAGGATCGATGTGCTGCAGCGGGGGGGGGAGCAGAGACCCAAGAGCTGTAAGGGAGACTGGACACCCGGGGGCTGGAAAGGAGAGGGGGAGACGGAGAAGGGTATAGGGACACCTGAGATCCGGGGGCTGGAAGGGAGAGGGGAGACTTAGGGCTGCAAGCCTGAAGGGAGATGCAGGGGAGATGCAATGGAGAGAGGAGCCCGGGAGACCGCAGGGTAGCGGGGGACACCCAGGGGTTGCGATGGAGAAGGGAGATGCAGAAGGCTGCAAGGGAGAGACCTGAGAGGTGCAGGGGGGAGGAGAGGCTGCATGGAGAAGGGAGACTTGGGGGCTGCAAGCAGACCCACCACTCCCCGGTCCCTGTCTCTGCTCCCCATCCTCTACTCCAGGTCATTTGGGGATGTACTACCCCCAAACCAGGCTACTGTGCTCCTGGGGTGAGCTGCAGGCTGGCAACGGGGTCAGGTGGATGTCTTTCCTTCTTGGGTGGGAAAGTTGGAAAAATGTGAGATGGATACTTGCATGTTTATATATAGTTCATATTGCCTATTCCCAACCCCGGGACCGGACTCTCGGAGGTGTCAGACGGGAGCGTTTTCTGCACGCAGGAGTGGGGCTGGCTGCAAACAGCTCGGGGGGAAGAGAAAAAGGAGCTTTGAGTTAAAAACGGCTCCAGTTTTTAGGAGTCCGCAGGCCACTTGCTGCTGGTTTGATCAGTGACCCAGAGCTCTCCAGAGCTGTAAACATCACGTCTGCCCCGAAGAGTCTCCCTCCCTCCCTCCCCTTGCAAATTCCTCTTGCAAATGTAACCTGTGCTGGACTGAGTGGAAAAAGGCGTTATTACCTCCCCAAATAACAGGGGTGCAATTACAGGCCAAGCTTGCAGCTCTTGCGGTGGGGATGGTGGGGGTAGATCTTTCCTATTCCTTGCTTGGGGGGTGGTGGTGGAACCTAAACTGTGACTTTTTCAAGGCAGGGGGCAAAGCAGAGGATGTTGTTGGCTGGTCCGGGTTAGCGAGAGGGTTTTAGACCATCTGAGACATTTTGCACCCGACTCTTGTGTTGTTCAGCAATTGACAGGAGGGAGATAAGAAGTCTGAAATATCTAAATGGACACTAAAAGGCATGGGCAGGATTAAGGGTTGAAGGTTTCCAGTGTGCTCGTGGGGAGGGGGGAAGCAAAGAGCTTCCAAAGATGAAAAGATACAGAAATACATTGAAACAAGAAGTACGCCTGGATGCTTGTGGGAGCACTGCCTTCAAGGGACACATCAAACCCGAATCCGAGCGGGCATTGAAGAAAAAGAACCCATGGTGATGAAATCCTGCCTCCCTTGTAGTCAGTCAGAGTTTTGTCTCGGACTTCAAGGGAGCCGGGAACTTGCCCCTAGAGGTTATTAAAATCCTTTGTAATAACAGCACTTCTCTAGTAACCCTTTATACCAGGCGCTGGGGTTGGGATAGCCAAAAAGCAGCCTGAGTGGAAAAAATATGCTGCAGATGGCAGTGAAAACACCCAGAAATATTTCTTTCCCCCCGGACCCAATTGCTCCCCAAATGGGGGGTATCGAGGCAGAAAGCTGCAGGTGGGACAAATCCAGAGCTGGGGATCAGGTGGGATGTGCTTTTCCCAGAGTAAGGGGTTCCCTGAAGCGATGCCGAGTGCTCCAGCTGTTCCCAGTCCCATCCCAAACCCCTTTGAGGGGTGACATGGGGGGATGCGCGGTCACAGCTTGGGGATGCCAGTGTGCCGTGCGACGGGCTGTGAGACTCCAGAAACACGGAGCCCTTCACAGCGGTACAATGTGGTGGGCAGGTTTTTCTGTTTATTTTATTATTGGCTTTCTCGTGGGGTGGGAAACCACCGCAAAGACCACAAAGAGTAGCCCAGAGCAGTGTTTGAAGTGAATAACTGAAGGGAAACCCATTTACTGCTATTAATACCGCTGCTAAAATAAGCAAGCCGTGCCCCGGAGACAGAGAGGACCCCTCTAAGAATTTAAGTCCTGCACCTGGTTTGTTTATTTGTTTGGGCTGAAGAAGGGAAAAACAACAACAACAAAAAAAGGGGGGAAATCCTTGAGAGCTTTTGTCTCCTCCTGGCTGCTCCCCAGAGACAGAAATGTGATTTTATGTTTACGAAGTTGCAGCCCTTTCTGTGAGCTCCAGGTGCCCGAGGACTTGGAAGAAGTGAGAGGCAGAGTTAATGAGGTGAGAAGGAAAGCAGAAGGGAAAGAGCAAAACACATTTGTTGTAACAGATCAGACCGAAACATCTGCAGGGCATGGGCACCTGCGTGAAGTCGGGAAACGCAGTTTATATAATTTGTCTTCTCTGAAGAAAAAGAGGGGAAAAAAAAAAAAGAAATCTGGAGAGAAGGAAGGAAGAGATGAATAGCTGAAGATTTGGGCTCGTCTAAAGGTTTATCTTTCTTTTTTTTTTTTTTCCTTCTTCCCAAGCAGTTACACAAACCTTTGGGGGGGGGGCGAAAGTGAAGCAGCGAATGAAGTCTTGCCATGTGCAGGGTTAAATGGAAACACACAATCAGACCATAACTCAGGGTGTAATTCAAGCCATACGGTTTGTCTGTCTGTTGACTCGAAAGGTTGTATCAAGGCTTGGGGAGGGAGGGGACTGAGAGGGGATAATCCAAACTTTTTCGTGATTCATAAACCACTCCTTTGCAATTTGGATAATAGATCTCTCTCGCGCGACGACTTGCTAAACTTCAGAGTTAACTGTAGCTTGTGCTCTTTCTCTCTCTCCTTTCAGGTTGTTCATCTCCAAGGAGGAGCAACACCCAAACTGAAGGGAAATACGTTGTGCAGAAAATTAGGAAAACTCCTTTTTTTCTTTGGAGAAGCTGATTTCCTTCGGCAAGTGGGGGACGGTGGAGAAAATGAAGCCGAGTCTGCGATTTTTCTTAGCTGGTTTTCTGTCTTTGATTCTGCAGACGGGGCTTTGCTATGGGATAAAATGGATGTAAGTACCTGGCTATCTCTCTGCATTTTTAAAGTCTTTGTAGGCATTGCTGGTCTCTTACCCATTTTTGCAACTACTATTTGAGGCACACTGTAAAGCCGTTTAAAGAGCAGCAAGCGCTGCATTTCTCGAGGCATTCATTGATTTCAAGTGTGTGTACTAGGGGCTTGTGCTAACAATATGCCTCCATCTTCTTTCCAAAATATGCGTGATTTAGGCTTGCTTTTTCTTCTCCTCATTGATACCAAAGGAAAGGCACACACTTGAACGCTCACATGAGCCACTTAATGAAGTTTCTAGCGTTAGCTCCTGCCACACTGGGAAACTCTCCCACTGGGACCGCAGGTCCTGCTGAGTAGGAGCTGAGAGCAGTAGGGACGGCAGCTAAGATAATGCCGCCAATCTCCAACCACAGGGGATGCTTGACAGATAACATGTTTTTTTTGTGGACCTTTTAACCTTTGGATTTCATGAAGGGTGTTAAAAATGAGGCGGGAGGCGAGGGGGGAGGAGGGTGAAGAAATACCAGGGAGTGTGGTCAAATCTGGATCGAGTTTCCTTGGAGGTAATGTCGCTGCAAACAAAGTGAAAACATCACTATCTCATTTCTTTGCTTAAGCAAGCAATCAATTAGTTGCTTACTGCAAAATAAACAAACAAGCCCCTCCAACACCCATCTGGTTTCATGTCCTTGATGAGTGATCTGTCTTTTCTACTCGGGTTTGAAGCTGTGCACAAAATAAATAAGGGGATGTGGGCTAGCCTCAAATGAGCGTCTTCCGTAAAAGAAAAGGCACAATAAAATGCAATGCCAGGAAGAGTCTGTTGTGTAGGGTATAGTGCGTCGAGGTGAGGATCTTGGGGTTAGGTGGGGAAACTGAGACAAGAGGTTCCTGTTTTGTTCCTCCTTCTGTGCTATGTTTAATTCCCATTCCACTGTCCCAATCATTGTCATGTGAGGCTCTCCCCATGCCGTCTTTTATAAAGGGTCTCTTAAATTTGGACACCTTCAAGTTAGATGTCGTGTTGGAGCCAGTGTTTTCACCGCCCTGCATGCGGTCATAGGCAAGAGAACGTTCCGGATGGCGATTCACCCTCTCCAAAGAGAGACATCCAACACAAATGTCAAGAGATGTCCTCTGGAGATGCCATGGACTGCAGGGAGCTGGTTGAGACCACACATCCACTTTTTATATGCATAAAGAGAAGCAGGGTGAATCCCTCCGTAGGGTGTTTAAATGCACGTGGTCAGGCGGGAGGAATAGGCACCTACTTCAGGGCATCCTTCATTTGCTGTCTCCATACTCTAAGGACCACCTTGGAAGTAGAGGAGAGTCAGCATCTGATTTGCTCTTCACCGTCTTGGCTTTACACCTTGTAGCAGTCACCACAGCTGAATTACATAGCCCGGCTATTTCTTCCTGCCAGGTTCCTTGAATATTTAGGCTCTCAGCTCTGCATATACCCAGCACCCTGCACAGGGCAGGCATCTCCTCTCTGCAGGACATTTAGCAGCAAGCCCATGGGCTGGCAGAGCCTGGTGACTCATTTGCAACCTTTATTTCTATGCAGCACAGAAATAGAGCTGGTTTGTGGCAGCCTGATTCGGCAGGGCGCTTAGGTACAGACCCATAACTAAGTGGAGGGGCTCGCTTATATGCTTGGCATCAGGGTCCCGCTTAAGCAAGGGGCTAAAACTTGAGCAAAGGGCTGGGTTCCTCCAAAGGGCAGGAGCGAGATGAGCTTCAGAGGGAACCTGATAGCGTGGCGACAAGCCGTAGACATGAAAAAAGGCTGGAAGGCAGGGCAAGGTCCCTAATAGCTTTGTTGGCAAAAGCAGCCTTTCGGCTGGTAAGCGGTTAAGCTGCGAGGGTTGCTTTTGGAGATGGGGTGGGGGGAGAAGCCACTCCTCCCCTTCCCAGCAGACATATCCCCCCTATCGAAAAGCGAGTGGGGAAGATGAAAGCTGGGATTAAAGCGGCATTTGAAGCATGAACTGCATCCAGATGCGCTGCCGGGGCTCCCCTCACACCTGTTGAAAACCTGGCGGAGACCTGCACTCCCTGTCCCAGGGCACTTCACGACTGGGATGCTGCCAGCTGGGATTTCACAAAATTGTGGGGGTTTTTTTTGTTTTCATTTGCTGTTTCTCCTCCCTTCCTCACCCTTGTTTTTCTATGGAAACACAGGCCAATTTCCCTTCCCCCCCCTCCTCATCACTCCCTTGTTCCCCCGCTGCAGCCGTGCTGCCATCCTTGTGCCTAGGGGACCATCCTTGGAAATTGCATGGGTAAACTCTTGGTGAACAGAGCTCGGTGCTACCAAATACCAATACCTCGGAGCTGCAATCCCAGCCCCGGACTCACGTGCTGGGTGCTGTACAACCCAACCCTGCCCCTTGCCTCTTGTGCACAGAGAGGGGGGGAAAAAAAGGACGGGATGAAGAGGGAGGAAAGTGCTACAAGATGTTTTCGGTCGTGGGCTTGTCTCAGCGGTCTGCCCGCTGTGCCGTTGTTGTAGGCACGGTGCCAGAGGCGAGCTTCAAAGAGGATTTGGGAGGGGAGGGGGAAGATAAGGAGGTGAGTTTTACCAGCCTGGGGAAGAGGGAGCGACTGATATGGAAGGTGATAGGAAATTCAATTTTGATTCAGCGCGTGATGTAATTGCAGGAGGAGGGGGAGAAGGAAAACACACTTTTCAGCCGTTTAGGACTTCCCTGTAACACAAATATCCCCTCTAAATTAGTAAGAGTGAGGAGAATCATAGAATCAGAAGGTAAAAGGGAGCTATTTGTTTTATTTTATTTGGCTTTTTTTTACGAGTTCTGTGGTCCAGATCCCCAGCTGTTGTAAATTGGCACTGTGCCCTTCCCTGCCGTGGAGGCATGCGCTGCCGAGCATCCAGCGTGGTGCGTGGACGGTCAGCATCTCTTAAACCTGCTCTTGCTGCTGGAGAAACTTCATATTTTGGCCTCTTCCATTTGAGCTCCAGGGAGTTGCTTGGGCGTAAAGTCAGGGTACGGACAGATCTTTGCAGGATGAGGGTTGTCACGGCAAAGAAGCCTTTCCATTCAATGCATATGAGCCCCATAGTCTTATTTTCGCACGCCGCTTTTTGCAAATACTTTCCCAAACTTAGAGCAGGGGGGTTGCATCGCTTTGTGGTCCTCAGTGCTTGTTTTGCATCACAGCGGCTGGGGAGGTGAGGCAGCCATCGGTTTCAGTGTGAGATGTCTTAGGGCCAATGCGTGTAGGAACTCTATTGCCTTACCCACCTCCTTTTACACCCACTTTAGCCTTCCTAGAAGGGCTTGGGTTTGGCCAAGCAGGTTGCTGAAATAACTTATTTGGGTTGAGCTGAAAAATAGATGAGCACTAGAGGGAGCTGCAGCCAGATGTGCACGCCACAGAGGTTTGCAGATGTTGGGATGTCCAGGCACAGAGTGCCTTTCAAGGCACTTCTTCTTCCTCCTCGGAGGTTGGCATCTCCTCTGCCCAGGCACCAAGACACAGGTTGGACTGTCCCTCTGTATCGAGTGTCACCTTCAACACAAAGGTGGTTGTAAAGAAGTCAAATGCAGCAAGTGTGGGGTTTTTTGCGTGGCTTGCAGGATCAGCCTATGACAGCAAGTGGTGGCATTAGGAATCCCATCATTTTTAGGTGCAGCTTGGTCACTTTGGGAAGTCTCTGCCTGTCCCTGTTGTGGTGGCCTGGACGTGCCCCATGCCCTCTGGAGCCATCCCTAGCTGAACACCATTCCCAGCTACGAGGTCAGCTTTGCTGCAAAATTCCCATGGTTAAATCACAGCCCTTCAGGAGCAAAAGGTGGCTTAGCCATGCATTTTGGCGAACCCAGGACGTCCTCCAGCTCACCAACCTCAAGCAGCACCGCAGCCTTTCCGCAGCCAGCAGAAAGCAAGGGAGAAAATGGAAAGATTTTTGTGCTTCCCGGCAGCGCCTGCTTCTCTCCTTCAACCCGGGGAGGAGCGGGGGGGGGAGCTGGGACATCGGGGCATGGGCGCCTGCGAGGAGACCGTCTGCCTGGCAAGGGGGCTGCTAGATGAACTGCCGTGAAAGGACTGCAGGACGGGGATGGCGGGAGGGGAGCAGGCTGGGGGCGAGGTGTGGAGGGGGGGACAACGGCTTTGAAGTTTGCTCTTCGCTCCGTAGGCAGCTCGGGAAAACTTGACAAAGCTCCATGGCCTTCCTCGGCGCTCGGTGAGCCAACTCACCGCTGGCATCAACTTCAGTCGAGCTTGGGCTGGAAGTCAATGGCCTTGTGCCCACTACTGCCAGTGCTGGATTTGGCACTGTATCTGAAAGCAGCTCTTATTTTAAGCTTTTACTTCAGGGTTGGTTTTTTTTCCCCCACTCCTCTCCCTCTTCCTCCTCTTTATTTCATTTTTGGGTGTTTTTGGTTTGGTTTTTTTTTTTTAACTATATAAATCCTGCTTCTCTGTTTGAAAAGGCTTTGCAGAACAAGTGGAAGCATTTATCAGGGGACATGGTGGCTTTCCCAGAGCTTGTGGTCCCCAGACCAGGACTGATGCAGGGCAGGGTGGCAGGGGCATGAACCACCTCTGACTACCAGGAGCTTAGACAAGGTTACTGTAACAGCCCTGCAAGCCTTTTCCAGTTGAAAACCTGAGAAAAAGAGGCTCCTGCAGATTAAAAACCTCCAATCTCTGTCTCTCTCTATTAAAGTTTACCGCACGCTTCACTCTCCACAGCCGTGTAATTTTGTCTAAATCTTTTTGTTTCACCCAAATCCTTGCAAGATTAGGGGGTTTAAGAATAGGCATAAAAAAGAGAGTGCCTTCGCAGTAAGCAAAGTGGACAGTTTGGAGCAGAAGTTCATGGTTTCACCAACAGTCCCTCTGTGAGACCTTCTTGGGTCACACCACACAGGGGAGGATGGGCAGATGCCCTCCAGAGAGAGCCCACATCAAAAAGAGAGGAGATCCTTCCACCCTTTAAGGGTGTTTTAAAGGGCACCAATGCTTCACCGCTCAATTCAAAGAGTTTTTCTCCCTTTGGCTTGACCAGGAGCAGTGTCCTGCTCACAGTGGTCCTTGTAAACCAAATAATGTATGGCTTTCACTGATACCTGCTCAGATCTGAACGTACTTCTCCCAAGCTGCTGCTCCTATGAATAGTCTTCTCATGGAGCCCAGATCTGCAGGAATGGGCCCGTACCTCTCAAAGGACCTAACACTGTAGAGCATTCATGTTTTCAAATGAATTTATTAACTGCCTGAGATAATTAAAAGAGTAAACGAAAGTCATGATCCATCCATGCATCATATTTCCTCTGTAATTACGTTTATGGTTTTCTGTCAGTATCCATAACTTCAGTTGAAAGTCCTGCTATGCTATATATAAAACAGGAGATGTTTGGTTTGGGGCCTGTTTATTTAAAGGGATGGGTCAAATATGTATATTTAAAAAAACCCAACAAACCAATCAACCACTCCTCAGTTGTCCTCAGCTTTCTGGAGAACGAAGGATGGGGCAGGAGCATCAAGGGAGGAGAGCACAACGTTAGCAGGAGGAAACAGTGAAAAGAAGCATTTATAGGGTGTCAGCAGGTAAAATCCCCATGTGCTTCTTCTCAGATGAAGGGTGTGAGTCCAAAGGGGGATGTTTATCAGGGATTTTTTCCCAGATTGAAGACTAAAGGCTGTTCTGCTAACTACGCCCTTGAGGGCTGCTTTATTCAGGCTGGCTGCTCCCCTTTGGCTCCAGTTTCCTTCCCAGTGCTGATGGTCGATGGAGACTGGGTGGAGGTGGGATAGAGACCCACTACCACATCCCACCATGGACAAGACTCTTCTGGGGGAAGGTGATTTCCTTTCCACTGCCCCACAAAGGGACTTTGTTCTCCAGCAATGTCCTTTGCAAGCGGTGGGCATCCCCCCCTGGTGCTGCCAGAATTTGGGGATCAGGGAGGGTTGGTGCCTTTCCACGGGGAGGGTTTAAAGCGACAAGAGGTGGAGAAGACATTTCTGAATGTAGGACAGAGACTGAGCAAACCTGGGCTGCCAGGGCATGGACTAGATGACCTAATAGGCCTCTCACATTCCTGATCTGTGATTTATAAATGCACTTTTTGGTCTCGGCAAGCAACTCCAGTAACTGTGAGTTTTCTTTTCCATCTCCATTACCCTTTACTTTTTCCTCCTGACGCTTGGAGATGTTTCCAATTATAGGTTCTCACAAGCAAAGGCATGAAGTTCAGGCCTGGGAGATGTTCAGAAAACACCTTCCTGCGTCTTGCATTTTTATTCTTGGTGGGCTCCCTGGAGCTCAGCTCATTCGACGAGAAACAGCTATTGCTGCCATTTACTGAGTTCTCCCCAATGAGGCCACAGTCCTTCCTCTCTTGACTGTCTGGCAGATATTTTTCCCTCTTCCACAAAGTGAATTTCTTTCTTGTTGCATTATAAATCTGCTTCTGTAATGGCGATCATTTCAGGCCATCTGTAATAACATAGTCTCGTTGTATCACATCCCCTTTTTTCATAACAGGGATGAGTTTCAGTCGGATTTCAGCTCTCATCCCAAGTTGTAGGTGGTTGTTTCTGCTGTTCCTGACTTGTCTGTAATGGTGAGATGCAGGTGCCTCAATGTAGGCTTCCAGGTCCTTCAAAGATGCCGAAGACATCTATACATGATTAGAAAATGTGGTGCAGGACCTAGGAGATATATGTATCTTTGCGAAGGGCCAGGTGAAACATCCCAAAGCCTCTAAAGTGTCACTTGGCACCTCTGATTAGAAAACTGAGCTGGTGCCCCATAGTACAGTATCTCTCAGAGACCTGGATCATTCCTCGTTTGCCTGAATCTCAGGCTGTGAAGCTCTCTCATTTCATCTGCCTCACCCTGCCTGCTTATTTTGCTGCTGGGACATACTGTGCTGGAGTATTTATCATTTTTACTCTATTAGTGACGAGCTGCTTTGGCCCCTTGCCTGGTTTGCATTTCAGCCCATTCCTGAGAGCTGCTGATAGGCTTTCTGGGATAAGTTTTCACAGGTTGCTGGTGCCAAGTGCTAGGGGTTGGACACATCTCACCCAGCTCTGTGCTTATACAGTCCAGATGTCTGCGTCCAAGCTCGGTGCCTGGGTTCCCTCTATAGGCAGTGCAGAAGATGAGCACTTCTAGGGCATGATGTTATCCTACTGTAGATCTCAAAAGCACATCAGGCCAATTACTCCCTAGACATGGCTTTTTCTTTCCATGGGCTGAAGAAGGACCCTGAAGGACTACTGTGAGGTCCACACTGTAGGGGTTTGCAGTCAGGTGAATTCATACTGGCCAAAGACTCATGCCTCTACCTTCAAGGACATGTTATATCTGAGATACCTGAGCACCCGGAATATCACCAACAGGTTTTGTCTCCACCTGCTCAGGTCCAGCACTGGTTCACGTCTAAGGCGGGATGAGTTGCCTTCTGGAGGTGCCCCTCTCCAGACAGGGAGTGTTGCATGAGCAACAGCGTGCAAAGGACCAAGATGAACTGCAGGGCAGAATTTCTGACAATTAAATACTCCACTTTTTCCTTTCCCTTGAAATTCACTGGCCAAAACTTCTGTTCGCTGTATATTTAATGGACCTCTTTAAATACATGTATGATGTATATATTTACATAGCTAGCAGAGTGGTGGTTTCCCTTCCAAGTGTGCCACTGATTGTCTAGTGCCAGAAATGCCAAACTCTAGCCGCCTGGGAATTTGTCAGTGCAGACCTACTCAGCCCTAGAAGGATCATAGCTTTTCCCTGCTGGAAGAGCAGTTGGGGTTAGCGGTTATGCACAGCCCAAAGAGAGCTCCAACATACACAGCAGCTGGTTCAAGCCAACCTTGAGGGAGCTGGTGGAACATATATGTGTTTTCCTGACAACTGGAGATCAGAGCTAATATCCCTGATCTTGGTTAGGGCTCAATTTTAGCTCTGTTTCCATCTCATTTAACTTCTGAAGGACATGGATGTTACAGTAATAAAGTGAAATGCACCCAGAAATGTGTCTGCTAATAAGCCAAACTAACCAAGATGGCTTAGGATGAAACTGAAAGGCAATACATTTAACAAGGAGAGAAGGAAATATGTGTTAAGGCAGTTGTGTTGCCAGGATCAGATGCCAGTTACTGATGCAGCCAGCTAGAAAGTTGTTTTATGGGAATGAATAACATTTATGACTACCCTAAGCAGGTCATAAAGACACAAAGAGAGTTACACACCAGGCTTCTGCTGATCGCTCTGGGTGCTTGGGGAAGAAGAGCACAGCCCTGTACGATGCATGGCAGCATTTGCTTTTTTCTTTTTTACCTGGAAACATTGGCAATTGCGCACTACAAGAACCAATGGGGTCTTTCGGATGTTGTTGGTTTCTTCTATGGTAACATACGTGCTGGTGCTAGTGGATCCCTTCTCAGTTTTGACCATGGTGCTTTCTCTGCACATACCCTCATTGCTCTTCTGCACTACATTTTTGGAGACTAGAGAAACAGACTTATCTATGTGCAACAGTGATGGAATTGGTGGAGGCCCTTGGCATTAACTCTAAGGGAAAGCATCTGTTTTGCAAACTTGGTGGCTTTTCCCTAGGCTTTGCAAGGGATTTTCTCCATAATTAATTACATGACATTTAGCATAATCCTTAGAGAGTGTGTGAGACAGATGCTGAATGCAAAACACTGATAACACCAACTTTGCTTTTTTTTTTCTGAATACCATAGTCTTGGAAGATCCAGCTTTCTGTTATCATGGAACTGATGGGTCATTTTTCACATTGTTGGGAGGTCCGTTCTCTTCATTCTTCAGCAAAAAACCTTCCCATAAGGATTTACACATTCAGTCAACTTGGCATATGCCCGAGGAGCTTTGTCCAGGCTCCCCTAGGTGACAGAGAGAAATGGGCACTTCTGGAGGGTGTTTGTCCCCACCTACCTTAAACACCTACTTTAGATGAGATAAATCACTCTTCATAGTTGCCCGTCTATGATTCTATGTTTCTATGATTCTATCTTTCTCACCAGCTTAAACTAAGCACCTATTTACAGGTAGCTAAAATGAAGTCAGATGAACACAGGCCACAGCATTCACTGGACTGGAGATAGTGGAGAAATTAATATTGACCCAAAGATTAACTTTTTTTGCGGGTTTTAATGCCTTTTTTTGCATGTTCTTGTCTCCTCAGAGCTCTGTCCAAGACTCCTTCGGCTTTGGCCCTAAATCAAACCCAGCACTGCAAGCAGCTTGAAGGCTTGGTGGTTTCCCAGGTGCAGCTGTGCCGCAGCAACCTGGAGCTAATGCAGACCATCATCCAGGCGGCACGGGAAGTGATAAAGACTTGCCGTAAAACTTTCTCAGACATGCGCTGGAACTGTTCTTCCATTGAGCTGGCTCCTAACTACCTGCTGGACTTAGAGAGAGGTAAACAGCACTGCTGGCTCAGCCGGGGACATGAGTGAGTAGAGTCAGCCAGCGTGTGTGTATGCGTGCTGGGACTGGGGAGGGTCTTGCTACTGGGGGGATGTGGAGGAACTACATAGCCTAGTTGTCGTGTTCTCTGAGACTGTGTTCATCGTGATGGTGCCAGTCATGCCCAGGAGCTCTCAAGTCCAAGACCTGGTCTCTCACAGCTCTTACACATCTCATTAGGAGTCATGGTGGACTTGCTTACAGCCATGGAGCTGCTGTTCTGGGCACGCAGACTTGTCAAGCAGCACATGCTACACGTGAAGCTGCACAGTCAGCTTTTATGGCTCAGAGCATCCTTGCATGCTCGTGCTGCAGCTCTGTGGACGCCCCACCACTTCCCCCAGCTCCATGCACACCAGCTCCATGACCTGCCAGCAAGCAGCATCCAGCACAGGGGCAAAAGAAGGCAGGAGAATCCATGGGGGGGCTTCTTCACGTGCTCCAAGAGCAGATCACACCACGATGGACAAGTTGCTTAAGTCCACGTGCCTCCTTGCCCTGCTGGGATGTTGTCTCGTGTTGAAAAGCTCGCTTAGGAGACGTGCTCCAAGCTGGTGATGCCATGGGAGGTCTCAGCTGCAGTGAGTTGGTGTGCTTGCTGCTCTCTGGGGCACAGATTGCGAGGGTCTCTTTTGGGGGAATGTTTAGCTGTCCCAGGAGGCTGAGCTGGAGTTCTTGTCTCTTCCAGGCACAAGGGAGTCAGCATTTGTGTATGCCCTTTCTGCTGCTGCCATCAGCCACACCATTGCCAGAGCCTGCACCACCGGGGACCTCCCTGGCTGTTCCTGTGGTCCCATCCCAGGTGAGACACCTGGACCTGGGTATCGATGGGGAGGATGTGCAGACAACCTCAACTATGGTCTTATCATGGGGTCCAAATTTTCAGATGCTCCCATGAAGATGAAAAAATCAGGATCACAAGCCAATAAACTGATGCATCTGCACAACAGTGAAGTAGGGAGACAGGTAACAAATCCACGAGAGTTATTGTAATTGTACAATCATCTGTAGTGGTCGGTCGCTCCGTGAGGTTCAGTGTCTATCAGCTAGCAAAAGGAGCAGGTTTCTCCCGGATTGCTCTGAACTCCTTTGGCCTGCTGAAGGCTGTGGCTATGTAACGCACGCTGGGACTCAGGAGGTCCTGAATGCTATTATCAGCCCTATATAACCGCGGGTGGGATGTCTCATTGCCACCCTTTCTACAGCCAAGGATGCTTACCCCAGGAGGTGTGGTGGGGATGGGTCCCATCGTGCTCTGCCAAGGGCGTTGCACAGGCGAAGTGCTGTGTAAGCGTGGAGGATTATCATCTGCCAGATGCGTCCAGCAGCAGCTGCCTCCCAGCCATCCCTGCAGCCAGGAGGGCTGATTTTTCCTTTTCAAACTGCTTCGCTAGTGATTATTCCCATATCTGGCAGAAGGCGCTTGTAACAGCTTGCATCCAGTGGAGGGATAATGCTTACCATGTGCAGTGCTTGGTGTGCACCGAGGTGCAAATCTCTCTTGCAGCCCTCCATCCAGCTGGAGAAATGGGTGGGGGACTGTAAAGCTGACCCCTGCACCCATCTCTGGAGCTGCAGCAGTTCCCGAAGCTGGTCCTACCACACGGCTTGGTCCTTCCAGGGCTGCCTGTGCTCGGGCACTGGAGCAGATAAAACTTGGAGCATGTTGAGCTCATTGGCAGCTTACTGCGTAGCTACAGGCTGGACTCACCTTTGCAGAGCACAACCACGCCAAACTTGCCTCCCCGGGTGTTTTTCTCTACCGTTCCCACTCTATCTGGTTTTTTATTTTTGTAATGTCTTGAGTTTTTGTTTTAATTGCAATGGGCAAATTTTTGTTTGGGACATAGTGTTGCCATGGCTGGTGCATTCACCCCTTCCTGCCAGCATCCTGCCATGTCCCACAGAAATAAGACTAGTGCAGAACCAAAGTAAAAGGCTCTTTTGGCCCCATGGCCAGCAGAAAGGCAGGGCGACGGTGCCCTGAATCCATCAGAGCCTTGACATCTCTGTTACCCAAAGCTGCTGGAGGCAGAAATGGATGTTAATTATTTATGGATTGGTTTGATTTTCAGGTCCTTAGGAATCTAGAGGGTGGAAATGCAGGCCTATGTAGATATCTGATCAAAATTCAAAATACTCTTCTGTCTCCTGGCTGCAAAGGTGCCTTGGTGAAAGTAGTCCCGGGCTGATAGCGATCCCCAAGGAGCTGTGGGATCTCATTCCCTTTGCACAGTAGCTGCTCTAGAGTGACTGTGCAGAAATCAGAGTAGCAGTCCTTTTCTATAGCAGTCCCAGCCAAGAAAGTGCCTTGTTTAGCAAGCTTGTGGGATGTTTGGAGGTAAGAGAAAGGCATTTCCTAACTAACTCCTGCATTCCTTTTTGCAGGTCTTGAAAGCCTCTCTTGAAATGAAATGTAAGTGCCATGGAGTTTCTGGGTCATGCTCTATCAAGACCTGTTGGAAAGGCCTTCAAGAGCTGCGAGACATTGCACTGGACCTCAAAAACAAGTATTTATCAGCCACCAAGGTTGTTCACCGGCCCATGGGCACACGCAAATACCTCGTGCCAAAGGATATTGATATCAGGCCGGTTAAAGAGACAGAGCTGATTTACCTGCAGAGCTCGCCCGATTTCTGCATGAAGAACGAAAAAGTGGGGTCACACGGGACCCAGGACAGGTGAGGGTTTCTGCAGCGGGCGTTGACTGCACTCTGAGCCCCAAAGAGGGAAGGGGAATGTATGAATAAGAGGCAAATAACTGGGGAGGTAGCACATCCATGCAGGTAAAGGACATCTCTAACATACAGTACGGTCTACAGATGCCTAAGGCTATCAGCGGTGGCTGTGGCCAAGGCAGGGCTGCAGACACCTTTTGCGTTATCGGGCAGGCACAAGATACCTTTTGAAATCCCCCAGGCAGCTCACCTCTGCAGTAACTTGTAATGATCAAGCAGCTGCTTATGTGTCGAGTGTCTCTAAGTCATTTCTTGCAATCGCTGCAGATGTAATGAGTTGTTACTCTACTGTAAGGCTCCTCTAAGTAGGCAAGAGTTAACCCAATTAGGACCAGTGCTCCTAGGCAGCCTTAAAAGAGCCCTGAAAACTACAAAGGTGAATTTTTAAGATTTTTCTTCCATTGCATTTTAAAAGTCCAGGTGCATTTGTATTGCTTATGTCTCTGCAGAGGAATTTCTTCATCTCATTAATATTACTGATTTAAGGTCATCATACCCGGCCTCCACTGGGCACAGTGCTGTCCCCTTTCACAGGCAGCAGACATGCCTGTCTCTTCCCATCGTCTGTTTAATTCCCTCCAATACAAACCAATTCCACGTTTCAGCAGTCTGAGCATCTCTAGGTGGGCAGCAGACCCTTCGACAGCCAAATAATTGTGTATTTCCAAAATTTTGCAGAATTTCCAGATTTTTTGTTAGGTGGCTGTGATGGCTGGATTTCAAGCTGTCTCATTAGTTGCTGTCTGCTGGCTTGGCTTTCTTTAGATAGTTCTCATAATTCTTCTCTGCTTTTTGTGTTACTTTGTGGTGGAGACTCAGACAGACAAGTTGCAAGGAGCATGCGCCTGCCCTTCTGTGAGGTGTCCTCATTTTAACTCTTGTTGGATGTAGTGGTATTTGGGCCACTTTGGTTCAATGAAGAGAAGATTTTGCTGTAATGGAAATGAAGTAAATGACCCAAATGCAGAAAAGATACTGTTTGGATACCTTTGATTCATACAAAGTATTTGGTGAGGGGACTCTAGAAGCTATCCTTTGGCAATGGCCATTTAATCTGGAACCACAGCTCTGTAGACAATATATCAGCATTTAACTGGTGGAGCTGATCAGGAGGTGACAACAGTTGAGTGAGACGAGTGTGTCCTTTTTGTCCTCTGATGTTTTGTGGCATTTACAGTTTTGTATCCTCCAAAACCAATGACTGGACTGCTCTACAACAGCACTTACCTGGCAGGTTTGTGGTGGGAACGCCAGGCCAGCAGTGGAGCAGTAATTAGCAAGTGAAGATGTTTATGAGTCACTGAGGATTGTAGGGAAAAAACATGTGTTGAAACTGGTTTCTGAGGGAAAATGTCATTTGAGTGGAAGCAATGTTTTTGCGGATTTGTATAGGTTTTGACAAATTTGTGTCTTGAAAAAGACCTCTTTGTTGTGCCACTCTGTTTTGCAATGAAAAAAATTGTGGAGGTTATTTGGAAATCAGTTTTATAGGAATTGCGTGAAATCAACAGCTCATGTCAAAACCAAACTGAATCCATTACAGATTTGCCAAGTAAAACATTTTCCATGAGCTGAAATCCTTTTAAGGTGTGACTTCTTCATCATCCAATTTCATTCTACAGCAGATTTTGCCTTTTTATCCCAGATAGGGATGAAAAATATGTCAAGGTCTTGAATGACTTTTTTTTTTTCTTCCAAGGATAGGAAAATGTGTATTGCAGGCGTCTGTTTATCCCAAGACGGGCGACAGCAGTGATTGTGAGCCTGCCAGGCGAGGGTCCGTGGGAAGTGAGATTGAGTGAGGATTTAGAGGACTGAGATATTAGAGGCAGGAAGGGATGACTTTCAAAAGGAACTTGTCAAGAAATACTCCTTATTCTCGGATGTGCAAGACGGTGATGGACGTGGGAGGGGAGGAGGGCGAGATAGTCCCGTGTTGAGCTGCGCGCATCTCTCAGGCCAAGTTTTAAGGTCATGTGTAGTTACGCTCATTTTCATCGCAATCCATCTGCACGCTCTTGAGAAGATGCCTGGTGCCTCAAAATTGGCATGTGTAACACAAGCCATAGCAGCCCCTTTTCTGCATTAAATTAGTAGAGGAAATAAGTGTAAAATGCACACAATGTGTTTGCAAATCTGTCCGTTCTTCCTGGAGGGAGCAGGAAAAAGGAGGGGAGCTTCCCTAACCTCCTCCTCCCATGCACGCCTTTTTCCCTTTGCAATTTTTCTCTCACAAAGAGGACATCTAAATGTCTTTTAAATGCGGTGGCTCTGTTCCAGCCAGCTGTGGGGCTGCAGAGATAGCACCTAATGACAGAGATGAGGGAGAAGGAACACAAAAGGGATGCTGTTAGAGAGGGCAGGGGAAAATGTGGTTTGCGCTTACTCTGCAAAGATATAAAAATGCTCACATAGAAATAGCCCAAACAGGTTTTTATTATATAAGTCAAGTCTCAGTGGCATCTTAACATTTTATCCCTGTGCACATCAAAATTTTCTGGGGGGAGATCCTGCTGTTTCCTACTAGGCTAATTTTTAAGGTCTTTTATGGTAAATGCAATCAGAAAGGGATTTTTGGTGGTGGTCCCTCAGTTCATTTTTTCTTTTCTTCCACCACCTGCCTGTTCCCTCTTTGGCCTTTTTCTGGCCATGAACGTGGGTGCAGGGATCAGCTCACAGGGTGTTACAGTGCAGACCCCTATCACCACGCTCCAGGAGACTTTGGTCTGGGCATCTCCAGCATCTTTCCAGCCCTGCTTCCTGCCTCCAAAGGGATGCGAAGCAGAGGAGACCCCATTAACAACTCCTTTTCCTGTTACTGGATTAAAAAACGCAGATCGCTGCATTTTTATTACCAAAAATGAGTAGTTTTGCATCATATGGAGAAAAAGTCCTTTCCCCCCTCCCTCTCCCGCAGGTCTGGGGCTTGCTCAGAGCACGCTGGAAGCAGGTTGATGGCTAAATTGCAACACCTTGGACATATTGGGTTTCAGTGTATGCTGTAGGGAACAATCCTGCACCGGCAGGTGGGTGGAAGGGATAATCTAATCGGTGGCTTCCATCTCTCTAATTATCCCTCGCATTATGCAGACTTATTGTGTGTTTTTCAGGCAGGAAAGGGAATTGAATTACCTTGTAGTGGAACCGCGTGAAAATCCACTCAGAAAACGTGCACCCGGTTACTCAAAAGCCTTTCAGAGCTCTTTGCTGAAAGGATTTCAAAGCCTTCTTCGGAACAAGCCTGAAATGTTTTCTAAGACACCTTGGCCTTTCTTAGTTTGTTGACATTAGAAATGGTTTGGAAATCTGCATGCCTCCAAGCACTTGGGGTGTATCCAGATTTCAGAGTCAGGGAGCTGAACCCGAACCTGAGATTTGAAGCTTCTTTGAAGTGCTCAAAATCTGATTAAGGAGCTGAGTTTTGCAACCGGTATCCAAGGCTCCTGCAAACAGGCTTGCTGCGACTCCAGCCAAACAAACTCCGTGTGCTTGTATGCCACCATCACACTTTCATAGCCAATAAAAAATGGTCTGGAGAAAAATCTAAAGAAGCTGATCTGTGGAGCAGCAAGTGGATTGTACAACTTTCAATATAACAAATTAACCACAGGGAAAAAATGTATACGTTCCCATTTCAGAGCTTTCTTGGACAAAAGCACCCTATAGTTCATCTTTTAACAAGCTAGTTCAGTTTCTCCTGCCTGAAAAATTCGTTATCGGCTTTGAGTAAATGATAAATAATAACAGATTATAAAATTGAGATCTGTTTTGTGAGAAAAGAAGCAAAAGTATTAACCTGCTTTATCAGTAGGGTGCAACGTATCATATTTCAAAGGCTGTTTAAGGTCCCTTAAGGAATCCAAGGAAAGGGAAATTCTGCCATGCATGCAAAAGCCTCCAGCCCCTGAAACCCTGCAGAGATAACTGAGCTGTTTATTACTGATCTTTCCCAGAGCCGAGCAAGCGCTGCTCCCGCCCTGCTGAAGATGGGAAGGAACTCTCTTACGCTGCAGAAATCGGGCTGCAACGTTGCGCTGCAGCTAAGCTGGGTTGATCAGCCAGCACTCCTTAGCTGACTCAATTTGGCAACGAACGTGGCCATTCTTTGGTCCTTGCTCCTTGCTCGTGTGTTCGTTCTTCTTTGCAATATAAAATATTAGTCTTAAGTGTCTCCCGAGGTGTCTCAGGCTGGTATGTTTTCTTGGATAGGAACATGCATGAAGTTAGCTGAGCATGCATCTGCTGCTCGGTGGTGACTGCAAAGCCGTAGGGACTGGTGGTTACCTCTTTGGCATCTTGGTGGTCCCAACAGAAGGGCTGATCAAAGGCTGCAAAAAAAGGATGCAGTCGTTTTCTGTGTTCAATGGCAGCCCTTGATACCACTTGTTTCCTGCCACCCCCAAAATACGCTTTGCATTGCGTGATGATGTGGGCAAGGATATTTCTTAGCAGCACTCATATTTAGATGGGGAAGAGTGGTAGTTACGGGTAGACAACAGCATTTGGTGTTTGTTGTTTGTTACAGCCTCTCTTAGTTTCTGTCACTCAGTGAGGACACGAGAAGCAATATGATGAACTTTGGCTTTAAGTACGTTATAACGTGTTTGATGATTTAGCAGTTTTTGGAACTGTTACCAGGTGTGCCACCCTTTTTTCTTAGGATCCAACAAATGATGAATAGCAAATTGAAAATAATCTGTGACTGCTCCAGAAGTTTAAACTGGAGAAAAGTCAGAAAAATGGTAGCTTTGTGTTCCCCCCACTTGCAGTGCTATTTCTACGTTCCCAAGGCAATGTGCTCGTAGCTGGTGCCCATTTCAGTAGTCGGGCCAGCTGTGCTTTTTGGGGCTTTTTTCTCAGTTAACCCCTGGGAAAGTTTGAATCCTTCCCACTTTGAGAGACCTGGGTTTGACCATAAAGTTTCCCAAACAGATTTGTGAATAATAAATTTATTGGTGGAAAGAGTAATTTCACACAGTAAAATGGCAGTGGATAGTGAATTCAGTGGATAAAAAATTGCAGCCAGCTCTCCTAAACGTATTTAGTCCCTTTGCATCAAAACAGCATTGGAGTTAGGGAATATCAGGGCTGGGAATGACTTTCCACAGAGCCTGATCTTAGGAGCAAGACTGAAATAAGACCACCTAGGCTGCTACTGAAGATGTTTGTCTACTCTGGTCTTGAAAACAGTTTCCCTAAACAACCTGTTCCAGGGTTTTACTATCCTCAGAGTTATGTTTTTTTTAATCTGAAATCAAACTAATAATTTCTCGTCCTTTTTCCTCAGCATGTAAAGAACATTTCTTCTCTCTCCTTTTTGCAATAATCTTTTATAGATGGGAAGACACCTCTTCTTACAAACTTCTCTAAATCAGTTCCTTCATCCTTTTCTACTTTCTGAACTACTCCTCTGACTCTCCTGGGAACATTCCCACATTTATCTGGATCTTTCTCAAAGTGTGTTGCTTACTTTGCATTTTAATCCACTCTCACAAAATGCTCTCAGCTCCTTTAGCCCCAGCGTTATCCACAAATTTTTAAGCTCACTCTCTACTCCTCATTAATGAAAATACAGGCTGGTTCCAGGATCTCCCTTGACATGTCTTCGCTGACATGTACTATTGATAACTCTCTTTCGTACAGTTGTTCAGTGTCAGTCTCTAGTCGTTCCTTGTGGATGAGAAAGCGATTTAAAAGTAGTTAAGATTCTGCCCTCAAAATCTTATATGGAGCTGTGCACTTTGATGTATTTTTAGCAATGTCCATTGTGTTACATACCTCCTGGGGGATTTGAATTATTTTTCTGTTTGTTTTATATACTGCTGTACAACTTGACGTTACCGGAGCAAGGGGCATTAAAGAAATTAATAGGAATTTGATTTAAAAGAGAAAAAATAAATTCTTTCTTTACACAGCAGTACTGTCTTCTGGGACTTGTGGCTGCTGGAGTTCATGGAGGCAGATGGTTTCCCTGAGGTCAGAAAGGGATGAGACAAACGCACGGCCAAGCTGCCCACAAGAGGATAGTGAGATGTCTAGGCAGGAACATACCTTCTATCATCCCTAACGCAACAGCCCAGGTGCTGCTGGTGTATGAGGGAAACAACTACAGAAAGTGGCCAGGTTTGTGTTTTCCTCCCTGAACAGCATCTCCCACAGCCATTGGGAGATGTGCTGGGCCAGGCAGGCAGTTGCTGTGTCCCAGAATGACTTTTCTTATGTACTCCTAAGCAGCTTCCACTTATCAATAGGACTGATGGAATGAGGTCCCAGTGGACATCTGGCCCATCCCTGTCATCATATGTCATTATTGTGGGTGACACAGTACAGAGTTGGCCTCAGTTTGGCTGTCAGATGCCAGTTGGGCAACCCAAAGAATCTATCCTTATATCTGCTGATGGGACAAAAGTGAACTGGGACTCACAATGAAATTAAGTGTGACATCTCCCCATAGCTTTTAAAATGAAAATCCCCCAGGAGGTAACTGTGAGATGGCTTAGCCTCTCTCTCTGGGGGAAGACTTTTAGAAGTGCTGGGGTGTCCTTCACCATCTCCGTCGAGGAGCTACCCCCATGATGAGGCTATATGACATACCGCAGTGTTTCTGCAAGTGAGGGCTAGAAAGGGGAGATTTTGGACAGGCTTATTGAGTGGGATTTGTCCAGTCAGCAGGGCTGACCTCCTCCCTTCTTGCATAAAGAAGGAAAAAGCACTGTGACAATGTGAAAGCCTGTTCCTGAGCCAGGACCTTGGCTGGGATTACGGCCGAAGCATCATTTTTCACCAGTCTTCCAAGTGCTTCTAGAGGTTACGGTGTTGTGTTAAGATGCAATCGCCTGCCTTCGTATTTTCTCTCCGAGGCTCAGGAGGAGGGCATTTCTCTGAGTTGCTGGAATCGTGCTGGACCAGGCCCAAAACAAATGAGATTGAACTTAACCCATCAACGGGGAGCCTGGTGAGATTGCAGCCTTGGGCTCTGAAAGCAGATGCTCGGGGGCAGCTTCTGTGGGTAAACTCTGGTCTTCAGGCTTCTTTGTCATCCCCCACTTGCTTTTTGTATGTATAGATGCAGCTGAGAAACTACCTCTGTTTCAGCTTGTTTAAAGAAAAATAAAGATAATTCATCCAGGCCTATGCTTTAAAACAGAAAACAAAATCTCTGGTTAGTGGCATTGTCAGGAAAGTTTTCTAGAAGCCCATTTAAGTTCAGGATGGGGTCAAAAGCTTTGTTTTGGCTATCAACCCATCTGTCCAGAATGTCCCTGTTCCTTCATCCAAAACTGAGGGAAACTTGGGAATTTTTAATAAGATTTTGGTTTTTTCCTTTCTTTATTTGAGGCTGGGTGGGATGGGGACAGCTATGGAAAGGTATATCTCCTAGTGGATCCACTTTTTTTTCGCAAACCGCAGGAGTGGGTGCAAGGAAAGGGAGATTCCCCAGTCCCAATACAGAAGGTAGAAGAGTTTTGCTCTCTGTTTGAATGGGGTAAATTTGACTGTCGGGTGCTTTGTACATTTGGGGAGTGAATACTCAATAGTGAACTGGAGTCAGAGTGGACCCGTATTCCTTTTCTTGGCGATTTTAATGAGCTCTCAGCACGAGGTGGCACAGATGCACTGCACATCCATCACCGTGCTTCTGCAGACTCCCCATCCTCCCTAGGTGAACCTCCGGGCAACAACCTTTCCATCCACTGGTAAAGCTGAGTAAGGTTGTCAAATACCCTCCCCTCTTCTAATGTCAACACACCTATATTTGAACCTTTGCTCTGAATATTTAATGCATTTACTAATACATTTATGAGGAGTCATTTGGAGGTTTCCTGGTGGAGGGGCCCTGGCTCGCAGGGGCAATAACAACGCCTTTGGTTCAGCGTTAGGCAAACACGCTCAGTGTGGTTGCAGACTTCAGCTTCGGTAGAGGCTTTCAAAGGTTTGTAAATATTTACACACACTCCCGAATGAGGGGGAGCGGGGGGGGCCTTTAAACACTGAACCTGGAGAGGAATGCGAGTCAGAAATAACAAACAGGAGGCCCGCCTGAGTCAGAAAAAAATAAAGGAAGAACAAGAACAAAATCTCAACACCTCATTAATCCCGTAACTTCTCCTAAAGCATTACCTCATGAGGAATTCCTATAAATCTCATGGATTTGTTTTCATCTATTAATGGAGTGCTCAGCTCAAGAGTCCGACTCATGCTCCTCTCTCCTTTCCCTGCCCCAAACCAGCCTTAGAGTGTTTCTGTCCAAAATAGGCATGCCAAATAAGATTTAGGAGAGATGTCAGCAATTCCCCCACTCTCCAAACCGCCTTTCTTGCAGTAGTTTCAGGACTCCACCAAGTTCACAGCCTCATGGTGTTGGGTGCATAAAGAGATCTGTTACCCTACGGTGCTAGTGTCCAGCCAAGCATCTGACCAAACATGAGCACTTCCACCCTGGGCTATCTTTACAGCCCGTGGAGAAACGGCATCTCTAGGATATGGTTCATCTCATCCAGAAGTCAATGCCTGTTGTGCTCTCATGTCCAGTGACCCAACTTGGAGTATTTTAGGTGAATGAGACAGCTGGTTTCTGAGAATGGCTGTGAATCCATGATCAATGGATCAGTCAAAGAGATTCCCCAATTCATGAGTTACTTCTGAAAACCTCAAGCCAGCCACTTGCAAGCGAACAAAGCGAGGGAACCCCACACAATGGCTGACTTATCCCGACGAGTCTGGCTTTAATTAAAAGCAGAAGCAAAACAAGCAGTAAAAGTCCGTGTGATATTTGGCGACTTGTCATCCTACCCTGCGCTCCTGCCGTGCTGCCTGCTCCTGGGTCAGGACTCGGGGTGTTATAGGGCCAGCTCCCCGGCTGCTCGTGCCGTGCTGGGAGAAACTCGTGGGGGGAAAGTGCAAAGTCCGGCCCTGCTAGTATCGGTTGTGATTTCCCTGATAGGGTCAGGTCTGGTTAGGGGCTGTAACAGCCTGCTTGGGAGCTTTCCCAGCCCAGGATCATTGGCACTGAGCCTGTGCAAATACTCTGTGGCTGCAGGGTTCCTTCTCCATCCTTTTCAGGTTAGGTGGTGTTGGACAAACACCGGTGTTTGTTCTTCAGGGTATCGTCTTCTTCCAGCTCCTTTCAGACAGCTTTGGAGCCTGTCTAGGACTACAGATTGCTAGGGACTGTGAGTTCTTGTTTTGGTGGAGGTATCACGATAGCTTTGCTTGTCTGCCTGTACGGGAATTGGTCCTGGCTGACGGGCAGCCTGAATGCCACGGAGCCTGAACTGAGAGTCAGAACAGGAGTTTAATGCTATTTTGGGTGTCACAGCAGGTGATGTAAACGCAATCCTGGGCATCAGAGCAGGTGATGTGAGTGCAGCCCTGGGGCTCTCCCTGCCTCCCGTGCAGGTGTAGAGGGCTGGGTGCTCACCCCTGCAACCCTGCCATGTGCATGCTGCAGCTGAGATGCAGCCATGCTGGCTTCACCCAGTGCCGTGCAGAGCTGGCAGGCTCCAGCACCGCCTCAGGGCGGTGGTTTGGAAAGCCCTGCAGGGATTTGTGCTTGCTCACCGCCTTTTCTTTCTTCCAGGCAATGCAATAAGACCTCCAATGGGAGCGACAGCTGCGACTTGATGTGCTGCGGCAGAGGCTACAACCCCTACATGGACAAAGTGGTGGAGCGATGCCACTGCAAGTACCACTGGTGCTGCTACGTGACCTGTAAAAAGTGCGAGAGGACTGTCGAGAGATATGTGTGCAAATGAAAACCCTCCTCTCTCCACCTGGGAGCTGAGACGCCGGCGGCACCCCAGCACTATTCGGAGAAGAGAAAACCTTTCCTTGACTAGACGTCGTTTATCTTGTAAAGACACAGACTTGAAGAAAGATGGTAGGAGGAAAAAAAAGCAATCCCACCAGTAAAAATAAGACCCTTAAAAAAACCCAGCCAAACCCACAAATGTTTCCCCCCACCAATAAAATGCTCTCTGAGAAGACAAAAACTCATTTGGGATGGTATCTTCTTCCAAAATATTTCCTATGGTTGCCAATGACGTCCGGCCATCAAGTGCCTTAGTATTTTGAGAAACAAAAATAGAAACTTTCCCCAGGGAAGCAAAGCAACTCTGGTTTGAAAATAACTAAGGCTCACACCTGCCTATGCCTTCTAGCACAGGTACTGAGTCTGCGTTAGGACCATCCCAGAAGGGAAAACGCTACAACTTTTCAGCAATAACTGCTTTTGTTGCCAAAGACTTTACTTTTAGCAGGGAAGCATCCACTCCGGATGATAAAGGTGGAAAGATTTCAGGTCAACCCCCTGAAATGAACAACTCATTTTAACCTTTCTTTTACACAGGTCTGTGACTTCGAAGTTACTCACTGCTGCAGGAAAAGCTGTCCTTGATTTGTCCAGGCTGGATGGGGTTTCAAATTCAGCCATGCAAAAAATCCCCTGGGATCCCGGAGGCAGTGAGAGTAGGGTACCTTGAGAAGGACTTTATGGGGTCCTCAGGATAGTAGTGGAGCCGTTAGGATAAAAAACCAAAGTGGACTCAAAATCCAGTGGAAAAGTAAAAAAAAAAAACCCAGCTCCTGCTCTCTTTCTCTCTTGCCCTTTGAGTGTGATGGCCTTAGCCACCAATGTTCTGCCACATTGGGCCATCAGATCCTTAGGGAAATATGCCTCTGCCTCTTTTCCCCCAGCAAACCCGTTGACGCAGCCCCAAGAAACTGCAGAGAGCGGAGCGAGTCTGGTCCTGGCTGTAGGGAGTGCAGCCATGCAGGGCAGCAGCTATTCCCAGCAGAAAAGAACGGGAACGTGTCAGTCCTTCACGTGGCCCTGCCCTGACACAGCAGAGAACCACTATCTGTGGCTGTACATATTTTCTTTTGTATGCAGACATACAGAAATATTTATAAGATATATCTTGCGCTTTTGTCTACTCTACTTCCTACATAAATATATCTATATATTATAAACAAGCATTAACAATAGTATGAAATAAATGCTGAAGTTACTGGTGCAACAGCAAAATGTTAGATTATTATGTTTCACTCTCCTACTTGGAAAGCAACCCTGATTTTCCTCCCAAGGACGGGAGAAGAGCATGGCTCGAGGCACTCGCTGGCGTGGGATAGATAAGTTCTTTTATTCCCTGTCTCCCCAGCCTCTTCATTTTAAGCAGAATTAGCCAAGATACAGTCAAGACAATGAAACGGAGCACTTGGACAAAGGAAGAGTCACCGTTCTTGTTTTGCTTTTTATATCAGCAATCACTCTCATCAGTAAAATATCCCAGTGCCCCTAAGGAGCTTAATAACAAACGTGACTAATACCTCTAATGGGTAGTTTGCTTCTTGCTTCTGCACGTGGAGAGGAGTTGCTGTGCAGGGGAGGTTTTAGCTCAGGTTAGGTTCCCTTTCTTGCTCTTTTTTTTGCAGTGGGCATCCAGCTCTGTGTCCCTGTTAGGAAAGGTGATGTTGGAGAAGGATGTCTTCTCCAGGAGCAGAAGGCAGCAGAGCCTTTGAGGTCCTTCAGACCATTTTGGGGAACCCCATTCCCCAAGAGAAGCACTGTAAGCAGCCAGAAAAATCACTCCTACACAAATGTGGGGAGACAGCGGCACTTTCCTAGGGGGAAATATGTCCATACCACCACAGTCTTCCTCCAGATCCCTTTTTTCCCCCACCCAGCCGCTCTCTAGGAAGCAACTGCCTCTGACATGTCTCTGAGCAGTCCTAGAGAGCTGGAGGAGAAAAGCATCATGGGCTATAGAGCAAAATTACAGATATTTTGTTCTCCTCAGCTATTTTGCTTTGCTGTAACTGGTTTGGGCTCCTCGCCTCCTTCCCTCCCCCAACCACAAGCAGGCAAAATGAGGCCTTTGGTAGTTTGTCAGTGGTTTGTGTTATTGTCACCCCATAAAAGCTGGTGGACTAAAACATCTCCTCAGTGCGGTGTGATGAGCAGTGGGTGTCTTTAGGCTGACATGCAGACAGGCTGGTGGCACAAATCCCGCTGCTCTCCAAAGCCAGAATTTGGCTTCGTTTGATATGTAAAGAAACGTTCTACTTTCATTCTTTTAAGGAATTTTATTTTTATTTCCAGTTTCTGATGAAGCCAACAAGGCAGGGATGTTCTGACTGAAGAAAAATTTGAGCATTTCAATGCTATTCTGTAATGACTCTTTTTCTTGCTCCCTTGCTGATGTCCCGAGTCTTTCTGCTTGGCGAAAAAACAGCGAGATGGAAGAAATGCTCTATATGCACATTGTTTTCAGCTGCATTTCACTCCTGTGGTGTCAGACCTGTGTTCCTCAGCTGGTTTTCTCATGTCAGAAGAAACCATAACTTTGCAGAGCATGAAAAGATGTGAGGAAGCCTGCTGGGCAACTGCAGGTCCATCAGGTGGGGAATGACCCCTCAGCAGACCTTTAGCCACAGCAGTACCTCACGCTTTGTGTCTGCCTCTGCCCACAGCTATCTGTTACTGAAGATGTTGAACTGAAATGGCTTCAGTGTTTGGAGGTTTGCAGTTTGGGCCATCCAGGCTCAAAATCTCTGCTGGCTCCTCTAGATCGTGGGCTTCATCTGAATTTTGCTTTTTTGAGCTAAGAGTCTGTGTGGCCTCAGCCCATGCCCTACGCTGTCGGTCTATGAATTAACACCGTTACACCACTTTTTTCCATAACTCCTCAGTTTCAGCGTCCTTCTCTGGAGCGGCTGCGTGCTGTATTAGCAATGTGCCCAGGGTGATGTGCCTTGCTGAGACGAGAGTCACGCACAGGGCAAGGTCTGATAAGCTGCAGCCTCCCTTGTTACACAGCCCTGCTTCCTCCAGCAAATTGGGGTCATCTCCCTCCTGATGGTGTGGCATTTTCTAATTTTTTCAGAAAATGACTTTCTATGAGAGGGAGGCAGTGCTTTCTGTTTTCTTTTCCTTATAATACAAACTAGGAATAAAGAGAGTCTATAACATGGGTCCATCCTGGTGGAATGACCCGTGGCACTTCTTGCTCCTTGCAGCCTGGCTCTGATGCTTTCCTCCTGGCATCAGCAGCAAAGCACAGAGTGGCCAGAAGAGAGAAGTGTCTTTCTTTGTTCTCAATTGCAATCACAGAATCACAGAATGGTTTGGGTTGGAAGGGACCTTAAAGACCATCTAGTCCAACCCCCCTGCCATGGGCAGGGACACCTTCCACTAGACCAGGTTGCTCAAAGCCCCATCCAGCCTGGCCTTGAACACTGCCAGGGATGGGGCAGCCACAACTTCTCTGGGCAACCTGTGCCAGTGCCTCACCACCCTCACAGTGAAGAATTTCTTCCTTATATCTAATCTAAATCTACCCTCTTTCAGTTTAAAGCCATTATCCCTTGTCCTATCACTACATGCCCTTGTACAAAATCCCTCTCTGGCTTTTTTATAAGCCCCGTTTAAGTACTGGCAGGCTGCTATAAGGTGTCCCTGGAGCCTTCTCTTCTCCAGGCTGAACAACCCCAACTCTCTCAGCCTGTCTTCATAGGAGAGGTGCTCCAGCCCTCTGATCGTCTTCATGACCTCCTCTGGACCCTCTCCAACAGGTCCATGTCCTTCTTATTTTGGGGGCCCCAGAGCTGGATACAATAATCCAGGTGGGGTTTCATGAGAGTAGAGCAGAGTAGAAGGGGAGAATCACCTCCCTCGACCCAGTGGCCATGCTTCTTTTGATGCTCGGTGCAACAGGAGTCCAAAATGTAGCTGCCAAATTATTTTCTGTGCATGTGTGGTCTGAAAGATATTTGGGAGAACATTTGTCACAAACCAGTTTTGCAGGGAAAATATGTCCCTAAAGGCGGAGCGAGACCTTCATGTACCAGACTCATTCCCTCCCCCAGCCTTTCAGCAACCAGCTTTCAAGGCTTTGCTCCGAAACACTGAGGTCTTTCAGCTTCTGAATGAAATGGCTTTAATTATTGTGAATGCCTCTGTCGGGTGATGCTACACTTCCCTCTCTCATAACATAGCCTGCCAGATCCTAACAGCTGGTATAGTTTGGCCCAGCTCCATGTCCTACTACACAGCTCTGTTGATTTACACTAGCTGGGAAAATACAGCTGATACATTCCCATAAATACTATTATTTCAAAAATATTATAATATTACTCCTGAGGGAAAAGGGCAAGCTATCTTGAAAAGTATTATGTCAGTGGCTTTGTAGTATTTATTCATTTGAAAAAATATCCGTGATTTAATAAAACAGTTTGGACTTAATGCTATTTCCAAATCTGAAGATTTAGGCCTTGTGTGCATCCAGCTGGCTTTATATTTTTTGATGAATTCCCCCCCATCCTCACCCCCTTCCAGCTTTATATCATTTAGTTTGCTCCCTAAGGTAGGCAAATTACATTCATTATAGAAAACTCCCATCCGATTGTTTGGTTTAGTCTACAAAACGGAAAGTATCTTAATCATGCTAAAGCGGGCAGCCCACGAGTGCTACATGTGCAGCTACAAAAGCCCTCGCTGAGGGGAAGGGGGGTGGCAAAAGAGGCAAAAATCTGAATACAATTAACAGTGCCTTTGTCAGGAAAGTGATAAAAGAGTCCCTGAGGGACCATCCCTTTTCCTGCTAGAGAACAGATCCCTGTAGACAACCATTAGCATCCTCCAAGTGAGCTGGGCTTGTGCTGCCCAGCTCCGGGCTACCTGCTCCGGGAAGATGCTGGGAGGAGGCTCTGGAGGTACTTGGGGGTGTGGGGAGCAAGAGGAAAATTCAGCCCTGGGATCGCTTGTCCTTAACACCCTCACCCCACCGTGAAGGATTTGCCTTCCCTGCATCGGGCAGAGGGTCGTGAAACACCATCACTTTGCTCCCAAGAGCAGATGGGAGCCAGCACAGGAATGACTTTGTCCTCTACACGTGGGAGACGGAGCAGAAAGCAAGATTTGGGAGAGGGGGAGAAAGAACAGGAAACTTAAAATCCACCTGAGATTAATGACTTTAACATGTACAACATGTTTTGTTTTGTTTTGTTTTCCCCTCAGGACCAGTTTCATCAGTCAGACAGAGTTTGATTAAATATCTCAGCAGAGCCGTGGTTTATTCATCTAGAACAAAAGTTACCCCCTGTTCAGGGAAGCAGCATTAGCTTTGTTTTCTAATTGTAAAAGCAACAATAATAATAAAAATCATAACAATGGTATGCATTGTGGATCGTTTTTATTTGCTTTTTGTTAAGAGTAAGTGGACTGTATTTTGTCTGTATTGTAAAGATGAAATGAGTTATTTTAAAGATCCTTTCTGGGTTGTGTGGAGTTTTTTTGCTCTTTTAAGTGGAATTTTTCAAGGTATTCACCAGGACCACAGGGCCTCAAAATTTCTCTTAAGAAAATAAAAAGGCAGAAGAGGGTATCGTGTAATTGCAGGACTCTGGGAGCTGGGACGTGAAGGGAAATGCTGCAGAGCTTGTGAGAAAGCCACTGGATCCGTAACGCTGTGCTGGGTCTCTTGTGCTGCCATCCACACAGGGACGAGCTTCAGACCTAAAAATTGTCGTGGGTTGAGCTACTTTGGGAGTCTGCCCACTCGTACAACGCAGCGACAACTTGAACGGGGATGGCTCGCACGCTTAAGGCTAAACATGTGTGTAAGCGTTTTTCTGGATCAGGGCCAAAGCGCTGAAAACTTTGGAGAATTGAATCCTATAAATGCCCGTTATCGATATCTCAGATCTCTCTAAGTGGTAACTGCTGACAAACACGGGCTTTTTAAAATGGAGACCCACGTTTCTCTCAGATTTTCTAAGGTTGGGCCCCAAATTCACTCAGTCTGGGATTGGGTCTGTAGCGTTGCTCAGTGGTGATGAACAACGAACCCAGGCTGGAGTGAAAGTGAGACTATACAACAAAAACAGGTAAAGTTGGGTGCTCACAAGCCCCTGTTTGTCTGAAGCTCTAGGGTGTGTGACAGCTCAGCTCCAACATCCCTGAGGATTGGCTGCTTTCTCAAAATTCATACTGAATTTCAGAGGAAAGAGAGATTTTAAGTCCATCATTCTAGGGGGCTTCCTTCCTTCCCCATTGTTTCTCATCCTAAATCTCAATCTATTTAGGATTATCCTAAAATAGCTTGACATTTAGGATGAGGTGCTATAATCTGGGTCATTATAAGTCATTAATAGTGGCAACTGCATCGCCAAAGGAAACCAACTGGTGGGCATATCTCAAATCAAATGCCCCCAGGTCTAGGAGGTTGATCATGCAAAGGAGGATCCAGACCTTTCTCTGCTGCATGCTGCATGCTGCATGCTGCATGCTGCATGCAGACACTGAAAACACGCACCACCTGCAGCTACTTTCCACTCTGCTACCTGCTCAATGAGCAATTAATTTTACAAAGTGCTGCACATGTTGACCAGGGCCAGGCTCAGGCAGGAAAACTGTTTTCTTTTCTAAACTCCTGCTCTGTCCAGGGCTGTTCTCCTCATCTGGGTCGGACAGATTAAAATATCACCTCGGTGCTCACCTCTGCAGGTGCTTCCTTCCTTGCTGCAGGCAGCGTGCAAGCTGCTGGGGGCGAGCTGGAAGAATCTTTGCATTTGGAGAAAGTGGGAAACGATGGATAGCAACTCCCTTGCTTGAGGAGCAGCCCTCGGCGTGACATAAAATCATCAAGCTGACAGTTGCAAAGAATTGCCTGATTTAAAGGCAGCTGCAACTCCCCAGCTCCCCCTGACCCCCACAAGTAACTCTTCCTCCGCTGCACGTAGGAGTCTTCTCAGCAGTCTGCAGTGAAGCATCTGGTGCTATTTGAGGCTTTGCACAGGACTTCAGAGCGACCTTGGCCCCGCAGGAGTCCCCTGCCCACCAAGGCTGGAAGGGGAACGTCAAGGGGACACCCAAGGGCATTTCAAATAGTTATTGACATTTAAGCCGTTGAATTGCACCCCTGCATCTCGTGATGCAAAGACTCAAAGACACTTTCTTCCCTCCACAGCGCTGGTCCCAAGGGTTCTCCCAGGTCCACCGTGGACCAACAAACTGGGTGACACTCAGAAATGAGCTCTGCAAAGCCATCGGGCTGGTCCTGCCTCATAATTGCCACTGACATGCATCGGCCAGGTCAGACCTCCAGATCTGATCCTTACAGCCCCAAATCACCAACAGGGGCTTCTGCGTTGAAGAGGACCTTAGTGAAGAGTCCCAAGCTGTTGAATGAATTACCCCAGGAGGAAATCACCTCCTCTGACATTGCACAGGTCATGGTGCAAGCTGTCCTCAGCTCCCCGCGCTGTCAATAAAGATATTTCCAGAGTGCTAGAAACCTGGCGTGCTTCCAAAGAGGGGATCAGGATAAGATGAATTGTGTCCATTGGAAGTTAGCATGACCCTTTTCATGTAGACATCCATAGAGCAGATGTCAGAAGTCGGATGAGATTTATCCTTAGCGTGATGCTTGTCATAGAGGTCCTTCTGTCTTGATGTTTGGTCTTGTTATAAACCAAGCTAATTAGTTGTTAAGCATAGCTTGTCTGTTAGTATCAGTGCATGATCCTATATAACTCCTATGCCCAAAATGATTACAGCTGGCATCTATTATTTTACATAAATTGCTTAAAGACGCTTCCAAATAAAACAATGAAACTCAATGGATGAAATCAAGCATTGTAAACATGTAAATGTAGCTGGTAAGATTTATTTTTTCCTTTTCCCTCCATTAGAGGGAACATTTTCATCTTGGGATTTACACATAATTCCAAGGAAACTAAAAAAGTTACTTTGGGGGGAATTTATAAAGAAAATCAAACCATTCAAGTGCACTGTCCACTTTGTGGTTGCAATCAAATGTCAGACTCAAGGCCCCTGAACTTGACTCGTATTGTTAATTGCTCTGGTACAAAGTAACTTTTTTTCCCAAACATTAAAGAGTCTGCTCCAGATAATAAAGTGTAAACAAAGAAACTTCAAAGAACAAAATGAATGCATACAGTAACAGTGTTTCACATGAACACTGAATTCCTTGTAGAAGATTTCTCCTTGCAAAATAGTTTCCATTACTCTGTGTAGTCTGGTTAATAGCCTAAGTGCCCTGACTTACCTTCAGGAGACTTAGATAAGCTGAGAGATCCTCCTGCATAGAAATACACTGATCACTCTTTCAACATCATCCTTTTTCTCCTCAAAATGATCTTGGCCAGTCTAATGAGATTGACCTTCTTCCTTGTTACTGATATCCTGCTGGTACTTTTGAACGCTTCTCTCAATAGTGTGTGTACTGGATGAAGTACGTGAGAATAAAAGAATCATGGAGAATGAGCTGAAATACTCCAAAGCATTAAAATCAGCACTCGGGGGGAAGATGCTCCAAAGTGCCTTTTAGGGGCCTAAATTCAATGGTGAGAACTGAGTGCCTCAATGAGTAATATATTATTGTATATTTTGTCTTGTTTGAGTCCAGACCAATTGTTCCTTCCCAGCTTTACAACTAATGAGGGTATATAAATAGGATAGTTATAAAGGATTTGGGTCTGGGAGTTCACCAAAATTTCTATTAAATAAAACTCCCATCCTCTTTTAGCACAACCAAATGTAACTCCACAGATCTCAAATCTGATCCGAGTTTTCCTTCTGCACCGTATCCCACATTTTTTCAGGTGCTCTCATGCAGAGAGGCACCTGGGGTGAAAATCATCTCATGCAGCTTCAGGTGACAGTGATGGGGACACCTACATCTTCTCCAGCCCCGCATCGCCTTCATGATGGATGGGTGCGAGGAAGGGATGAACTGACTCTGTCCTCTCTGTTATTCTACCTTTTAGCCTGGTCTGGGGTAGGAACATACGATTTGTGTTTTACCTGGTTTGCCTCTCAGATCTGGCCAGCCTCACCTAATTCTGGATTATAATTGAATCCAGGACCGGTTCTGCTGGGTTTCATGCTAAGGGACTTTTCACCGCTCTGGCTGAGGCTAGGTAATGGAGTTATGTTATGATAGAAATCCAGTGGAGGTGGGTTTATATTTATCATCACCCTGTAACTAGGACTGACACAAAAAAGATTAAAGCAATAAAACCCAAAATAGAACATCTTCTTGCAGGTTTCATTTTTTTTCTTTAAAGGCCCAAAGTTTTCAACTAGGATTTGCCTTGACAGGATAAAGTACATTTTCAGACTCGGCTTCTTAATGGGCTACATCTGCTTAATGTAATTTTGCATCTGAACTGTGTGTCTTGTCAGACACAAGCACAGTCAGAGCTGCACTCAGCAGTACTCACTTTCCCTGGAATCAGATAAACTCAGCCCAATAAATTAGTTTTACTGCTCTCAGTATCACCCTGTTATCATTGTGAGCAATTTAGTCTGGGCTTCCCAAACTTCCCCATTCTTTCCCAATGAAAGGAATTGAGCTCCCCAAATAAATAAAAATTTATTTCTTTCTTTCTCTCTCTTTTTCTTTCTTTCTCTTTCCTTCTTTCTTTCCCTCCCCTTTCCTTTCTTTTTCTTTCTGCTGCTCTCTCTTGCTCTTTCTCTCTTTTTCTTGCTTGCTTTCTCACTTTCTTTCTTTCTCTCTCTTTCCATTGATGGGCTATGTAAAGTAATTCACAGTTACACTTTTAAAAAGTATATCTTTTTGCTCAAAGAGAAGCTATTTAATTAGGCAATTGTGACCTGGTTCTCAGCTGGTGTAAATCAGCAGCAATGATTTATACCAGCTGAACATATGAATTCTGGTGTTTAGTAGCAGGTTTTAGAGGGCCTGCCTTGTAAAGTGCATTGGACTGTGTATTATATTAGCTACAAGAACATTTTGTAAAAATACAGTTGTGTTTTATGCCATCTTTTTTTCATATCCTTTATATTCTCTCGTTATTTGCATGATTAAACAAAAGGAAAGATGGACTTGTCATTGCAGAACAGGCCAGGAGCTGGTGATAATGGTCTAAGCTCCCTCTTACATCATGGGCAAGTCACTTGAAGCTGAGGTGCTGAATATCCCGTATGAGGTATTGACAGCTTGCAAGCCCCGCTGGAGCCCACAGTGCTTTACAGGGATCTAAAGGGTCTCCAGAGGCATCTGGAGCTGTGATGGATGCAGCCCACAGGTTGGATACTCAGGAGGGAAGGAGGAGGGAAGAGGTGTCCACCCACCACCGTGATGGATGGGAAGGACAGTGCAGTATGAGGGCAAAGAGGAAGTGGCATTTGGGGTTTTTTTGGGAAATGTATTTCATTTTCTCAGAAAGACTGATGGATCTGTTCCTGGGGCAACTGAATTCAAGTGACAATTGATATGTGGATCTCTGGTTAGGAGCGTCTGAGAACCTAGTGAACGTCTACTCCTCTCACAAGGTTAGCTGGGCCTGGCAGAGGGATAAGAAAGGAAGAAACACTTGGGAGTGGCAATATCCTAAGTCTCCTAGCAAACTTGGCCAGAATTTGTCTATCAGAGCTGAGAGCTGTAGGAGAGGTGGCAAGTTCTGGTAAGCTGGAGGGACTGCAGTTTGGACCCTGATTTACTAAGGGTATAAGCCTTTTGCAACATTGTTCTTCTGCCTTCATGAATGTCTGTATGTCCATCCTCTGTCCTTTCAGATGCCTTCTGCTCTCAGTGGCCAGTTCCAGCAAACTTTGGCAGAGGGTTGAGGTTTCAAAAGCATCAAAGGTGGACAACATCCCATCTGCCTAGATATGCAAGCTCTGTCGTCGAGCTAGTTCATCCTGGACTCCCTCTATAAGCAGTGATTAGAAATTGGCATCTGGGATATGTTTCATCCTTGTGTAAAATAGCCCAGAACTTCTTTGATTAAGGTAGCACACTGGCAGGGTAGTTCAGTGTTAGGCTACTAAATGATCAATTATACTTGGGATACTTAGAAGAAAAAACAAAGAAAACTGTACTCCTTGTAGAGCTAGGTAAATTAATTTAGTGATAATAATCCCAAACTCTTGGAGCTGAGTTCCTGTCTCTAGTCTGGCTAAATTGCCTTTGAAACATGCTATATCTATGGGCATAATAAGTCAAAGAAAGGCATTTCTCTATGAAACACCAATTCATTTTCCTGCTCTCTTTTGTGCTCAGTTATAACTGGGATTTCATAAGATTGTGCCTGAGAGTGGAAAACCATATTATCCTTTAAATACGGTGTCCCAGCTACAGCTGAACTTTCTGTTTGGACTTTGACCAAGCTGCTGGGCTTAAATCCCAGCTCTGGAGCTACCAGATGGACCACATTATTCTCACTTGCAGAAACCCTATCAGACAAACTGTTTCAACCAGAACAGGTCTGCTGCTCGTGGAAGGTGCGAGGTACTAATGGGACATTGTGTTCCTGCCATGGGTGCCATGCTTCTTCTGGTACCCATCCCAGCTTGCATCATGCTTGTTTTTTAAAATTTCCTGGATCAGAGGAATAGTGGAGACACAGCCCTGCTAGCAGATGGGGCAAGGCAAGATGGACATGCCTAAATGAAGAGCACTAGCATCTCAGCATCACAGCAGCCTGAAGTGCTTCACAGGGGAATGTCTCAGCCCAGCCAACAGGCACTGCCAAAGAGAGAGACGTGTTGGAAATCACACTTCTTTCTTGGAATAAAGCGCCTGTGTACAGCCCCAAGATACCTGCATCTTTGGCTGCATTTGACTAGTAAATAAACCAGGCTGGAGCCTGTGCGCTGGCTGCCCATGGGAAGTGGCACAGCAGAACTTGCAACCAGATGGTTTTTATCGCCCAAACAGATGACTTCACCCCTGCTGAGTTTTGTCAATGATCCTTGCCCTTTGCTAGGATGACCATGCCTGGATGTTGTCTGGACTCACTAGCTGGTGTGGGCCTCAGACATGATGGGGAGTAAGCTAAGATTTAAGCAGTCTGGATGATCATAGAACAGAGCTGGAGCCATTGCGCTGGCTCTTTAATACAGACATAACCTTGGAGGCTTAAAGCACTTTGTAACCCTTTGGTTTCCCTTTCCTGAAATCATACCTTCTCCCCTTGAGCTCCTGTCACCTTTTCATATCCCAGCAGAGAGTCCTGCAGTTCACCTTGCTGTTGGCTGAAGAGCTAACTAACTAAAACTCCCTTGTTTGTTGTGAACCTGGCTCCCAACAGCTTCATTTGTTCTTCTGTATTCTGCTATAGCTATAGCTGGTAGTCAAACAACACACAGGCTGCAGAGCTTTCTTTTTATCCCTCCTCAGAAATGAGCCCTTGCAGCTTTTTGACTGTGGGGAGCCAGAGTCACTGTGATGTCCGTCCAGGCTTCCCTCACTGAGGCTAGCCAAGGTAGGGCTGGGTCACATTTGCTTATTTTTCTTGTCCCAGTGCCTTCCAGGAGATTTCATACCCAAAGGAGAGAGCTCAGACAGTGCTCCCAGGCCACAACATGGTGAAGGCCCAGGAGAGCGAGAAACAACTTTTTTTCTGGTAAAAACCCACCAATCTCTCAACCACAAGATATGGACCACATCATCCTCACTGGTGTTACTAGGTCAAGTTTTGATTTAGTTATTTACCTTTTTGCTTAATGAATTGGAGGCTGAGGGAGGAGACTGAGAAAGAAGCAGTGGGTCCCTTCTGGTTCTCCTGAGCTACTCTTTTTTCTCCATAACCCTTTGCAGACAGGCGGAGAGGATGGAGGTGCTGGCAAGCCCTGATCCCCCATGGCAGGCTGGGAACAATGATCAGCGCTTCGCCTGCATGTAGGTGAGATGTAGTTGGAAAGGCTGCCCAGCCAAATGTTCTTCTGGAGAGAAGCAAGCATGTATCACCCTGGAGGGTACTAACAGAGGACACGAAAACCCCTTCCATATCTCCCAATGGGACAGGAGAATAGGACAGCTAACCTGGAAGGACTAGCAGCAAACTGCTCTTTTCCCCATCTCTCAGATTTGGCAGGAAACTTCTGTACCTCTGTTATACTTGTTCCCCCTTTATGAGATCCCTTCATATGCTGCTCAGAGAGGGGAGCACACAACGAGGACCAGAGGTTGATCCCAAAATGCTTCAGGAGCAGGCAGCTTCCCTGTCTCCTCAGCTCAGCTAATTTTGGGCACTGGGGATTCAAGAACAAACTCCTGAGAAGTTCATTGCATGGGGTCACCTGGGCCACAGAGTTCTGTGCCTCAGCTGGAGGTCTTAGCACCATCCCTGAGATTGTGGAGACACATTCAGGTATCACAAGGTGAGGTCTTCAGGGAAAACAGAGGTCTCCCTGTCTCAAGAAACTAGGCAGGGGGGTGGTGAATCAGTCCACAAGATCTTCATGGCACCACCAAACCTCACCAGTGTCCAGCACTCTCCATTCCTGGTGCACAGATAGGAGGGTGAGGAGCTGAGCTCCACAAGCATCTGGGGAAATGAAAAACCAACTGGCTTTTCTGGCTTCATGTCAAGACGGAAAACAGATGGGATCCTTGTACTGAGGCTTTCTTCCACCCTGTTGAGCAGATGTTGTAACCTTTTCTAGAGCGGGGTGGAGAAACGTGCCCTCTTCTCCAAGAGCTGGCCAAGCTCCCCAACAAGAGAAGGAAGATTAAGAGATACAGACCTCTTCTTGGCCCAGCTCACAGCCTGCAGCCTGACTGGCCTGCAAAGAGGGTGCAAAATTGTGTGTATGGGGACACTGACACACGCTTCATCATTGCTTTGCATCCACGGGAAAGGATCTGCAACGAGAATCAGGAGTGTTGGTTGGCTCAAGGCGGAGTTCCTTGCACGGCCTGTGTGGTGTTTTTTTAAGCACGTGTAGTCAATTGTGACCTAGTTGTAGAACTGAGTGGGAAGTCTGGGTCCTTTGTGTGCACGAAAAGGCAAGTAGTAGGTTTAAGGGTGGGCTGGAAGGCAGAAGGTTGGGAACCATGGAGAAAAGAAAGTGCAACAGTCAAGGAAAAGAAGGCAATGAAGTCACTGATTGCTTCTCAAGGCTGTATTTTAAAATGTCACCTGATTGGTTTTCAAGCCAGAAAGGTTTCAGGTCCAGTGGGTTTCCAGTAATGATGGTAAAATAAGGAGGAGCATTGAAAGGAATTTGTAAACTTTGTATTTCTTTCCCAGTTTTTTAAAGTTTCATGAAAAGGACTTTTGTCCTTCCTGGCTTGAAATCAAACTTGGGAGTAAAAACCTGTCTATGTTCACCAAGAGAAAAGACTTTTTCTTAGCAAGGTTTCCAATACTTGGATTTGTGACGTTGGAGGCTTTTTTTTTTTTTAGGAAGAAACGTTTCTCTGTGTCTATGTTTTGCAAAATTTCATGTCGTACTCCCTTATCTGTGTGGAAACAGCTTTTTTGTAGGGAAAGTCCCCAGAGCCACATGTTTCCAGTCCCAGGATGGGATTGAGACACTTACAAGGAAAATATAATGCTGCTACCTTGATCATTTGAAAATAGCATTGCAAATTGCATGCCATCTTCCAGTTGATCTGTGCTCCATCAGCTGGAGCAGTGCAACCACAGGCCAAGGGCTCTTCTGGGTCTGCTCTTCTCCAGCCACAGCTAGTGCCAGAGCAACCCACAAGATGTGCAGTAGTGAGTTTCCGAAGTCCCCATTATCTCGTTATACCAGACCGTGGGCAATTCACTGCAGCCTTTACACCACACCACAGAGAGGAGACAACTAGAAAACAAGAGGATGACTTAGTAGGCATCTCAGCTCATAGAGTAGATGTGGCACTTAGGGATATGGTTTAGTGGTGGACTTGGCAGTGTTAGGTTAACGGTTGGACTCAATGGTCTTAAAGGTCTTTTCCAACCTAAACGATTCTATGATTCTAAGTAGGGAGCACCCAGTCCCTACTAGCACTGCAACAGACACTGGGACTGTGTCTTGACCTAAACCACTTGTTAAATAAGTCATAGTCAAGCCTGGGGTTTCTACAAAGGTTTCTTTTCAAGAGAAGGAAATACGACTTCATCATGCAAGCAAGTATCAGAGAAGGAATCATGCACCAGAGTCCCAGGAGCATTCAGGAATCCAAAATGTGCAGAGCCAAAGTTGGGGACAGGATTGCTGGAAAAGGGAAAATAGCATAACTCTAGCCTGGCAGCTTGATCCAACATTAGGGCTGGAGACTCACCTGCAAACCAAGCTGAGCACCACCAGCTTGCGCAGACCCCAAAATAGAGGGAGTCAGCTCTTATGTGCTTAGTGTGGAACAGCTTGCAAGGGATTTGGTGAATTCAGCTTAATTTCCATGTGTCTTCTGGTGAAATCTGTATTGAAGTCATTATGATAGTACGGGCTTTTCCAGATGTGACAGTAAACGTCTGCAGGCACACTTTTTAACAGCCTGCAGGGTTAGGAAGACATTTTATGATCTAGGTGGACGAGGCTGTTTAATGTCTGAGCAAAAAAAAAATTAATGGCAAAGAGCTGCCTAACAAGCTTTTTTCTGAGTGATTGCTAGCCAGGCTAATGTGTATTTGGTCATAAAACAGCTGGGACATTTGGGATGTATTAGCCAACTTTTGCATAACATATGCAGGAAGATGCTGAGAAGATATAACTGGTATGTTATGATGTTGTACGAAACTATTGAGTTACATGGTACAAAATTTGAGTTTCTTTAACAAGGTGACCCTCGTCACTGGTGTGGACGTGGTTCACATGAAAGGCATAGATTTTTGCTATGGCATTTTCTTATGATATTTCATCTGTATTTCCCTTTTTTTCCCCTATCTGCAAAATGAGGTTTTTACTTTCCTATCAGTTTGAGGATCATTCAGACATGACAGTAACAAGAGACAGATGCTTACCTCCAAGAAAGTGGGCCCACTTCATTTTAGTGGGGGGAGACCAGTGACTGTTTTCTCATTGTCTGGGAAGTGCTGAGTCTGCTACTCCCATGTGAAATTACACTTTTTATTAATAGCCTTGTTTAGTAATGGCGTTGCCTGTGTGAATGGCCTATGGAAAGCGCATGGTGGTCTTCTCTTCTAGCGTGCCCTTGTACTTGAAGGTGGACAATGCTGCTGCTGTTGTGTTTGATGAAGGAGAGCTGGGCAACCATCTAATTTCAGATTGTATTATAAAATACAATCTGAAGTCCTAGCCAGTCCCCATGAGAAGGTCCTTGCTGCTTCTAAGCCATAGAGGAGCTGTTTTAAAGATCCCCGAAATAATTCCTGGGATCTCAGGGAATATCTTCACTGCTAAGTAAGAGAGGTCCAGGGTGCGAGCTCAGGTCTTGGAGCACCACTTGTCCACACTGCTTCGCCATTAGCTCACTCCCAAACCCTGCTCTCAGGCAGAGAAGAGCTGAGGTGTTTGGACACAAGCCATGCTGTGACACTTGGCCTCAGGGCCAGCGAATCGGCCCCGGCCGGCTTTATTTAGTAGAGTAGGTGTTGCTGATGAGACTGCACCACTTTTGGCTCCCTCTGCCCTGTGCAGTCCTTCAATACTGTCCCAGCAAGCTTTGCACCTTCAAACACCCCCACAAGTCTTTATGCCACATCTCAGAGCTCATAACACCTACCCTCAGTTTCTTGCTATAAAAACATTACTCTGGCAGGCTGCAGCACAGCCCACTTAATATTTCAGACACTTTGAACTGAACCCCCCCATCCCTCCTCCAGTAATTACTATGAACTAGGGCCATGGGGCATCACACAGGACCCAGAGGAGGCTGAAGGCCAAATGCCATGTGCCGTGGACCAGGCAGTCTGCTGGCAACCCCGAGCTGTGTGCGGCGATACAAACCAGGCTGCGCAACTGGACTTCAAGGCTAGATGGGAGTACAACCCACTTCGCTTTAGTGCTACAGAGGAAATTGTTGTGGATTTAGGGGAACCATGTCCTGAGAAGGCAAGAAAGACTTTTACCAGTGCAGACATTGGAAACAGTTTGCGAGACGTACGTTCATCTGACTGACTTCCAGCTCACTGTCATGTGATGAAGATTGTGGCTCAGAGAAATCTTCCTTTGGTAAGACACGTGGCAACACTCAAAACCCAACAAGTCTCCATAAATACCCCTGGTTAAGTCCCTAGCACAAGAGACTTGTTTAATAGAGTTATCAAATGCAAGGTAAGCCATGGTAGCCAAATATGAGGTCATTCACATCAACTCAGCTTACCATGCAGAAGTGTCCAAATTCTGCTTGCCTTGCACGGAGAACGTGCACTGGGATAGTTACTACATCTCAGCCAACACGTGGCAATGCCATATGGGCTGCCATAACTGGGTTGTCTGTTTGAGCCCCAGCATCCAGCTGTTCACAGATGATGGGTTGCATCTCCACAGAGGGGCGGCAGATGTGGACTGCTCTTTGAGAAAGAAAACCCAGCTTGTCTTTAATCCAGAATGCATGGGTTTGACATTCTAGGCATATCCTGACATTGCTGCAGATATTACAGCAAACCTCTAGGTCCCCATGCAGCATGAACACAGATATGTTGTTATATATACAGAAGGACTTTGTGCCAAAATGCTTGTGGTCTAAATCTGTTCAATAGCCTAGATGTGGTCTACAGGAATATGAGTGACTTGGCGTTGTAGGAACAGGTAGGTAGGTAGGTGCCTCAGGCAACAACTTAGTATAAAATCATGGACATACTTTGGGCTCCGTTTGCTTAATGAGCAAGTGACTGAAAGGTCACTACTGAAAAAGCCATCCTGGCTTTGACTTGAGGAATTGCATCTCTTGACACCATGGCCTTGCTATTGGCCTGGAAGAGCCAGCCTGTGGAGGTGTGAAGGCCAACAACTCATCTCCCAGCCAGTTAACTTCATGAGCCTTTTCCTTCAGCCCTGAGAGTACAAGGACACTGCTGTCCTCTTTCTGTACGTGTTGGGAGAAGATTCCTCAAACCTTGCATCTGGCCCACCTCAAAGGAGATAGCTGTCCCCATGTTTTATCCTCAGGCGTCACTGCATGAAGTTGCTCTGGAGATCCCAGGTCAGGTAGGGCAAACAAGGCAGGCTTCCCAGCTGAGATACCAGTTCATCTGCAAGGGTGGAAGCGGCGTGCCTCAGTCAAACAATATGAGAGGTTTGATACATCTTCAGAGATAATGTGGAAGAGAAATCATCTCTCTGGCAGCAAGCCTGGAAGAAGCAGCAACTTCTTCAGCACCGACCTCTCTGCTGACAAGGAGATCACTGCGGGCAACTGTGGCTTTTATAAGATGGACACGTGTCTACTTACTGACTCCAGGCAGTGAAGAGATGGCAGGTTTTCACTGCTATCAAACCAGGCTGGATTTGAACTAGCATCCAAAACACATCCCAGCAGGCTTACAAGCCCCTGAATGTCTCCCTTCTGTACAGTACTCAGCTCTCTGAGGCCATGGGTCTTATTACTATAATAAACATTGATGTTAGCTCTCTATCTGCCAGGTATGTTGCACTTTAGAAATGCCACACATATTCCCAGCCTTTAGGAATTTCCCCAAATCCTACCCATTCAAAACAGATCCCACAGCTGCTTCCCCTGCAAAAATCCAGCTGCATCTTCTATTGTGCCTTTACAGTGATTATCAGAAAATTTTCCTCCAGTTTAGCAGAGCTGCAGCTTATACAATCTTGACCTCTGAAGCACGAAGAGAAAGAAGAAAATAACAGGGCACAATGTCTCCTTTAGCTATTATTCCACCAGGGCCAGCCAAGCTACTGAAAGGGAAATCCCTGCACAAATTAAGGAAATTCAGATATTTCTTTCATTCTAAGAGGCATTCCCGACAGAGCCAGGGCTTGTTTCCAAAGACATGGCTGCATTCCAGCATCAGAGAAACTTTATTATGCAAATATTGACCAGTGTTGAAGGAAACAGCAATAAAAAACTGTCAAAGGTGACAAAAGCTATTGCGCTTGGGCTGTAACATCTGAAGCCAAATTTTGGGAGCATTGTTTCACTGATGAGATGGCTTTTGCAAGTAGAGGGTAGCAGTGGATGGTCTGTGTTTCTTCTTTTTTTTTCTTTTCTTCTTACTTTGTTTTAATTGGGGAAATTTTAGTCCTGGAAACGATGACGGAAACACTAGCGAATGCACAGAATCCTGTTATTGTCCAGGACTTAGTCGTGCAACGATCCAAACAATGATCCAACACGTAGACCAAAACTAATAAAGACCTACCTGGCAGCAACATGAAGAGGAACATTATGTGTTATGGACCGGCCCCAGGAATGAGAATGCTGGGTGGAAGAATATTGGAAAAAGATGGGAACTCCACCTCCAGTGAAGCTGATGGAAAAGTCCAAAGGAGGCCCAGGAATGATGGGGCAGAAACTCAGTAATGATATACAAGTTGTAAGGTTTGAGGCAAAAGTCAGGGGTCACACAGATGAAGGTTTAAGTTACACATTGGCGAGTGAGAGCCAAGAAGTCTAAATATTTGCAGCTTATGTGCAGAGGGGCTGGAGAAGACATGAGGATACAGCACAACCCCGCAGGCTGCGTAGGTGTGAGTCAGGGCAACACCTTGCCCTTAAAATGACTTCATCTGCCTCCACAGCAGAACTGAATTAAATCTTCACAGGCTGGGGAGAGACGCTTTAAAAAGCCATCTCTATGCAGAACCTTGTCCTTACAAAAGTAAGGATAAAAGAATTACTACATTAGATCATATACACACAGTGTCCTACCCAGCTGTAGTCAGAAACAAATGTTTGAAAAAGTATTTTAAAAAGCAAGTAATGACTCCTCTTTCCTTTGCAATACCCTCCTAGCTTCTGACATGGGTGAGTCTAGGGTACAGTTTTGTTGTATGCAAATGCAAATATACCAGACCCACATTTCATTCTCGGGAACTCCTGCTCAAGCTGAAGGAGAATTTGGCCCTGAGATAAGGGCTACTTTAACTGATATTCTCTATATTGCTACTTATCTCCTTCTGTTAGACATGCCAGCTCTAAGCCATGCTCAACTCAGCAGTATATAGGCACTTCCCAATGGCTCTGTAGGATATAATCATTTATTCAAAAAGGACCTCTTCCTTTTCCCTTCGAGCTCCCCCCATCATATATATTATCAGCAGCATGGACAGTGTAAAAAACAGAGTTTATACCCCATCCCTGAGCTGGCATATGAATCAGAAGCCAAGGATGGGCATTGCTTCTAAACACTGGCAACTAGACAAAAATTGTTGTCCGCATTCCCTCACTACCTCATCTTCAATATCTGACCATGGTGAATAAACTCTCCTCTTGCATTGCCTGTCTCCTTCCATTGACTATGGAGACAGTGTAGCTGGCGTTGCACCAAATGCTAATTTGTCATGATGATTAGCAAATTGGTCCAAAAGTTCACAGAGGGCATGAGCTTTCCATGACCCCCCTATTCCCTGTGTGTGCATGGGATCAAGTGCTTGTTCAACCACATGATGGCACCTTGATCTACATATGATATTGCTCTTTGGGTTGGACATCTGGGAGTGGTTTCAGTGCAAAAAGTTAATTGGGACCTTTGGGAATGTCACAGGTCCTTCAAAAGCAGCCTGGTGTTCATGAAGTCTGGCTGGGAGTCACCAAACATGTGTTGTGGTTTAACCCCAGCCGGCAACTGAGCCCCACACAGCCGCTCACTCGCTCCCCTTCGGTGGGATGGGGGAGAGAATCGGAAGAGTAAAAGTGAGAAAACTTGTGGGTTGAGATAAAGACAGTTTAATAGGTAAAGCAAAATCTGTGTGCGCAAGCAAAGAAAAACAGGGAATTCATTCCCCACTTCCCATGGGCAGGCAGGTGTTCAGCCATCTCCAGGAAAGCAGGGCTCCATCGCGCCTAATGGGGACTTGGGAAGACAAATGCCGTCACTTCATAGAATCATAGAATGGTTTGGGTTGGAAGGGACCTTAAAGATCATCTAGTCCAACCCCCCTGCCATAAGCAGGGACACCTTCCACTAGATCAGGTTGCTCAGAGCCCCGTCCAACCTGACCTCCAATGTTCCCAGGGATGGGGCATCGACCACCTCTCTGGGCAACGTGGGCCAGTGTCTCACCACCCTCAGCATAAAACATTTCTTCCTTATAGCTAGTCTGAATCTCCCCTCTTTTAATTTAAAACCGTTACCCCTCATCCTATCACTACACTCCCTGATAGACACCCTCTCCATCGTTCCTGTAGGCCCCCGTTAAGTACTGGAAAGCTTCCATAAGATCTCCCTGGAGCTTTCTCTTCTCCAGGCTGAACAACCCCAACTCTCTCAGCCTGTCTTCATAGAAGAGGTGTTCCAGCCCCCTGATCATTTTTGTGGCCCTCCTATGTCCCCCCCTTCCTTCTTCTTCCCCCAGCTTTCTATGCCGAGCACAACGTCCTACGGTCTGGAATATCCCTTGGGTCAGTTGGGGTCGGCTGTCCCGGCTGTGTCCCCTCCAACTCCTTGTGCCCCCCCAGCCTCCTCGCTGGTGGGGTGGGGGGAGAAGCAGAAAAGCCCTTGGCTCTGGGTAAGCCCTGCTCAGCAGGAACGAAAACATCCCTGTGTTATCAACACCGTTTTCAGCACAAATCCAAACCATAGCCCCATACCAGCTACTGGGAAGAAATTTAACTTTATCCCAGCCAAAACCAGCACAATGTGGCACCATGTGTGCTGTCCCTGCCCAAAAGCCCTGTTAAGATGTGAACCAGTAGTTTACCCCTGGAAAATCCTGCTGTAAGGCTGTGCTGCTGCTATATGATCAATTTGCTTATGAAAGAAAGCGTTGCTCTGTCTGAGCTGGTGTCTCTGCCCGAGTGAGATCTGTTACTTGCAGCACTGGTTACCTCAAGGTTCAGGAAAATGGGGTGAAAAGGTCTGACACTGAGTCTCTGCAAGTTAAAGAAAATAGATGCTGGTGCTTCTTTTGCAAATTTTAGTGTTTCTCAGTGCTGTACCTTCAGAGCTGGTGAGGGGAGAGAGCATGCCAACCCATTTCCCCATGGCTCTCTCTCCCCTTCCCCATCTTGTTTATTTAGGTGTAGGAGGCTGATTTGGCTCTGAGGAGGACTCTGTCTAACCTGATGCAGAAACAGAGATGGGGAAAATATTTTACTTTACATTTGCTGGGAGGCACGCATTGAACAAAACCCACCAGATGACACCTTCTTCAAATGGTCTGCAATGGGTGGGGGGGCAAATCTGCAAGCATACCCCCCAAAATGTGGGAGTTAGAGGGGTAAATGTAGAGGTATAGGGATTGCTTCTTCCTGCTTACCAGACACAAAGTGGTCCAGGGAGCTTTTACAGTAAGAGTAACAACACATACACACACACACACACAAAGATGCAGAGGAGTCTAGACTTGTTAAAGCCTTTTCCTTGCTGGCTCTGTCTGGCAGAGCCTGAGTTTTAAAATACCAATGCCTTTTCTTGTCACTCTCAGCTTTAATTTATTATTTTTTTAAATCAATAAATATCCCTCCACTCCTCCATCTGGAGGATTCCTTCTTCATCCCACCACTGCCAAGCTGATCAGAGCCACCTATGCAATGCCATTTGATCCAGAACATATTTCAATCTTGGCCCGTTCTCAGCCTCATAAATTCCTGACATGATTCGGGAGGCGTTTCTGTTGGAAATAGCTCTCCACTCCGCTGTCGTATTTATAGAGATTGCTGCTGCCTCTGATCTGAGGCCAAACATTAGGAATAATTGCAGCAGGAAGCAGGACAGAGCTCGACATATTGTTTGTCTGGATTGTTTTAATTTCAAGATCGTGGAAGTACCCCCACTTACTGATGTTAGGAGGAAAAAAAAAAGAAAAGAAAAGAAAAGCATTGTTCAGGAATTTTATATTTTAATTTTTTTCTTTTTATTACTTTTGTTAGAGGCAAAGAGGGAATCATTACGCTTGCTGCTGAGGACAGGGAGGTGAATTAGATGTTGGTGACTTATTAATTCAGGAATCCTGTCCCTGCAGATTAGACCAGAGGTTCCCACTTTATTTTCTGCTTGTTGAAACAAAGCCAGGAAATGCACATGGCTCTGCGTACGCGTATGTGTGCATGACGGGAGGGAGGGGGGTGCCAAGCTGTAGGTGGGCCCCCAAAAACCTTGTCCATGTGCAGCTTCAGCCCTGACCATCGCAGCCACACCGCCGCACCAGTCAGGGCTGAAGCTGCCCAGGGACAAGGTGCTAACGCTGGCAATTTGGAAGGAGCCGCACATCCAGCCAGGCGATGGCCTGGACTCAAGGCGTGAAGTCCTTGGCCATGTGGCTCAGAGCTGAGTAGGAAAGCTGCGGGTCGTGGATGCCAGGAGCCTTCAGACACGCTGCGTCTGAGCTGGGGTGGCTGTGGTTGGAAGCGAGAGACACATGCGCACGCTGGGAGCCTGAGCTGAAGCCCGTCGAAATCGGCAGAAACCCATTTTTCACTTCAGTAAGCTTTGGACGACTACTAGAGGTGCAGCTGAGAGGGAGGATGGGGAACAGGACAGAGCAAAGTCACCCCAGTACAGGGATGCCGGGCAGTCTATGAGGTGGAACTATTGGGCTCTTGGTGCTCAGAAACCCCATTGTAAACATCTCCCACCCCTGTCTGACCATCAACAAAATTGCCAGGCTGTCTGGGACATCACTGAAGCGCAGAGTGAGCTGATGAAGCGGGACCTCACTGCGGAGAGGCACTAGGGTTGTCTTCTCCTCCCACCGCTGGGTAGCGTTGCTCTGATACAGCAGGGATTTAGCCTTGTCCCAATCCCAGTGCCTTCAGAAGGGAGTACTGAAAGACTTGTTTAAGTACCCATTGTTTTGGTAAAACGTTAGAGTCATTCTTAGGTACGTGTTGAAATATGTTCCTGAGCAGAGATGCCGAATTTGCGCTGTTACCTCTTGAGAAAGAAACCTGACTGCAATTTCATTGCTGGGTAATAGCTTTGGGAAAAGAGGAGAACTCTTCTGCCAAATCCTGGGCTATGTTGGTTCAACCCTACCCCTTTTGCTTGTTACCGAGACCTCTCTTAATTGAGCATAGATATGGGGTAAGAACTGTTCTAAGTTCAGAGGAGAAAACCCTCTACGCTTCCAGCAAGAGCTACAATCATATTAGCTTAACACAAGGGAATAATAAAGGGCTCTACTCAGAGAAAAAAGTAGCAAGAGCCAACAGCTGGGAGCTGAAGCCAAAAAAACATTGGTTACAAGCAAGTGAGCCTTGTAAATTGAAGGGGGAGGTTGACAGCCTGGGGCTATCTATCAAGGAATGGTTAAAGTGTTGGCCAATCGTTAGGGTACCTTCAGGAAAAGATACTTTAAACAAATCCAGGTCACTGGGCTCAGTCCAGTTTTGAGGTGAAAGCATCTGTTCTGTGCTACGCAGGAGATCAAATTAGGGGTTCGATGGTTTCTCCCACCCTTAACATTTCTGAACAGAGAAATGCCGGGAAGCACTCGTGCGCTTCTTAAGCTGATAGAGAAAATGGAATTGAAGGCATCTCACATTGCTTCTTGGATTGTCAGTGACATCGTGCATTTGCATTTTACTCCCAGCAACCTGCAAAATAGTTCAGACACGGTTTTGAAAAATATTGCGGCAGTGGAAAAGAGATAAGGAGCAAACTGTGCTGTGTGTCCGGTTTGATAGGGGCAGAAAGCAACTGACCTTTCTGGCTGCTGACGTGAAGGTACCTTAGGTATTCTCCATTATATTTCTAACAGCAGTGCCCAGCACTGCCATTGACTCAGATGTTGAGACTACTGCCTCAATAAAAAATGCCAGCAGCTAGGAGGATGGAAAATAAATGTCTTCTAAGGTCCTGGAACAAAATGAGGGCAGAACCAAAATAGGTCTTCCTGTATTCAGGCTCGATCATTCTTTCCTGAGCTCCTGCATATTCTCAGAGGTAGGACAGGGAGGTTAGCCCAGTGCAGCCTTTCCCTATATGGGGGAAAACTCATAGACATGCAGTAAGAAGGGCAGATGAAAGGGTGGAAAAAAGGATGGATTAATTCTGTTTTTCATCCAGCAAGCTGAGGCAGTGAAAGCTATAAAGGAAGGCTATAGCAAAATGGGGAATTAAGCAATTATTTTGGGTCTAACTACATCTCTGTCATTCCAGTAGCACCTTCCCATGGAGTTGACCACCTCAACCCATAACTGTGGCTGGCAGTTACGTTACCCTGGGGAGTTCTCCACAGTTAAGTCACAATAAATTCCCACTGGGAAAAGAAGTAGCCCTGAAAAAATTAACAAGCTCAGCATTGCCTTGAATCTTTTAAGTGACTCCTGGCATGCTTCAGTCTCCCTCAAAATCTGATGCTAGTAAAACATATTCCTTGTATTTGAAAAAAATTAAGGATAATAGAAAAAAAGGAGAACATAAAATAGATGGAGAGGAAGACTGGGACAGATGCCAGAAGATCTGATGCTAATCAGACCCAGATAATGTCCAAGTCCAATATCGCCTTCCCTGGGGATGGTACCCAGGACACAACGCCAGGAGGATATCAGTGCTGAGACTCTAGCTCTTGCCTGCACCACCGAGGAAAGGGAATCTGCAAATATTTAGTCTGCAGAAAGACTATTCCAATTAGTGGATGTCAGATCAAGGCCTGAATGATTCTGAAACATGTAAGGATTTGGACAGGGCTTACCCAAGTCACACAAGGGTCGTCACTTACTTAAAACTATTAGTATCTGACAAGCATGTACATCTCCAGGCACTTAAACCAGAAACTGCTTAATTTACACTAACCATCGTGGGATGGATCCCATTTAGCGTGAATTCCTGCGTTCCCAGAAGGCTGAGCCTGGCCTGATTTCATTGCTTCTCATCCCCCGGAAATTTGCTTATTCATAAATAAAAAACACCATCATTATCTGAAATGAGGGAAGCAGCCTTTGTCACAGAAGACAGGGTGTCATCACTCAGCTGTGTTGCTGCTAGCTTCGGTCTGACCGTTGGTCCTAATATGGTTATAGTTAATGCTTACACCAACAGTCGCGGACAAGTGAGGACTTTTTTGGAAATGAAGGGAGAGGGACCGCAGAGCCCCACGTGAACATTCAAGTGAAGAGAGTCATGTCATCAGATGCAGCAACGCCAGCATTGCGCTGGTTGTGGGAAGGGTGCTGTTCTTACCCACCTTCATTTTTCCACACTGCAGTTGTTTTTTTTCCTTCAAATAAGGGCAGGAAAATCTTGCAGGTCAAGACAATGAACAACAAAGAGACCAAGAGAAACTGACGGTGGAATTTAAGGCTCAGCCGTAAGTGCAGACACTGGTTTAATCCCTGTCCCAGCTCTAAAACCAGTCAGGATGTCCTCAGCATGGTGATACCTGGCCATCCTCTCCCAGAAAGGCACCAGCACCCCGATAGCAAGTCCAGGTTTCTCTGCCAAAAGAGCTAGGCTCCTTCTCCGATTTGGGTAGTGACTGAGAGTGCAGAAGATACATTTTCAGCTCCCCCTGAGCCCTCCTGTGCAGCCACAAGGGTCTGCATTCACCTCTCCCAACTCTTGTTGTCTCTGAGCTCAACCTCACGCCAACACTGACCATCCAGGCTACATCTGAACAGGTAAGGAAAGCAGGTCAGGTTTGACCTCAGATCGTGACTCACATCCACACAGGTAAAATGCCCATTTTCTGCTCCAAAACTGTGCATGGTGAATAGTCTCTGGCCGCTGCTCAAGCAACATTGCTAAAACCATCCAAGGAGTATGCTAACACTCAGCCAGCCTCTACAGGTGAGCCCATGCCCTGGGTCTGTTGACTGTGTAGATCCCAAAAGCTTCTAGAGACAGAGGAGAGAGGCAGGCACCCTCTCTCCATCCCAATATGATGGGATAGGATATTCGGGAGATGAAGGCTGGTGGGATGGACCAAGCTTTGGATGTGCACTGGACTGTGTCACAGGGTCCTACTCTGGATGCTTCAGGGGGCTAAACTTAGGTGAGATGAACCCCTGCCACCCTTACGTGCTGCCTTAGGTCCTTCATCTGGAGGGATAAAGAATAATGAGATGAGGGAGAGCAACTCTGCCGATACTCACAGAGGTGCAGATTTTGCACTCTAAAAACAATGGGCACTGGAGCCATGTTCAGAGAACTTTTGCAATCCCACCTCTGCAGATACTGAATGCCTTGTGACCTCAGCCCTTGCTTTTACTTTTATTGTCCCAGAAGGGGAACTGAGATGAAGTGCTTTGGCCAAGGTCACCCTTCAAGTGAGTGGCAGGGTAGGATGCTGAGCCTGGGTCTCTGTAATACCAGGCTGGTCCTCACAACATCCTAGATGCAGAAGGAGAGCACTGGGGAGATGGAAGCAACCCTCTTTCTGTTAGTGATGGTCTGTCCAGACTATGGACAAGCGCAGTGAAGCACAGTGTCTGCTGAGCTTGCTTTCCAGTGACTGCTACACTTTTTAAAAATAAAAGTTTTAAAGAGGCTTATAGCAAATACCTGCTACGAAATAGGCTTTTTATAGCTGAAACAGGAATAAAACCCTCCAAAGGTGACAGGAGAAACTGTTCAACCAGGACCAGACCAGGGTGTAGCTCCAGGACCAGACCTGGCTGGATGTATCTCCAGGGTATAGCTCCATAGGCGGCAGCGCAACTTCCCTGCTTTATATCAGCTGGGATTATGGTTCAACTGCAGACCTCTGCAGGTGGCCACAGCCAACTTCTCCCATCTAAGAGCTCCCTAGAGGTATTGCCTTAAACATTAACGGGGCAAAAATGGACCACAAAGGAGTAACTTCATTTCTGCCTTTGTCTGTGTGGTTTGTAAGTCAAAGTTAGGTGTATGTGAATTTCTCATGTACTCATGGGTCCTCTTAGAGTGACCCTCTGCCTTTGGAAAACATGAAATTTATGCGCTAAAGCCCACCAGCTTTAGAAAAAACAGAACTCAATGGATCCTTTGTGCTAGATGATGTTTCAAAATATTGCACGCAATAGAGCTGCCCAAAGTAAGTGTTGAAATGTCACACATGGTTGTCATTTGAGATGATCTGGGGACTCAGACACACAGGGCTAGCAGGGACAGTCCCTTCTACATGGCAAGCATGAGGAAGGCCCAAAAACATCACAAGAAATTTTACAGAGTCCAGCTAGACAAAACCAACAAGGCATGGAGGACCACCGAGGGACTCTGTTTTACCCAAAATCAGTGAATGAGCGGCAGGTAGGAAACTTAGTTTCAGTGCTTGTTCCATTAAAGTAAAACCAGGTTTTGCACCTATCTGCTGTATGACCTGATGGCTTCATCAGTGCTTGCTGCCCTCAGGCATATCCTCCTTGTCTGAAGCAAGAAGGTCATTTTCAGAAGACTGGTTTTAGGCGCAGAGTTGCTTGATTAAGTGGATTTAGTTGAATGAGACAGACAGGGCCAAACTGGAGAAACAAAAATGCTGCTGATTTAGGGTGCTTCAAGTTTCAGAGGTAGAAACTTCTATTTTACACCTTGTGAAAATCAAAGTATCTCAAATGAGCGTGCTAAATCGTAACTCCTGGTTTTGCAGCCCTTTGTCTCTTCACTTTCCTGGTAGAGTACACACAGTCCTACAGAGGAGGATTTTCTGAACATGATGTTTATTAATGGAGCCCATCCCAGCTGTGCGATCCTCATGCCGAGTAACAGCAGGAGTTTCTTCAGGTCTCCTCACCATGCAGAGTTTTGGTGTTTGTGAAAATGAGACATCCTTAAGGGAAAATTTCATCTGAATTTCTCAACAGGTGAGCCCCAAATGTGTTTTATGTTCCATTACTAATAAACACACACAGCCAGGCCTGATGGATTTGATACCCTTTCTAGTCCATCAGTCTGACAGATTGGAAGGGAAAGGGATTTTTTTTTCAATGCCATGCGAGCTTTCAGTGCCTTGCAGATGATCACTTTCCTGATGCACCCTGTCCTCCAACTGAATAAGGAAATAATGTTTAGATATAAAGACCATGATTGACAGTCAGGCAGACAGATGCATTTTCTAGTAACAAAAGCGAGACAGATAGTTGGACTATTTCTCTACACCAACCTCCAAAAACCTGCGCTTGGTGTAAGGAAACTCAGGGAAGGAATCTGTCGAATCTCCTCAATCTTAAAACATTAGCAAGAAATTACTCCCAGCCCATACATTTTTCCTCTGCCTTTGTACCATAACCCTCTTCACTTACCCTCCAGCAAATCTGCTGTACCAGATGCCAGAGTTCAAGCATAAACAGGGAATTTCAATACTCAGAGCTGATCCCTTCCTTTCCCATTGCAGTTCTCCCCTGTTGACCATTTCCCACAATTAGGGGTCCCTCCATTCCCAAAACTGCTTTAAGTATAAGCGTGCTATCATGTTACCTTCCCCTGGGCGGATGCTACCTTTGGTAAAGTCCCCTTTTCCATGTGTTTTGGTTTGGTTTGTTTTTCTTTTTTTTCTTTTTTTGAAGAGGAGAATTGAAAACATAAATAAGTAATAATAATAATTCTCTTTCCATATTTCACATTCCACCATGTTCCCTTTAATATCTCTGTTTATGTTATGCATTGTTTGCCACAGTTTCACAGCAAAACCTTTCAGAGGAAGATTGGCCAAATATTTATTGTTTTTGAAGAATTACAAGACTAAATGTTGGGTTCAGAGAGGTTTCTCAGTCTCATCTTAAGTCTATAGCTTAGCTACAGAATGTATAGGTGATGTAGGGCCCATAGCTGGCCCACAGAGTAAGAAAAGACAGGGATGAAGTCTAGCAGTGGGCTGGATCAGAGGCCTCACCCCTTGATGCAAAGACCTTGACTATTTTCAAACTCTCATGTACATCTTGCAGTGAACTGGGGCTGACCCTTTTTTTTTAGAACAGGAAACTCTCCAGAATGTATTTCTTCTGGGGGTATGTGATATTTTGCATATATTTCTGTATCTGCTGCTAGCTCATGGTCCGTGTTCCTTCTGTGTCCCTCTGGTCAAGTCTCAGCGGATCTGTAATCTCTTACATCTGCATCTGTAGCTCGTATGTGCAATGGGCAAATATACTTGTGGCTTCAAAAAATTGCTTTCTCTTATACGCCTTTTACATCTCAGTACATGGAGCGCTCTTACACATTCACAGTTTGTTCCAAGAAAATAGTCTGGTCCTGGAAAAAACCCCAAAAAGGTGTTCTACAAGGTCTCCAGTTTGTGAGAAAGGTAAGCTTTGGTCTTTGGCTGTCTTCCTTCTCATCTTGTATTTTTTTCCACTCCTTTTGGTTCTTTCATGCTGTGCGAGTATTTGGACTTTGGCGCTTGAATCAGAGCGTCATGCTGGTCTTCAATGAGAGTATTTCTCCCCTAGAGAATGACTTGCCAGGAACTGCCTTTGCTTCCTTCAGTACAATCTTAGCAAATAAAACTGCTGGTTCAGCTTTGCTGTTTGGTCACGGTCAGAGGGCGACGTGCTGGGACAGGATTTCTCTTCCTGGGTAAATCATGCAAAGTTACTGCAAGTCAAACAAGGTGCCTGCTGAAATGCTTCTTTGCTTTATTGCATTTCATCTGACAGTTCGTCTACCTCCCCTCGGTCTGAACACTTGTCTGCAACGATGAGGTAGTTTGTGTGGTTTGCGATGAAAAGGTCCTTTCCTGGTTTGTTCCAAAATCTACTGGGGACGCTGTATATTTTCATTGTCTCTGTTTGTTGCTTGGCCAGCATTTCCTTGCCTGTATAACATCTGCTCACCAGACCTCAGATATCCTTGATCGTATTTGGCCAGTATGAGGCACCTCTAGCTTTCTGGTGTGTTCTTGAGAGTGCATCTGTTCCCAAAAATCTGGGTGTTGTGATTCAGCTGCATTTCTGTCTGAGCTGTCTATCCCATGCAACTAGCTCATCTCTGTATTTCCAGCCAGTAGCCTCTGCCTCTCTTCTTCTCCATGGATTTTTGTGCATCCTGTTGATATCTGGTGAACTTTTTGTCTGTTCTGCACTTTCACATACATGGGAGTTCACTTTTCCTACGCTCACAGCTCTTGGTATAGTTCTTGTGGGAGCATGAGGGCTGACAATTTAGAGGTTTGGATGACCGGGGATGGCTGTGAAGAATTGCTCTCCTCTTTATCCAAGAATTCACTAAAGAAGCTTTGCCTTTTGCCTCCTTCTCTCCCCAGCCCCGTTATCTTCCTGCCTTTGACTTCTACACTATCGTGCCACTTAGGACCTCCACCTCCTCCAGCCACTCAGTACCCACCTCCTCTGCTCTACCTCCACTCCTCCTCTAGCCTCCTAATGGGCAGATATTTAGATCTGTAGATTTTAGACCTCATTTTACCCAACCTCAGTTAGCCAGCTGAGGTCAGGAGCACCCTTGACTAGTTGCAACCGATGGAGATAACTTCAGAGGGCATTTCAGCCCACTTCTTCTGGAAGTGCCTCTTTCTTTCCACTGACCATAAAGGGGAGTGTCCAGGGAATGCACCCCCATCACCCAGGACAAATCCAGTCCATATGCTGCAGTGCATATCAGATAGCCTGGCCCCTGATGCAGTGCTCAGGGTAACTCCTTTCAGTGTCTCTGAGGCACTGTCCTCAGCTTCTTCACCTGCTATTCGTATTTCAGAAACCCCCTTTTTCAAATTTTACATGCCAAGGAGCAATAATAAAATCTTCACAGGCCAGAGAAAAACCTGACAGTTGGTAAGTCTGCTGAGCCTTTTCATTCAGACTCCCACATCTTTCATTCCTATTACAAATTTTGTGTAATTTGACAGTGGTCTGATCTATTGTTTCTCCAGATTTTTGACCTCTGTCACAAATCTTTCATACATGTCATTTTCTGTGGGCTGACAGTGATTTTGGAGTACAATTAACATTTATTTGGGTCCTCTGGTGAGTTGTGGATGCATCCAGATGAGGAGTGAGCATGTGACAGCCATTGCCTGATACAGCTAGTAGTGCAGCAGCTTGGATTTAGCTTTATTTTTTAACCATTGCAATACCAGGGCAAAAAGCATCAAGCTGTTAAACAGGGTTTGGTGGGGGTCAGGGCTGTAATTCAGTGCCAGGGGTGTGATTTCTCTCTGACTTTTGTTCCTTTTTCCTGTAGTCTCCACTTTTGATTTCCTAGATTTGCTCTTAGGACCATGGTAATAATCTAAGTAGAAAAACAGCAACCCCAAACACTGATACAGTCCTATTTTATTCCTTGGGCCTCAAACACAGACCCATCTCATGAAACGCTTCCCCCAAGCAGAGCTGCCTGCATACCCAGATGTTGTCTGAGCATCAATGCGCTGCAATGGCCCCACAGGGAAAAACACATGCCATAACCCTCCAGAAGTGAATTTTCCTTGTCTGGCCTTCCTACTTCCTGACATCACTTCTCCCCTATGCACGGAAGGGATTGCGGTGGCTCCTGAGGGCTGGAATTGTGTTGGAGAGGTCAGAAATACCCGCAAGAGATTTCCCAGGGAACAGATCTGGGCTCTGGTTGGAAAGCCAGTCTATAGATTGGCTTGTAGCTCTTTAGAGGTGAGGAGGGAATGCGGTTGCACCCCTCTGTCCAGCTCTCTACCAAAAAGAAGAGGCCATGAGACTGAGTGGGTCGCTGAACGGGACTCCAGAGACCTCAGCTTATTGCTTGATCTAAGGCAGAAACAAAAGATGAGAGCAAGCAAATCTCTTCCTCCTTTTTTCTTCCCCCTACTGATAGTACGTCTTCTCCATTCAGAGATTATCTCCTACTATGTGTACGTGCAGTGCAGGAGGGGCCCATGCTCTCCACTTCCAAACACTGCTTAAATACAAAGGAAATAAGAGGAACCATTACCCGATGCCTGGGGCCGTGTTTGCGTGCCTCATCACCTTCAAAGGTCTGATCGACAGCTTGCATTGGGGTTGAATCCTTTTCTTGTTCTTTGCAATACTTCCCTTTATGGGATCGTACTTTATTGCTTTCTTTCCAAGTGTTTCATTACAAACTCTATTAACGAACCACTAGGGGTAGCCAAATGTGTTTGGTTGCCTGCAGGACCCTGAGAGAGGATTATGGAGCAAATTCACTGCAAACAGCCTCAGCCTGCTTGCAAACGAGGCAACCTAACTAATCCTCCTTCCTGCCCCAGCAGATGAGCTCTCAGGACAGAGACCTCCCTGAACTCAGGACCTTGGGGACACCTCGAAGGACATCAAATGCTCCAGAGCTGAGAACTTGGTGCAGCAACCTGAATCCACCCAGGCTCAGCACACGTCCAGCAAGACAAACAAATGATGCTTGCCACATGGCTGTCACACATCTCCAGCGCTAAAGCCACCAGTCTCCCATTGGGGCTATAAAACATGCACTGGAGAATACTGGGAATGAGAAACCTCTCCCCTAAGTTTAAGTGAAAATGCTGGGAGAATGAACTGCAGAAACTACTGCTGTGGCCATCTCTCATGACAGCTTTCCCTCTTGTGAGATGGTAACTTAGGAGAGAGAGACAAAATTTTGTATAGCTCTTTGTCCACCATCTTCACCCTGCTTCAGGCTCTTCTCCCTGTGCTATTTATGCACAGTCATTAACTGCTGTTAATGACAGTGTGCAACAAGGAAACGGCACTGCTGAAACACTGATGGGAAAACTACATAAACTTAATGCTTTCCCAAGGTCACAAAGGCAAGAGATGTACCAAAGTCCTCCTGCATCCCATTTCAGTGCCTTGGTGGGCTTTTTCTTTCGACATTTCACTGCATGGACAAAACCCTGGAGAGTTAAACGAAGCAAGTATGACCCTGTTCTGCTGGAAAACCAGCCCAAAGGCCAGTGGCTCTGATGGTTTGAGTCTCAGTGGACTTGCATCTGATTGCTATTAGGCTGGAGGTGGCCTGCAAAATCTCTTCACCATGCCTCAGCTGGGGTTGAAGGTTTTGCACAAAGGATGGGCTGAGCTACTTCAGCATGAGTTTGGCTAATGCAGTCTGGAATCAGAAGCTTTTCTGTGATGACGTGGGTAAAAGACAATGTCCTGCTAGAGACTGAGAGCTGAACACTGCCCCAGATACCGCTCTGCCACTTCCCTGCTGTTTCAATTAGGTCTGCAGGAACCCACACCATAGATTGGCAGGATGAGAAATGAGTCTGCTCATCTTCCTGGGGTCTGAAAAGTTATGAGGGAACAAATCCTCAGCACAGCAAAGACATGAACCTGTTGGAGCGGGTCCAGAGGAGGCCACAAAAATGGTCAGAGGGCTGGAACACCTCTGCTGTGAGGAAAGGCTGAGAGAGTTGGGGTTGTTCAGCCTGGAGAAGGCTCCAGTGAGACCTTATTGCAGCCTTCCAGTACTTAAAGGGGGCTTATAAGAAAGATGGGTATAGAATTTTTAGCAGGGCCTGTAGCAATAGGACAAGGGGTGATGGGTTTAAACTGAAAGAGGAGGGACTCAGACTAGATATTAGAAAGACATTTTTAAAGCTGAGGGGGGTGGAATCCTGGCCCAGGTTGCCCAGAGAGGTGGTCGATGCCCCATCCCTGGAAACATTCAAGGTCAGGCTGGACGGGGCTCAGGGCAACCTGATCTAGTTGTAGATGTCCCTGCTCATTGTGGGGAGGTTGGAGTAGATGACCTTGAAAGGTCCCTTCCAACCCAAACCGGTCTATAATTCTGAGTCCAGCACCAGACAATATTCATCCAAGGCTCTTGAAGGAAGTGTCTACCAAAACTATGCAGCCTCCTACAAGAATCAGCTTCTGAAACAGTAATTTGATGGTTTGATAATGCTGTGTCTAGCTACTTAAGATATTTTGCAAATTGAAGGTCAGGGCTTTCCCAGTTACAATCAAATTTTGAGAAGTAATATTTAAAATAATTGGTAGAAGAACCAAAGGAGCAAACTGGCATAACTTCCCCTCAGAAGCCATCCCAGGTCTAGTAGAGTTCTTGGTGTACGTTATTGAAAAAGGGGAGGGGTATGACTGATAACAAAAGAGTGGAATTTAATTAAACTTTGATGAAGTTCATCACCAGAGAGTCTTATGGAAATGATACAGTCATGATAGGCGAGTGATAGCTCTGTTAAGGAATGGGCCCATGTAAGAGACAGAAAACTAGAATTAGGAAAGGAAGGTCAATTTTCAACCTGCTGATGAGGTTCCTTGGGGCTGATATTGAGTGATAAATGATCTGGAAAAGAATGAAGTGGCAAGCAATAAATGGTAGATGATTGTCAAATACTTCTGGGACTCCTCTGGAGGAGAATGGAAAGAACTCTACAAGTTTCCAGAGGTCTTTCTAGGGTCAGTGCAGTGATACTACCTGGATGTAGCCTAAAATTGTTAAAGAAATTTACTTTCTTTAAAAGCACATCTGTCCATTTCCAGATTCTGTAAGTGCCTGAAGAGCTGTCCGTCTTACCCACTTAAAAACCTGACTTTGACACTGAAATTATGAGATTCTGCAACATAATACATTAGATAAACTTTTTATTTAAATTCTTGGTTTTGAGCCATTATGGTTGGTCTTCTGAAGTTTTTTCTCAGCAACCACGAGCACAATAAGCTTTGGAAAAATATGGCTTGATGCTATCAGAATTACAAGTCTCTGGGAAAGAGGGGACAATTTCCGTGGGATTCATTGCTGAACATGGCCGTAGTTGTTTCACTGGGTTGCTTTAGAGGCACAGCACACCGTGCATCGAACAGTTTAATGTAAGACCAGGCACAGAACACATACTTTACACTTGGACGTGTGTATTTCCTCCAGAAACACATGCTGCTGATCAGCCCAGCAAGGGAACAACCCCTATTGATTTAGCTGACCGATGGTAACAAGAGTAGTACAACTGGCCTTTCTGAATCCTCGTCATTTACCTCTTGACATGACACCTTTCTCTGTTCTCAGCCTCTGGATATGCGAGACGTGGTTTGCATCCAGGTCTAAATCCAAACCCCTCCAAGGTGTGTGAGAGTTCAGATTTCAGCCTGCACCTATCTTGAATGTGAACCCTTTTTAATAAAGCAGAAATCTCCAAATGCACCCAAACAGCTGAAAACCATCAGCAAGGATAGTGTCATTTCAGCTCTTTCGGAGGAACTTCTATGCTCCCCCTTACTTTCCACCTCTCTGGTCTCCATCTTGCCATCTGTTGTCCTGCGTAACTAGTTCATTGCTTTGTATCTTGGTCATGCCCTTCACCTGACACAGCCCATTCCCTCTTTCCAATAAAGGTAGAAACACAGAGGATGTGCTGTGTGGACTAATTCTGTTTCCAACCCATCCCATGCTGGGGGCCCCATGCAAACCACGCTATCAATCTGGCAGTCTCTGATGATGGAGCCCACATGGGAACCTTAGATAATGGATTACAGTGGAGGACATGTATTTTTAAATGTGTTTAAGATGTCTGGCAGTTTCTTAAGAAGCAAAAGGGGGGGGGGGGGGGGAAGCAATTTAAGGGGAGAGAAATGTACCCCAAATCAGTGAGAGCTTTTTGGAAAGGGGACGAGGAAAGTCCTCTGTCATGCTGTACTGCTTCACCCATCCCAACACGGGAGGTGAATGGTGAATATCCTTAAAGCAGAACTCCCATAGCTGAGGGCAAGGAGGCAAACAGGTAATATGGTAAACATTGCACATGGTTTAAATTATCATTGGTAATAAAACCATTCATCATCAGCCTCCATGCTGAAGATTGAGATAGCTATTGCTCCTGAGGATTGAGTGACTGAAAGAATGAATCGTTCGCTGCTCTCTTGCTCTCTTATTTTCTCTGACCTCCATGGCCCTGGCTCAAGGTCTTGCTGCAGAATGACAGGTCAGCTGCTCTGAGCTCAGTATCCAAAAATTATAACCTAGGATTCAGAGGTAATTGCCATCACTGGTGTGTCTTTCTGCTCACTGAGACAGGGCCTCCTCTGGCATGAGGACTGAATTATCTCTCTGCCTTGAAGACTAATCACTCAGCATCAGAGCTGAGAAAGGGATGGACATGTCTTATGTGTGACCCCCCCCAAGGGCTGGTGGTGATGGCAAGCCCCAGCCAGACCCCAGAAGATTGGTACCTTGTTGAGGTTTTTTAGTTGACTATTAAAATTCTGCTTTTTATGGTGTCTTTGTGTATCACATGCAACATCAGGGTTGCAGTGTCTAGGAAGCAGTGGGAGCTTCTCTCCTGCTTCCCTCTGGAGATGGACACAGACATCTTCTGCACATCCCTGCATGGCATCCCAGAAAACAGGGCAGAGTCTGTGCTGTCCTCTGCTTAAGATCGCAACTCAACAACCAGCCATTTAAACCAGCACCCTCAGAAGGGGATAGGAAGATTCTTCCACATTAACCCCCCCAAAACAATGGATTTTGGCATTCCTTCTCAGCAGTGTCCAGCTCCCCACCTCCTGAACATTTCTTCCCTCACTTTTCTTCCAAGCAAAATCTCGCCACCCATAAATCTGCAGATTTACTTCTCCTTTCCAGCTCGGCCAACCCGTGCCTCTCTCCACGTAGGTGGGGTTTTTTTTCCCAAAGCAAAATCCCTCTGGTCCAACATGCAGTGCACACGCCTCTCTCCCCAGACATCAACCCAAAGTTGGGTCAGGGTGGTTGCTGTAAATTTGGTGCATGTGCTCTGTCGATGCTGGGGAGGGAATAAGATACTTCCCCTACTTGGCCTGGCTGGTTGAGAAACTATTGCAGGTCCCTCGCTTCATGCCGTGTTTTGTTTTGGTGTTATCGAGCTGTTTGAATAATAACAATAACAGATTGCTCTTCCAGACACATTCTTTCTGCAGCCAGCAATGTTCTTTAGGGTCCTCTTACTTCCTTGTCCACAGAAGAAGGACACATCCTGAGCCATATTGCAGAAAGAAAGGTGAAAAATGTAGTATTTGCTCGCACCGTGTGAGGGTTTGGGTGCTGTTCAGCAGCAATATTGGGTAAAACTGGCTAAAAGAGGTGCAGTTCTACAGGTATCAGTGACTTAAAGCCATTTTTACACACACCGAGCTTTGTATTACAGGATATTTTATTGCAGATGACACCATACAGCAGAACTGCTTTTCATACAGCTTTTTGGTTTTTTTTCAAATGGCTTAATTTAGTTCTTTCTTTGCATCAGTTTTACACCACTGCACCTTTCCCAGACCTGAATACGGTTTAAGCCAGAAACGATCACAAATCCTCAGCTGCTTGGAGAGTCACAGCCCTTCTGAAGTCAAGGTTGTGCCAGTTGCCCCCAGCTGAGAACTTGGCCTAAGGCCATTACAGAGGTGTGACCCTGGGATAAGCGAGGTTGGAAAAAGCTCGTTGTCTCCGATGCACAGCTCAGGTAAAGTAGCAGCAGGCTCAGACCCGCAGCAACACCTGGATTTCTGCAGGACTACGGTCACTTTGAATCTGGATGGGGATGCACATAGACAGCCAACACCAGGAGCACCACATTGTGAATTGCAAGCTCACCCTTACAATGCTGTATGAAGAGTCAAGCTCTGTTTTCAAGTGGATGCAAGAGCGTGTGGACCACATCACACTGCTGGAGAAAGAAAAGGAAAGGAGGAGAGCAGAGTCCGCTATGGTGTCCTCCATCAGCTCCAAACTGCTCTACCCATACCTGCCTGGAGATCTGTTCTGTGCTTATCGCTTCAGTGCTGGAGCAGACAGGGAAATTAAAAATAAGACAATGGCCATAAAGACACCCAGCGGTACAGCATGGTGGCTGGTCTCTGCCCAGCTCATTAGCTCTGCCGTAAAACCCCTCGATGCTCTGCCGGAGTCAGCGTGTCCCAGATTTACAGGCATCAATGCACAGCTCCTGTTTCAGTGCTTAATTTACTATTGAAATGAGTGAGAAATCGGGTGACTAAACAAGAAGTCAGACACAGAAACACCTCTGTGGATTTGGTCATGCAAGTCTGGCCAATAAATATCTGAAATGTCCAACCCCCTGTTGAGAGTCTGCTCACACTTTGGCTCTCCGAGCCCTTGGTAACGCTACCGTCTCCAACAGCAGGGTCTGGGTATCAGGGCAAGGAACACGATCCATAAATCTGCTGCTTAACAAGATAGAGAGATTATCTGGCCCCTCTTTATGATTTGTGGGTTTATTACTATTTAACGTACATTTTCAATCCTGTTGCAAAGTCCACATGGCACAGCAAGGTGTGCAGTAAATTTTATCTAGCGAGTGAAGAGCAAGCGGGGGGGATAGCTCCTTTTCCATCCAGAGCTGAGGGGTTCTTTGCTGCTTTGCTTTTTGCTCTTGCTGCCTGCTCCGAAGTCAGGAGAGTGGACTGAAGCTCTGTCAAGCTTGTTTGGATGTCAAAAAGTTGCAACAGGGCTACAATAGAGAGTGTTTTTCCCTTGAATAAATACAACCGAAGCGATGACCTCAGTTCCCAGGGAGAACTGCTATTGTATTAGCGGTGTTATCTTTTGGAGCAGATGCAAAGCTGAGGTCTTGTTCTCTGAGGTTTTACAGACTCTGTGACCCTTTTCTTTGCTGACTTTCAGTGCCTTGAATGTCCTAGGGAAACTCCAGCTCCGGTAGGTAAAGGGGACATGAACAGATAATCTAAAATAGCTGCAGCAAGTGAAGATGCTCCCACCCTTAGCCTTTCCTTTCCACCTCTCCTTCTCACCACACATATTCATAATCCATGCCAGTGCGATGCCAAACCTCTTTTACCCTGCCCTAAGTGTGCAGGGATGCTCTTGCCCAGAAGTATCTCTGCTTCATGAAGGGTATTTCACCGGAACCATTTGACTCTTGCAGCTGTAGTTTTGCAATAGCTTTGGCCTGAAATTGCTCCACTAACTATAAGAGATTAATCTTGCATTTATCCTGGTGTCCTCGCTGAGGCTACACTGAAACCAGAAAACCTAGAGGCAATTCAGAGAGCAGGGGTGCAGGAACGGGCTCAAGACTTGCTCTGTAACACTGAAGTGTGACCCCTGTGCATCCCCATCTCTCTCCCACATTCTCATCTCCATGGACAGGGTGCAGGGACCAGGCAGGAGCCTGGGCAGGTGGGGGACCAGGAGCCCAGCTCACCTCTCTCACTTGGTCTGTTCAGCAGGTTCCCAAGAAATGTGTTACTTTCCCTCTTGTTACACAGCTTCCCAAACAACTTTGAAACACAAGTCTTGTAAAACCAAGGTTTCAAGCTCAAATTTTCCTTAAGCCACTTGGGTTCCCCCGTCACCCCCCAGCTGCATTCCTGAGATTTAATTTTTCTCCTCTCTCCTTCCTTTTGTATCACGTGTGTTTTGCCAGAGGGTAAGGCAATGGTAGCTTATCACCAGATGATGTTACTTTTCAACATTCTCTGCTCAGGTCTTAGGAAAGAGCTCCCCTCCCATGGCCAGCTGTGACCTTTCTTGTCCCATATGGGATATGGCTGCCAATCTGCCACTAGGACACAAACATGCCAGATGTTGTTGCGATCGAGAGACATTATGCTCCAAACCCCCTTTTTATTGCTATTATGATTATATTAGAAAGTACAGAAATTTATGGGTTGGAATCTGACAGGTCAGCCCACTCCCCAACTTTAGCTTCCTCTCCTCTGATGTTTTTTTTGTTAAAAAATCAGGGCTACATTTGCAGAAGGAGGAGGAAACAAAAGAACTAATGAGCAAACCATTTGCCAGCTTATAGGATGACAAGTCTGAAAGTGTTTCCCTTAAAGTCAACAGCAGAAGTCTGTAAACTCCAGTGGAGAAGACTATCTCTGAAGAAATGGAGATGCCTGCAAAAAAACCCTGCTGAGTTTATATGGTGTCCTCCTAAGCCTCTGTCCCAACTCCCTGCTTTACAGGGATGCCCATTCCTGCTCTAGCTCCACTTTTGATACACCCCAGTCATCTACTTGCCAGACGTGGAGGTGTGTTTCTTCACACCCTCACCACCACCTCTGTGGCTGCCTTCTTCCCATGCATTATCCCATGTGCCTCTTAGGAAGGAGTCCTCACTTTTGAACAAGAAGGAAGGTTTCTATCAGTGTGACAATATTGCTGTTCCCTTAATAAGGAGTCAGAGTTTCAATATTGCCACGTGTGGCCTTTGCTATACCATAAACCAGTATTATGCAGGTTCAGATTACTTGGGGTAATGAAGGTTTTCTCCTTCCACTTTTTATCGCACTGATCAGCATCCTTTCAGGAGCCTCAGGGACCCAGGGAACAAGGGAAGGGAGAGCAGAAGAGCAGCACTAATAGATCCTTGGGGATCAATTAGTAAACCTTTGGCTTACATGTGGAAAGTCCTGGAGGACACTCTCCCACTGCATGTCGGCATTTCAAAAAAAAAAAAAGGAACAACATGGAGTTCAGAATAGTTGGAAAGACCCTTTAGGTAATGTCAGAGACAGGGGCAGAACATGGGATCTCCAGAAGTCCTCTGTCTCTCTGGGAAAAATACTTGTAAAGGTCCACTCTGGAGCAAGGTTTGCATTTCATTGGTGATGAATCCCAGCCCAGTGACCAAGTCTCCTTCCCCACCATCACTGCTTTGACTTCCATAGCCCTGCTCTTTCTTACAGTCATTTAGTCAAGCCAGGTATTCCAGCAAAAACCACTCATCAGAAATGCAACATAAAGTGGAAGTGACCCCTGACACTAGCTTAAAATTAGACTCGATGAGCCTGCAACCAGGAAACTGTTCCCCCAGCCCCCTTTAAAACGTAACAAATGAAAAACATTTGGTTGCTATTACCGGTGATTATGATAAGCTATGTTAAAATATGAAGTGGGGGAATTTATCTTTATTTCCTGGGATAGCATTGATGAAAAATATGCAGCTCCATCTTGATTTTCAATCACTCGAATGAACTCTGTCATGCATTTATCTTTATTTGGCTTGATGTGTGTAACTGATCTGGGGAGGGAGAGAGGGCAGGGAGAGGGAGGGCAGGATTGGCAATTTAATCTGATGCAGATAAGTTTATTAGCTGCCCTCAGATCTGTTCCTGACTGAACACAAGAACAAGGCTGCATGTCAGATATCTCATCATACTCCTTTGGGGAGCAGGCACAGCCTCTGTCGTGGCGTAACCTTCAGCAAATGGTTTACATCAGTTTTCATTACGCTTAAGGCCTCTCTCTAATCATCTTCTGCCAGAGCCGGGGGCTGGGTGGGTTCTTCTGTCCATCGGGACTTTTCCTCTGCAGAATGAAAGTAAAGACTTGGACAAGAAACAAGGTCAAAGCTAGCATCCCTCCCTGCCTCCCCCTTTCCTGTAGGTGAGATTCAAATAATATCTCTTAGATTTGTTGCACCTAAAGCAGGGTTAGGAGACCAGATTTTGGGAAGATGAGATGGAAAAGGTTGGCTTTTTTTGTAGGGCCAAGTTTTTGCAAATTTTCTGTAGCACAAGCTGGTCACTGAATTGCAGTGCCACTGCTCAATGCTGCACCAGGAACCCAGCGAAGACCTGGCAGAGGTTCACCTGTGGAAAATACGAAACAGCTTTCTGGGAATAGCACTGAAGCAGAGGTAGCAAGTTCACACTGCCAAACTGCCCACGAAATCAGTCCTTTGCTATTGACTTCCATGGGAATGGACTACAAAGGGTTAATTATATATATATGCTCATATATATTTATTTCTGATTCAGAATTGCTCTTTTTAAGCATTCAGGGGTGAGCATTTTTCAGCTGGTGCAAACTGTGGAAAGTTGTACTGTAATCCTGAGAGCTATATTGAGTTTCACCAACTAAGAACCTAACAGAGAGCTTTGGGGACTTTGTGGCTGAAAACCCCAGAACCATCAGAAGAATATTACATCTCTGAGCAATTAGCACTCATTGAGCTGTCCTGAAAAACATCTCTTTCTAATAACTCTTGTTGTCTGTGTTGTAAACTGCTGAGCTGAAATAAGGATGTTTCTCCTGGAGCAAAGCATGACCCAGTAGAAGAACAGAGCAGTTCAGCATTTTTTTGCCCTTTCTGTTTCAGACACTTAACTGAAGTGCATTACAAATTGTAAATCACCCAGACAGTTCCCTGCCTTCACCTGAGTATATCCTGCTGGTCACACTGCTCAAGAAATCCACTCAGTTTTCTTTTGTGTTTTTTTCCTTTAAAAGAGAAAAAAAAAACACCACCCTCTCATGCAGTACAGCTCAATTTAACAGATGTTTGCTCATTTACGACAAAGTCCTGGTTACAAGATGGGGTAACTTGTCTGGTTCTTGAACAAAAGCAACTATATTACCTTGATGCAAAACCCTGCCCAGTCTTGGGAAGAGGAAACATTGGAAATAACAACAGGTGAGACCTGACAGAAAAGACGTAATGGCTCGTTTTGCAGAATGTGTCCAAAACCATTTATTGCCCGTCTCTCTCAGCAGAGAGGAAACTTCAGGAATTATTTCTCTCACTTGCTCTCTTGGTTCGTATTTTTATAGGAGGCGTTTGTATTTCCGCCGTTGGATGTTTGCCCCGTTTGTGCCGGTGCTGCGCCGGAGCTTTTTCTTCTCTGGGGTGTGCTTCATCCTATGTCTTTGCAGATCTCTGCTCCGTGCAAAGAGGAAGGAATAACAGGACAGCTTCATGGGCAGACCTCAAAGTACCACAGGAACGAAGTCATCGCCATTAAGCAAGGAGGCACCGATGTAGGAAGAGATGAATTTGAAGTCACCCCAAGGCCGAGCACTTAAGCTGCACAGCCTTTGGGGACAGACTTTTTAGCAGGGCCTGTAGAGATAGGACAAGGGGTCATGGTTTTAAACTAAAAGAGGGGACATTCAGACTAGATATAAGGAAGAAATTTGTTATGATGAGGGTGATGAAACCCTGGCCCAGGTTGCCCAGAGAGGTCGTCGATGCCCCATCCCTGGAACATTCAAGGTCAGGCTGGACGGGGCTCTGAGCAACTTGATCTGGTTGAAGATGTCCCTGCCCATGGCAGGGGGGTTGGACTAGATGTTCTTCAAAGGTCCCTTCCAACCCAAACCGTTCTGTGATTCTATGATTCTATGATCCTCATGTAGGAAGATGAACAGACTTCCCAACTGCAATGTGAAGTGCCTGGCTCTAAATCACAAATTCCCTTTAACCCAAATCACCTGCAGTGGAGTCTAAACTTAGCAAATGCATCATCAGCTGGTTTCCATGAGGTTGTGCACGTGCAGCAGAGATGCTTTCAGCCCCTGCTGCAATGATAGAGGAATTTTGATGGCAATGAATGTTCCCTCAGTGAGGACAAATGCGCCCAATGCAGATTAGGGGTGAGAGGTTGGAAAAGCAGTGGCAGTTCGGTATCAAGAGCACTGCTCTGGTTAGCGTTAAATGTCCACCTTGGGCAGAAAGCGCCTGCAAGCAGCCAGGCTCTGCTAGGGAGGGATTTAGCAGGTTTAGGTTTCAAGGCAGAGCCCAGAGACTCTGGAGTGTGAGTCCCCAGGGAGGAGAAGCAGAGGCTGAGGGAGATAAGGGAGAGTGTTAGTGCACAGCAATCTTGCAATGGCCTCTCCAGTGAAGTTATTATCATCTTTTGCAGTGGTAAACCCACAGCAGATGATTAACCTGCTACATGTGTACTTTTGCTGTTGTTTAGTTTTCTCCCTGCCTACACTTGGAGATACACGTGTGTACAACTGCACACCTCCTTTAAAAATAACTAAACCCCATTAAACACAGAGCATAGTTTTTTCCCATTTCTCTTTAAGTTGCTGGTAGATTCAGTACCTTAGCTGCACTCTCCAGAGATTTAAATCTTGCAGCATGCCCTCTTGGCCCAGCTCTCCCTGCTAATTTCATTGCGATAGTTTCTGTTTAAGTCGTAGTTTGGTTTTGTCTTTCCTCCTATTTACCTTTTTCTAAGAGTGTTTTTAAAAGGTTCCTTGTGTCCCAAGTGCTTATCGGTAAAAATAACCTCTAGGACACTTAACCACAGGGATGTGATCCGTGCAAACAACCACATCTAGATCAGCAAGTCATGAGCTCAGAAGGCATCACCTCTGGAAACACCTATTTGGCACTTGCTTTGCAGCCCAGTGGCCAGAACTGAAACCCAGGTGCAGGTAGGACAACGACATGACGTTTCTCCTTCCCATGCCCAGCCTCTGAGTGCTGGAGGGCTGGGGAATTCCCTTTCTGTGCCCATCTGCCATGCTTGGGACCTTGCTTCAGGATGGGCAGGACTTGGTGGCCCCGTCTCACATTGCGTGGGAGACGAAGGGAAGGAAATCTCCCAGTGCCTCCCCGTGACGTGGCCCATCCGCTGCGGTGCTGCCATGTGCGGTGGCAAAGAGCCAGCCCGAGAGGTCCAGCCGGGCACCAACCGTCTGGCTGGATTTCAGGAGCCCACGACGACGTGAAGTAACACAATCTCTGTAAAACGAGAGTGCTGCAGGGCTCATGCCCAGCTGAGGTGCTAGGCTGTTGATTTAAAATAAAGGGATTGGTGCTTTGGCATCTCCCACTGCAGGTCTGCAGCCTGCCCTGACCACAGCTCTCCCTCTTACCCTCCTGGAGATAAACCATTTCCAAAAAGACTCTCAGCCAGCCTGGCCCCACTGAAGCACTTCACAGCTCTCTTATCCAGCGGCAGGGCAGGTTGCACATTTTCGGTCCAATTCTTGTTTCCACTCAGGCTCAATAAGGTTTCAGTGTAAATAAGGACCCCAAATCCCATATTCCTTTGTGTAGTTTTTCTATATGAAAGTTGAAAGTGAATAATCAGAACCAGTGAGCAGCACCTTTGTGTCCTCTGTAGGTTTCAGTGGAGGTTGCAAAGCCATCAGAAGTGTCACCACTCGCAACAACTGGAAGCAGAGACCAGATAAATTCAGAATGGTGATAAGACACGTTTCTCTTTTCACAAGAAGCATAAAGAACCCTTTGGGCGGCTTATCTAAAGATGTGCTGAGTTCTTCATTATGTGAAGTCCCTAAATCAAGATTGAATGCCTTTCTAAAAATAGATGTTAGCCAGCAAACTAGTTGTAGGCTTGGTGCGGGAACTGCTGGTTAAATACTTCTGTCTATACTAACAGGACAATGGATTGGATGACTGCTGTGATCCCTTGTAGGCACCTGATTTTTGAATATGCAGATGTAGCTAGGGGAAAAGATCAAGCCAATATATAAATATGAATTAGAAAAGGACTAAATCCCTTTCGTGTGGTATCTGTGGTTGTGAACTTTTGGTAGAAATCACAAAACTCCCTGTTGTTTGGGGGGGGGGGGTAAGAGGGAATTCGAGGATGAGGAAGAAAATCTGACTAAACTTTTCTATACCTTGCTTTCTCCAAATAATTGTTCTTTGTCATGCTTGGAGTATAATGAACTCCAGAGCAAGGACCTGTCCCAGTGGACATACCCCAAAGGCCATTGCTCTGAGGGAGCAGGATGGACACAGGCACATCCCCCAGGAGACACTGGTCCACAGGAGCTACACGGAGCCACAGACAGGTCTTCCTCCCAAAGCCAGGGGGGAATGTCACCCAAGGGTCTGGCTGCAGCCCAGAAACTGCTGTATGGAAAGGATGTATTGGCCAGAGAGGACTTTGCTTTAGAAAATTATGGGAGGGTTTGAGGCTGGCTCTGAAATGGCCGTGGCAGCCAGTACCCGCAGCAGATAGCTCAGTGTACGTGCAATTCCTACAAAAAGAGCAATTGAAAAGTTTAAGCCTGGAAACTGCCGCACTGAGCAAACTTCTGGAAGGAGGCAACTCAAGGTTTTTGCTGCGGGTAGCAGAGGGTCGTTACCCAAATGCCACCCACCACAGCACATGCTGCACCTGCTTTGAGACCAGACGCTGAGAGGACACCAGGCAGACGGACAAACTCATCACACGCTGCACAGATTATGAGTGCAAATCAGCGTGATTTGTGGCACATGGCAACACAGACGTTCATACTCCCCGCCCATTCTTTGTATTTATAAACAAGACCTTTTCTAAGCATTGAAAGAGTTACGTCCCTCCCCTTTAGCAATTAACTGTTCAATGGGTCTGTTCAGTGTTTGTATGGCAGGCAGAGGATGGAGCCTGCTTTTGAAAGCCCCATTAAAACAAGGATGTTTGAATAAGGGGTTAGAAAAGATGTTACATAGAAATGGAGCTGGCACGAAAGTTGTCTGAGGTAGCTAAAGCAGGACCCCTTCATTTTCTCGCCCATACACTTGAGGTTTTGGGCAGTTAATTACTTTTGGTTGGTGGTGTCCCATGGCCCTCTACACTTATCTCCAAGACCTGGAGGGGTCCGCAGTGGTTAGTCACCCCCTAAAAGAACTTCTCTGCATGCAAGAGCCACAAACAGCACAGCCAAGGCCTCACTCACCAATCTTAGCCTCACTTGAAGGGCAGGAGAAGAGCAAAGAGAAAGCTACGGGACATCTTGATGACTTTTCAAGCTTTTATCTGAATAACTTGACTTGGCTTCATGTGAAGTTGGTGGAGGTGCCCAGCTCTTCTGAAGGACAAGCATCTGCCTGCTATGCTTATGCCACTTGTAATTGGGAAAAGTTTTAATATTGAAGCACCTGTAAAATTGCACCATAGCAACATCTAAGCCAGTATTGAAAACAGGACATGCTCCGACCATGGCACAGCCCTCATTTTCTAAATAAAACCAATGAATGCACCACCCCCTTCCAGCAGAAAACCCTCCGAAATCTTGGCACGACTTTCCAGGCAAGTCTGGTACTCAAGGCAGAGTCAGCCCTTCGGATGGCTCTTATCTTGGCAGCACTGAGCTGCTGTAACAGGCAGCCACAATGATGGCTTGTGTGGTGCTGCCAGCAGCAGGGCCAGATGCCCAAACCCTCCCCAGGGGTACAGGGATGTATTTGTATGGTCAATGATCCTGGGAAGAACTGGGCAGCCTGGAAACAGCGGAGGCTGGTTCGCTTCTCCTTGGCTCACTGCGCAGGGGGATGAATAGAAAATATTGTTTGCCTCTTTCTTTGGTATTGCTCTCAAATATGGCTCAAGCAGGGGGAAAGGGGCAGAAGGGAGGGAGAGGCGGATGAGCCTGAGATTTTCAGGTCTGACATTTCTACACCTTCTCCCTGGAGGCTTTTGTGATTTGGGTGACTGGTGGATTCCTCTGGGAGAAATAAAAGGAATAAGAGGGGGAACTGGAGGGGGGCTGAGCCTTGCAATTCTCTGCTTTGCGATGTAGATGGGATGAGGAGAGGCTCCGTGGTACTCTGTCCCTTCCAGAGCAGCTCCTCCATGAGCAGGACCCATACGGACAGATGCCTGCACCTGGGACTCTCCAACATTGAAACAAAGCAAGAAGCAGGTCCGGAGTCCCCACAGGCAGATAAGAGAGATGCAAAGAGCAGATGAGAAACAGAGGTACTGAGAGAGACTTATGTGTGGCAAACTGGAGATAGGTCCAGACTTTCTCTGTTTTCCAGCCATACCCCAAGATGCAACCAGCAATTTAGAGCACTTAGAGGACAGTAATGAGCCACCTTCATGAACATGAGGGGTTTGCACAGGAGAGCTCAGTTCCTCCATGAGGGACCTCAGTTGAGGCCCCTCAATCTCTGCCCCAACGCTGACTTACCCCAAACGTGCCCCCAACAGACGAATTTCCCCAGCCCAACTCACACAGCCATAGGGACTGTGTTGTCAGAGAAAACAAGAAGCCACCACAGGCAGCACAAACCTGATTTCTTCTTGGGTTCACAGACCTACGATGTACATCGCACTGATATAACCACTCAGCGAGGAGGGCTTAGCCGGACGACTACCCCATGTGGGTAATTAACACATTACAGCCCTGACCCTATGACTGCCTTAGAAACTTCCTCGACTGCAGTTAATTCTTTACCAGGTCCAGTCATTAATGCCGTTATTTGTCTTTCCTGGAGTGTGCGAACTGAACTGACTGACCTTGCATGGGATGCGGGGATTTTAATAGGAAAATCTGCTTAATATTAGCACATTTTTCAAGCCCTGTGCAGGCCTTGACAAGATTATTTTTAACAGATGATACACGGCTATTTGAAAAGAAGATGAGTGGTTTTTTGGCTGCGCAAACCAGAGCAGAAATATCTCATTTGGGTTGATGGGGGGAACAAAAGAAAAGAAAAGAAACGGCTGCTTGGGAAAGGCAAACTGGAAAGTTAACTGACATACTTTCATTCAGATACTTCTGTCACCCACGTGCAAGTCCTAATCCCGGCATCAGGGGAACCGTGTGGAAGTCTGGGTTTGGCTAATGAGCCAGATCTTCCCTTGCAATGAGCTAGGTAGACTTTCCTCTGGTGTCTGGGAGTCCACAGTACCTGGGCTGAGAAACCAGCTCTTGGTAAAGACGTTACACGTCAACTTCTGGGAGAAAAAGCAAGAGACTTTAAATAAAAATTGCAAATCAAAGCACTAAAAATAGAGGTGCACTTATGCAGAAGTCATTCAGATGAGACACCTCACCACCTCTGAGACATGTTGTGGAGCATCATGCAGAAACATCCAAGCGTCAGCATCATCTTGGCACTATTATTTGTGCCAAACCTGGGTCAGACATCGGCACATGATGATCCCCAGCTCTCAGGCTTTGCATCACACAACATGGACCTGAGCTCTCTGCAACCACAGCCCAGGCAAAACTTGACTCACAAAAGAAAAAAAGGGCTCATGCCTAAATGAGAATTAACAGTACCATGAAAACATAATGCTTTCTGCACAGTTTGCAATTTGCCTAGATAGCAGCAGCAGCTGGCTAGGTACACAGGAGTTGTGAACTGTAGACATCAGCCAAGCATCTGACCCTGTGAATTAAAAAAAAAAAGGTTAAAAAAAAAAAAAAAAGACATTGGCAAAGCCACTTAATGTTCACAAGCTGAGGGACAGGTTTTGTGAAAGCTTCACACCAAGAAATCAGCCCAAGGCATAGGAAATGTCAAGCTGAATTGCTGAAGTGTGGCAAAGTCACATGCAACTTAAAAGAGATTTGTAATGGAAAGACAGAACAAACTACAAGCTGTGTGTTATGCTCCATTGCCAAGGAACAGTCTGAGAGACCTCTGAATTTGGGCTCAAGTGCTCCGGGGCTATGGGGAGCTGTAATATAAAGAAGGGCAGCAATCTGGCTCCTCATCTTGTAGCATTGCGTGTGTGATAGATGGGGCAGTGCTAAGAGGGAAAAAATGATAGATTTTCCCAGCCTACCCAGTAAATCCACTCTTGTGCTTACCAGCGTCTTTTCAGAGACGTGCAAATTCCTCGAGGCCCCAAAGCTGGGCTAGCACTCCTGTGAGGGAAGGCTCTTTCTGATTTCCTTGCATTGCCCCTATCTTGGCCCACCTTCCTTCCAGATGAGATTTAAAACCAGAAACAGAAAGCTCTGTGAAGCTACCAACGTGGTCAGACATCTGGAGTGCAAGACCTACAAGGAGATCTTGAGGGAGCTGGGCTTCTTTAAAGGGGGATCTAAAAGCAGCCCCCAGCTACTTAAGGAATAAAGATGGGTAAAGCCAAACCACTTTCTGTAGTGGCAAATACAACAGGCAATAGATTGTGCTGCTTTCATGGTTGTATAAATGAGAGACCTCCAGAGGTCCCTTTCTACCAGCACTTCATGAATAATATTGGTCTGATTTTGGTTTGTTTTTAAAGTTAAGTGAACTTTTATTGAATGTGCTTGAGAATTACCCTGTCAAATTGGAAGTGGTTTCTCAGCAGACCTGATTTGTCTCTGTTTTCCCTGCTATTTATTTCTTTGATGATTTGATTGAAGTACTTTTACTGCTAATTGCCAGCATCTAGTCCTACGGAGGTAAATTACGACTGATTAATAGTAAAGTCAGTGCAATCATCTGAGCATGCATCTAGCCAAGAGAGAAGGTAGGCAGTGCTGTATCCTTGAGAACCAAAGGCAAGGAGGTCATGATCTGGCAGGGTATTTTCAGGTGGAGATCTGGGACCTAAATGGTAACTCATAATCATTCAGATTCAGGAGAACCCAAGTGAAGAAAAGTCTTCCTAAGCCCTGCGTGCTACTTTCCTGGTAGTAACAGAGGTGAGACGGTCTGAGATGTCCCCTGTCCCAGCCCCCAGTGGCAGTGCATCAGGCCAGTGCTATTGGCTGTGTGACTTCCACCCGACAGAAACATGACCACCACAAGTCAAGGACCAGCCAAAAATGTCACTAGTTGGGCATTAACAATCTGGGACTAACATAGGATAGGATAGGATAGGATAGGATAGGATAGAATAGAATAGAATAGAATAGAATAGAATAGAATAGAAATTTCAGTTGGAAGGGACCTGCAATGATCATCTAGTCCAGCTGCCTAGGATGGTTAACAGGACTTCACCAGCAGGATGTGGTGAAAGGCTGGACTGTGAAGTCCTGAGATACCACATTACAGAGCCACCATGTGCCATTTCTCCCCTGAGCTGACTCCTGCACAGTGTCCCAGGTGAAGCTCTCACCACAGCTTGAAAACGGTGCTTTGCAAATGTCTGGCATGGGACCTCATGCTGCAACAGCAGATAGAAGAGCTGAATTTCTTTTTGTTATTATCCCTGCAAGCCAGCCACAATAAATTATTCCAGTGGAGTGATTCGGTTTTCATGTAGCTTCCCTGCAGCTGTTCAGCTTGGCTGATAGGCCCAACCCCTCCTGTGATGTTTTGTCAGATTTCCACCCAGATGGCAAACCTCTTCTCTTAGGAAACCTGCGAAAACAAAAAATGAGGTTGCCTTTTATTCTTCACTTCTTTTGTGCTTCTTAATGTGTAAAAAGGCCATGCCTGGGGCAAAGACCTGTTGCAAAACCTCAGCTGGGCAGGAGGCAAAAAAAATGAGATGGGAATCACAGACAATAATGTAGAAGTAGAATAATATTCCAAAATTTCCTGAAAACGTTATCAAACTCTTTCCAATTCAAGCCTGGCATTCATACCATTGGCATACAAAAGTGATAGACAAGGCAATTTTGGGTACTATACTGAGGTGTAGAAGAATTACTGTAAATAATTGCCCAGCACACCCCACTATGGAGAGCCAGGTCAGACACCTAGCCTTTCCCTTTTCTTCCTCTCAGCTGCTTCTTATATTCCATTGCATCCCTGCCAATCACGCAGAAATGATGAATCGTGAAGCAGCAGGCTCATAAATTCTGAGACTGGCTTAGAAATCATGAGAATGAATGCGCTCTGGATTCTTTTCCATTGACTCCTTGGTTTTGGCACATTTAGGCACACTCAGGACATAAATTCTAGCTTTTTCAACATCCATGAGGGCTTAAATAGACCCTTTTCTTTTCTGTCTTTTTTTTTCTTTTTTTTTTTTTTTTCCCCCAAGGGAGGGAGAAATGAAAGCCCAGATACTCAGCTCCTGGAACTGGGGCTTTAAGAAGAACAATAAACATAATGACCTGCACAATAAAGTTACGAGAGTTGGCAACTGTGTGGACTTCATGTTTCAAAAGTCGTTGCTCTGCTCTCATTAACTTACGTTATCTAGTGTGACACATGGCTTTGTTGGAAGGGAAAGAGGCAACGGGAACCTAAATATGAGGGTCCTTTCCCTCACCATAAACATCCTCTTGCTGTGTTCCCAGACAGACTGTTTTGCTAATGGCTCCTTCTTCTGCCTTGGTTTGGGGTCTGGATCAGCATTGTTTGGAAGACGGTAGATCAGTTGTCATAGCTCATGTTCCTACTCAGGTGTGATGGGTGATACTGAATTGCAGCACCCAAGCTGCTCTTACTCCTCCAGGTCTCTTGATACTTTGCTCCTTTCAGTGGTAGGGTGTTGTTCTTGTTTTGGAAGAAGAATGGATACCACTGGGCTCTGGGCTGAACTGCATCATCTGGGTTAAATAAAACAATAGTCCAAAAAAACACAAGTCATGTTCCCATGATAGAGCACGGTGAGATTTACATCAGATGATGACATGGCTCTGCAGCACCAAAGGCCCAGAGCCACTCAATATTAACTCACCTTCACTTCCATGAGTGCATTTGACTTCAGTGGAAATCAAGAGCTGAAATACCTTCCTGGAGGTGGGCCAAAATGGCTATTTTATCACGATCCCCTCTTGCTTGTCCCTGTAGAACTATAGGATCGCCGGGGGGCAGAGGGGGAGATGACGCATTTTCTTGTCACTGATGAAAAAGGAAATTATTTTAACTGGGCATAGAGAAAAAGAAAACTCTTTTCTCCCTGCAGTAACAATAAAAAGTTCTCAGGAATTTCCTCATTGATACTACAGCATCAAGCAAGCATCGGTGGGGCTCCATGGGTTCATAACCCAACAGCATTTGGCGTCATGCAGGTTCTGTGGATCTCTTCCAGGTTTTTGCTACCACAAAAAGTCAGATCCCCGCCCCAGCTGCAAGGATGGTGATTAAGGAAACTATTTTCTAAAAGTGAATATATATTTTACACCTTTCTTGCTATAACTTAGCAGGTCAGCTAATTCCCCCACCCGGTTCTTGTGCATTGCTGATCATACGTGCCTTTTACCAGCTGGTACATAAGTAGCTGATCAATGTACATTCTCGTTACTTGAACTAATGTTTCTTTATGCAATGAGGGTCCCTAATATGTTGCATGTGGTTTCCATTTGGGGCTTTTTGGGCTCTTTTCCAGGAAGTTTCAGGTCATTACCTCAAACCTTCCTCAGCTGAAAAAGGATTGAGGTAATAACCCACAATATCCTGGAGGAAGGGGGGGGGAAGAGAAAGAGAGAAAGAAAAATTTCTATAATGCATTGAAGACAAGAGAATGAAAATTGCATGCAGGACAGATAGAAGGAATGTGGCCTTTGGCCCTCCAGCAAAGGTGTCATAAAATGTGCTGTATTGAAGCAATATGTCAAAATGCAAGATCTTGGGCAGGGAAAGCAAACTGCACAAAACCGAAACCGCTGGGACTGCCGCAAAGTGGTGGGCCTGATCCCCAGCCTCTGATCGACTTTCAGCTCACAGAGCTGAACGTTAATTAGTTAAGAGGTTTCATTGGAATAATGGCAGGCTTTTTAGGATGAAAGAGAAACAGAAAGTGCTGTGTGCTAAGAAACCCCTTAAAAAGCTTCTGACTTCATGGGGTTGGCTCAAAAAGATCATAAGGAATCACTACTGAAGGGAGGTCAGTTTTAAGTTTAAGTCCAACTCACCTGACTTTATTCTCCATCTCAGCCGACACTATACCTCACTCTGCTATTCACTCCTTTTTCCTCTCCCCAGCTGAAAATTGCCTTGGCTACAGAAATTACCATTTACATCCACTTTGTGTTTTCTGGTTGGGAGCCAGCTATCTACCGACCAAGCTAACTGACCTCAGGCTTCAGCCAAAACTGTTCAGCACCTACAGCCCTTTTCAAGGAGGGGAAAGGACTGCTTTGTGGAGCCTCAGGAGAGAGGGGGATGTATTTATAGCCCCAACACAGCAAATGACTTTAAAAGCGGGCTTTTCCAAAGTACTGAACACTGCCTGCTCCTCCTGCTTTCTCTTGGGGTTAGGGGTGCTCAAGGGTTTTAATGACCAACAGTGGGTGCCTCAGGTGCCCTGGGTATTTTTTTTAAGCTTTAACTCAAAAAATATATGCAAAGCTCTTGCAGGTGAGATCTGAAATGATCAATTTTGTACGGTAGAGAATGAAGCCTCCCTGAATGGAAAACCCTTGGTGGCACTCTGGATGGAAAAGGCCATATCAAAGCAGCTTTGGAAGTGGCTTAAAACACTGCTTCTGCTAAATGATGGGTGGAGATATTCTCTTTTGTTGCCTTGTTTTCTTGTTGCTAGCCCGATGGAGTGAAAATGGTTCCCTTCACTTCAAAGGGTGGGGTCAGCTGGCTGGATGTTGAGGGACATGACAAGAGTTGCTAAGTCTTCCTCAATCCATCCACAGTTGGCATCCTCCAAGTGCTCATCAGCATTAAAGCAACATCATGCCAACAACTAGAGTTGGGGACTGCTTTTTACCCTGTGAGTCTCACATTTCCAAAACCTCAAGTTGACTCTGATACTTGAAGGTATCTACATCAGAATACTTTCTGTTGTTTTCAGAAGGTGTTGAATAACCCATCTTAGAAGCAGGTCCCTCATTAGCTGCTCTCTCCCCCAACTAAATCAGTCAAGACTCAGTTTGAAACCCTTTGCTTCTGTTTTTGTAAAGCAAAACATCACAGACAGCCAAGCACTGTTATCTTGTCTGTGGCTCTGAAGCGATGGGAAGCAGCTTGCTGAACTCCAAAGCACTAGGGATCTTCACACTGCTAAACGTTTGCAAAGATGCCTCTCCCTTCCCCACTCCTAGTCCACACCATCTTTACAGCTAATATATTTTCTTAACATCCACAAATAACTGATATAGCATTCCTGTACATCAAGGACCAACATCTTAGAGCTTTCTAAGACTTGAGACGAAAGACCATGTTTTGTATCCAAGGACAGCATGCATTTTCCCTCCACTTCTCATTCCTCGTGTATTTCAAGGCGCTGGTGTCATCACCTGCCAGTACTATCCAGCACAGCCATCCAAAAAAATCATGAGCCCACTCTAGGAAGTAATGAAATCAACACAAGTTTCAGGAGGTGTTTCTGGGAAAAGACACATCTTGCTTTTCCTTTGTCTTCTGGTTTCTACTCAGCACCGACCGACTGCAGGCTGTGATTTTGTACGTCTGGCATTTTGACTGCTTGGACATCCATTTCTGTTTGAGTGATGAGTGATTCCCACAACTAGTTGCACTGATGACACCTCCAGAAGATACTTTTATTGACAGAAAATCTTTTAAATCACTCCTTGCTTCTCATTTAAGGTTCCTTTCCCCAGAAATGAAGGTCTGTATTCTCTTTAAATACAAGATAGAATTTCAGGACATCTCTCCACTTGCTCATCCTGGGCTTCAGAAACACTACAGAACAGCAGTAAATTCACACATAAAAAAATTCTGAAAAGAGCTAAAATCATTTCCCAGACTGAGTACTGTGCTTTGTAGATTTGAAAAAAGAATATTTTGAGGGTGTGGGATATTCTATATTTTGGAGCAAAAGGAGAAGGTTTTTCTATTGTGTGCTGCACGCTTTTAGAAAAAAAAAAAAAAGCCTCTATCTCTGGTTCTGGACCCTTTCAGCAATCGTAATCGAATTCACACGTTTTGGACTAATATCCGAAACAAGAAACATGCCAAAAAGCCTGCAGACAGACCAGTTTTAGATTAATAAACAGTTTTAGATCATAGTGTAACTCCAGGAGGGACTATTAGCTCATCTGACCTGTATATTGCAGGCTATTTAATGTTACCCAGTTACCTATATATTAAGCACAGTAATTTGTGTTTGACTGCAACTCATCCTGAGTCAAGAAACCTGTCTGTTTTCAAAGACACAAGCGGTATCTTCTACTTCCTTTGGTGTCTTTTCCCAGCACTACCTACACTTACTTCCACACATCCATGCTTTATAATCCGAATTTGTCATGCCTTGTCTATGAGACATCTGTTCACATTAGCTTTGCTCTTTCTCCATTGCATGAGAGCCCCTGGCAACTTGTATTCTCCTCTACAAGATACCTTACATGGTAATCAAGTCACACTTCAATCTGTTGCTTGATGGCTAAGCAGATTGAATACTTAAGTTTCTCGCTGTATAATATTTCGATTTGCTCTTGCTTCTTCAGCATCACAAGCCTAAATTCTCTGCTAACTTCAACCATCTCTAGAAGTCAGGCATCTACACCACATGAGTTGTCCAGGTCCTTTTTGGACAATGGGTTCATCTCCAAATGGGATGATTTTAGTCCGCTGTGGGAGTCTATTTTCAGTTGTGCAGGACAAAACATTTGCCTGCTATGTGACTAAAGTCTGGTGGGATAAACCCCACTTCTCAGGCTTGAAGAAATGCCCTGCAGGCCTGAAAAAAAACAGGTCATGAAGAAAATGCTTTGTAGTGAGAGATTTAAACCATTGATCTGCTCAGCTATCTAGCACCAACTCTGACGATGATCCTACAAAGTTGGTGTTCAAGAAAGAAAAGTCTGTGAAGCTCAAACAAGTACTCTCTCCATCCTTTGGGGAGATCACTTGCTTGCCAGCACCATTCCAGTTTCTTAGCTAGAAAGGAACAAAGCCGTGCCTTTCTCTTGCCTTCTGAGTCATGTGCCACAATAATTACTTCAAAAGTGATTATCTGAATAATGTCCAAAAAAAGGAAATCGTTTCTCCTCTCTTCCAGTCCTTCACCCCTTCCCCTTTCTTCTCTGCATCATTTTCCAACTTGCTTGACAGACGACAGGTTTGAAAGAAGGTACCACAAAGGCTCACGCTAATTCTGCTGAAACCCCAGGAGACCTTCAGAACCCAATATAACTGGAACCGCAAACCCCAGAAGTGCCTCACTGTGGGGGTCAGACCTTTCCTCACAAACAAGGCAGCTTTGAGATGAGGTTATGTTTGAGGACAAGTGTGAGCATAAAGGGATGAATTCTTGACCAGGAAGGTCTTTGCGAAGAGAAGCATTGGAGGGCCACAGCTTCCCAATGAACTTCTCCAGGCATTAGGGCCCGAACCTCATGTGCTCAGAGCTACCCAGAGGTTTCAGTGCATCAACAAGAATCGCCTGCTGACATCTGACAGCCTGCATGAAAGCAAGGGGGAGACATGGGACTTTCCAAACTCATGAACCTGAAAAACATGCCTTCTGGAGTATCCCCAGTGCATGACTCTCAAGGAGTATCATTCTTCGTCTTTCCTTCGCAAGCTCAGACCTTTGTAAGGAGATCCCTGAAGCCAACTCAAGATCCCCCTACATCGAGAGGACCTATCCATCTGCCTTCACTCATCTTAAAATATTCTTAAACAATGTGTTTCCCTTAGTGGTCTGTGTAGCACAGTATTATTTCCTTCTTCATGTGTTTCTGCTCTTTCCCTGGTGTATCTCTTTATTTGTTTATTGAATTATCCTTTGAACTTGCTTCTGCTTCTTTTCAGAGACCTCCAAATTATTCTTCCTATGCTAATCTTCACCTTCCTTTCAGGCCCCATATTGGCCTGTGCTGCCCTTTAATCCTACTGAGGCTTAACAACGATGAATTTAAATTGCAAACTCTTCCAACTATTTCCAGTTTTCTGCAGTAAAATTCCTCATGCATTCTAAGATCACAATCATGATTCCTCTGGGTGTTTTACATTCCCTCCGAGTCAGCTGAGCGGAGGTCAAGAACATTTACTATTGCCTCTTCCAACATTTCATTCCTCCCATGTCTGGCAAATCCAGCAGTGTTGTGATCCTTCTTTGTCTGAGATGGTCTGCCTTCAGATCTTTCTTTTTGCTCTTATCTACAGCTTTCGACCAGACCTTGGCTATTACCCAAGTGGCACCATGCACAACTGCTTCTACTTCTCCACACCCTCGCTAGCAATCAGCACCCTCTCTTGCTCTCTCCTGAGTTTCAACTGATTTAAGTCATTCAACTTTCAGTCTCCTCTTATTCTTCCTGTCATCTGAGTGCCATTTTCTTTTATGACTACAGTCTCAAAGGAGACTAGAAATAGGCCATAAACCATCATTTTTGGTAGTTCCTTCAGTCCAAGTACTTGGCAAACAATAATTTAAGCTTCAGCATGAGTGTCCTGTCCACTTACATCAAGTAGAGTTTGCTGCAACATGAACTAACTTTCTGCTGTGGATATTTCAACCCTATGTACTATGACAGGAGCTGGCAGAAGCTATCTGTATTGTTTAATATTTATACTGCTGCATTGGCCAGAAGTCCTTGTTAGGACCCATCCATGGGGATGTTCTGCAAACTCGAAGCCTGTTGAACTCAGAGTCTTCCAGTGACATCTAATGCCAGTTCCACAGACACTATAAAGCACAATAACAGATCTGGGGTGGGATGCACAGGTATAGGTGCTTTTTCATTCACTGGTCCCTAATTTTCATTTACACAAGAGCAGGAAAATTTAGCAGATAATGTCTCATCCAACATGGTACTTTGCTCTTGAAGGTCACCTGTTTTAAGTCTTGATTCAGCCATGAACATTGCGATATTGGCTTAGGGTAAGAGCTGCTGAATCTGGTAGCCTGACAGGGGTGAGATTGCTGCAACTCCATGTCCCCATGGTCCCCACATCCAGCACAGGCACATATACATAGTACATAGATGTGTATGTACATATATACATGTAAACGTGTCTGGCCACACAGATCAACACAGGTGGAAAAGACAGCACTCACACAAACAGAAATGTGCCAATGACCTCATCTTCTCTGGCTAAACAGGGTGAAAGCCCATTGGTGGAAAATATACACATATATATGCATATATACTGGCCTTAGGCACTCAGTCTGCCCAGTGGCTGCCCCAGTCTCACAGTTGCCTCATGCACAGACAAATGTATGGTAGCTGGCCCAGACCCATGGCCTTACCAGCAGCTGACCACCAGATCTGAGGGTCTGCCCCACAGCTGGCTTGGATTCCCAGTTCCCTCCAGCAGCAAACTTGCAGACACCTTGATCTCTCTAGTATCTGGCCCCACATCATGGCCACTCCAATACTTGGCTCCCAAGCCTCTCCTCCATTTCTCCACCTTTGGTCTTTCCCTTAAACATTATGAAAGACAACCCCAAACTGTTTTTAACTTGGCATCTCATGAGTCCCATACACTGTAGGCAGCAACCTCCCTCAGTCTGCAAGGAGACCCTGTGTCTCCTCTCTTGGGGGTTTCACATCAGGACCATGGGTCTCACATCAGGACCATGAGTTTCACAGCAGGAACATGGGCTGATCCTCCTCCTTTGATAATCCTGGGAGTAGAAAACAGAGTCAGGGTTGCTCTGATGGGGGTCTGAAGGTTCCCCCACCTGTGATGGTTCATCTGCTCCTCAGAGCTTACAAAGATGAACTTTTAATTGCACAGCCTAACAGAGATAAATGTGACAGGCATGTTTGTCACTGGTGGACCATGCAGAAGTTCATGGGGGTGGACAGACAGGAGGAAAAACTTACCTATGTGGGACATTTTAACACAACTAGGACTGCAAGGTTGTCCTTGGAAGCAAAGCTCCAGGTACAATTTGCAGCCAACGCTCTCCTCGCCCTGCTGTCAGTGGTGCCAATCTCCATTGCCTGTCTGGCAATCGCATTCACGCAAATGAGATTTCTGCACATAATATAAACTGAGCCAGAGATTCTCACTGTTGATAAAAACCCCAAACAAACAAGGCAACAAACCAAGGGAAAGAATTGCCTGGAACATCTAAAATGCAGGATCTTAGTCTTCTCTTGAAAGTAAAATTTCCAGCCTTGGAAAAATCCAACAGAAACAGAAAAATTCCTCTAACCTTTGCAAAAATATGTTCCCTTTTGCCAGTAAAAGCCATTCCTTCACAGCACCATTTGGATAATTTGCCTCTACATCTTGTTCATCTGTCACCTCATAGGCTTCAGATTTTTTTGTGTTTTCATCACAGGTCTGTATATAAGAAAACGAGTGGGGGGAGAAAAAGGAGGCACAGATTTTGGCAGGAATCCCTGCCTGGAATGAATATAAAACTTTGTTTTATTTAAGTGATCTGGTTGTGTGTGTGTGAGAGAGAGAGAGAGGAGGGAGAGAAGGGAAACAAATAAAGATAGTTTTTTTAAAAGTGAGTGTGAAAGAAATTCCCCAGAGAGACAAATAAAGGACTTTTTTATTGCTAATAACACATGTCCTGGCATGAGCTTTGCACGTTGTTAACCTACCTTGAAACCGGTGAGTTTAGTTGTTGTTGGTTTGGGTTTGTTGGGTTTTTTTAAATCTTTTTTCTGGCTTTTGAATTGTTGCAGTAAGGGGAAAAAAACATTTTAAAAAACCCCTAACACACGCACACACACCAAAAAACCATCTCCCTTCTTGCTGTTTATTTGGAAACCTTGAAGGATGAGGGGGTGATTTCATTCCTTCCCCTCGTTATATTACTAAATCTCCCCAATGGACTGGGGTGGCTTTACGCCGGCTGATGCATGTACACTTGGGCTAGACTAATAGGACGGATGGTTTCAGCAGCTGTCATCTCGGTGGTTGCCGTTCACTTGACCTGGGTGGATCTGGTCGCAAAGAGCAAAGCAGAATGGAATTTTATGAAAGAGGGGAATAAAATTGCAAAGGAAATAAAAAGGAAAGGTCAAATACATTCTGTCATTAACTATGCTCCCCACTCATGTCTACCAACAGATAGTAGTACATAATGCACCAATTCGAGATAGGAATGTACATAAACCTACACTTTGAGCATGCCCTTGACCAAGGAAAGACCAGAGCATGTGGCTAAATGTTTTCCTCAACATGGCCCAAACCGTTGTGACCATTTTCGAGCCAGGTGTTGTGGGATGTGATCATGTAGTCCCCGTCTGGGAGTGTGGTCAGCTGAGGGCCCTCACGTGCAGTCCAAATGGATTTCCAAAATTAAAAAAAGGAAGAAATTAAAACTCTGCCTCCCTCCTCGTGGTAGGATTTTCAGCATTATGGTTCTGAAAAGTGATCTTCTGTGCAGATTGATGGCTAAATGGTGAAAAAAAATGTTTCTTGTGTTAATGTTCCCCACTTTAAAAAAAGTGCAGTCTTTGAACAGGGCATTACCAGGCCCTTCCCACAACAGAGATAAGTCAGGTCTTCACCCCAAACAGTCCTCACCAAGCACCTCTGCACCTACCAGAGCACAGTCAGACTGTAAATCTGGCATTGACTCCCATCTCCCGTCTTCCATGGCTATGTCCTTTTCTGACACACTGGGAGCATGGCATCCATGCTTCTCACCGGTGGTGACCCCAGGTTTCAAATCCAGCTCCCAGCCCACTCTGCCATCTGCTGACCATCTCCTTTTTGGACATACAGGTGCACCTATACAATCTATACGGTCCCAGAGTGTGACCTGCTTGCACCCATCCTGGGAGCAGCTCCTGCCTCCTTTTTGCCAGGACTGAACACATCAAGTCTCACCCAGAAGGATGTGGTCACCTCTGTGCCACCCCATGCTCTCTGGAGCTGCTTGGCAGCAGGGTGAGTCGTGTGCCAGGCTGGGGACAGTGTCCTGGTTTGAACAAGCCAAGGCTGCTCTCGTGCCTTTGCCTGTTTACCCAAAAGCTTACAAAAAGTCAGTCCAGGTGAGCCATGCAGCTGGTGGATTCCAGGAGCCTTGTATTCATTGCTCAGAGCAGGAAGGTTCAGATAAATATGAACCTTTAGATAAATAAATAAATATGAACCAAGGAGGTTTTGGTGCTTTTCTGACCCATACCACTTCCCCCCAAGCCTTTTCAAGCTTTATCCTATCCTACTCCAAATCCTCCAGCCCCAATTTTCCCAGGCCCACAGGGATTTCCCCAAGCAGGAGCTGCCAAACCAGGATGGTGTCTCTGTGATGATGACAAACATCTGGGAGAGCACTGAGGGAAGAGGCTGCCAAATTCTCCCTCTTGTGATTTGAGCGAGACTTGGCCTTCTCCCTACCATAATCCAGAGCTTTCTCTGGGCAGTGAAAGTAACAGCAGACATTCAGACAGGACCCTGTCCTCCCTTCTCCCAAAGGTACCCCAACACTCAACACTCTGCCATCTGATTGATGGTGAAATCACAGAAAAGCTGAACCCAGAGGTATCCAGCTCTTGTATAGACCACCACAGACCTAGGCTACATGAAGAATGGTGACACTGATGTGCTGCCTAGAGGGTTCCCATCCAGAGATACTGTATCCCCTGGCTGCGGCCAAGAAGAAGACCCTGTCCCACCATGTCTCCCAACCCACAGCCTGAGACATTTCTGTCTCACATGCTGGATGTGGAGTTACCAATGAATTTTAGGATATAGGAACACAAGGCAGAAGGAACTTCTCCCCAAGAAGAAAAGGGAGAGGGACATGGCCATCAGCCTCTCGACTCAGTTCTCCATGTCACACAGCATGAGACCAAAGGGGACATGGTGTAGTGCCTCTCCTACTTTACACAACCAGGTTTTCTAACATGGGAAGAGCACTGCAAAGAGCATGGCGGTCCTTTGTGCCATGGTGAAGTCGTGGGGGCCGATTTGCTGTTATTGAGACAGAGTGGACCAGAAGCAGTGACTATTTTCACTTTGATGGTCTCCATTCTTGCATGGTTGTAAGACAGTTGTGCTCAGGGGACACCTCTGTCAGTTAAGACTTCTGTTGCACATACTGATGGACCCATTTTTGTGGGCATCACCTTTCACCCTCCAGTCAAATACCATCCCGTAAAGGTACCGAGAGCTACAAGTAGGCAGAGGAAGATTTTAACCTAAGCCACCACCAGACAGCTCAGTCCTTGAACTGAAGAAAGGACTTTGGTTAATTGGGTTATTCCTCAGCCATTCATCTGCAAGGGGATTTCTCACTAATCCCTAGCCTGGTGGCTTATTCTGGGGCCTGAGTGATTACTTGTGGCATTTTGCCCACTGAGCTCTTTGCAAATGACTTTCTGGAGAGGTAAAAGTCAGAGAGAAAAATCATTCTTCTCCAGTGCTCTGCAAGAAAAGCCAGACATGATCAATGGAGAAACCTCTGCAGCACTTTGTCAGGCTGGCTGGGGCTCAGCAGCCCCAGTGTATGCAGCACAGCTACTGTCTTGCTATGCCTTCATTTTCTCCCTCCAGTCAAAGGCAGACGAAACACAGGGCTTCTCAAGCTGACAGACAGCCAAAGTGCTGCTTCTTCAACTCTTGGAAAAGTCTCTTATTAAAGCAAAAGCCATAGATTAGCCTTAGAAATTGTTAAACACTTCCAAAACCCTAGTATGTCCAGACCCAAGAGTTTGGTGTGGCTTTTTAAGAGGTATGGCACAGTCATTTCATTTTTGACCTAGCTTTAGACCTGATTTGCCTCAAAACTTTGTTGTTTTAAGGTCTGGCGATCACTGTTTTCTGCCCAACCAAGAGGAAATCAACATGTATTTGAGGGAGCTTCTCTGCTTTGGTGGATTCCTGAGCACAGCGTCGGGCAAATTGTACAAATGGGCCAGAGATCATATTGCCTAGATAATGGCCATCTATGTCTCAGGACTAGTCCCTCCATACTAAACTACAACCTGCATTTACAGCAGCAAACCAAGTTACCTTTCATCTTTCTGAAGTGTTCATGTCGCTTTTCACCTGTCCCAGCTGCAAACTGAAGTGCGGTAACTCAGGTCATGTGTTTTAAGCCACAAATGGGTGCTGCAGCAATGCAACACCTTCTCCATTGTCACCATGCCACATGGGACACCCCTAAGGGAGCTCTTTCTCACCATGACTTGCATCACTCAAGACAGGGCTTCTTCTCTTTGCAGTCATGAGTTTTAACTCATCACTGCCTGAATGAGAAATTTCCCTTTTGGTCCATAAATCCAAGACAAAAATGTAACTTGTCCCTTTCTTAAGATCTCACACATAGCTCGTCACTGTGTTCCCACGGGAAAGGCAAGTATAATCCTCTTTTACTAGGGAGGAAACTGAGGCAGACAAGGTAAAGAAAACTAAACAAATTCTTGGAAATGTTCTCGGGTACTGAGTTCCTATTATTTCATTACAGAGGTGCCAAAACAAATGAAACCTGCTGGTTACTCAGCTCCTTTGAAGTTCAAGCCATGTCATTGTTGGGGCCTACATCTTAAGCTGCCAGCTTTGAACATTTTTGCTTCATTGACACATCCATGGCCGAACTGGGGACTGTCAGAGCTAGCAGGAGTTCCTGACTCCCAGCACGATGATGTACAGATCAGAGCATCCTGCATCTATTCTCCAGCCAAAGCAGCACGCTCCCACCTCCCTCCCAGCTGTCTGCCCTTTGCAAGGCAACAGGAATCGCTTGTAAATCTGAGCTTTGCATCTGGCCTCACCCACCTGGCTGACACCCATCAGACTGGAGCACTGACTCCCACACACACTCTTACGGCTGGAAAGACAACTTTTCTAACCATCTCCAGCGAAGACTCTGGTGAAAGCGAAACTGAATACAAAGCAGATGCTGATCATAACCGAATTCCCCCAGACGATATTATCTCATCTCACAGCCAGTAGCTTTTATTTGTTGGTGATGCTCCGGTGTTCTTCTCCTTTCCTTCCTTTTCCCTGTAGATCCATAACCATGTCTTGTCCCTGTTTTCTCTTAGATGGAAGCCAGTTACCTGACTTCAGACACAAAATACGTATTTCCATCCACACCTTTCCCCTTTCCTGCCTCTTGCCTGTAGTGATCCTCCAGCAGTTTGGCTACTGCATTTTCTGATCTCCTTACACCACTGGTGGCAACAACAGCAACACTCCTATCACTAACACAACGACAGAGAAAAAAAATGAACAAGTGTCTGAAGGACAGTAGTGCAGAACTTTAGAAACTCGTAGTAAATACAGGGGAAATTTGGGGTGTTATATCAGTGACTTAATGTCTTTTGAGGTGAATTTGGCAAGTTTTTTAAGGCTACTTACCTGTGCACTTGAACTTTGGCTTTCTTCCTCTCTTCATGTCTCCCAGGTATAGATATCACCTCATAAACATCTGACACTGATGCAGGTTTTATTTTGATACAGCAAAACTGCCGGAAGACACGTGTGACCTCACACCTCGATTTCTGCAGGGATATTCATGCAAACAAGTTTTTGTACAAACCAAAGCAGGCATTCAGGATAGCACTTTTAATGAAGTGCACCAGACATACCATCTCGAAGGTAACCCACCTGACCATCTTGTTTTCTTGCCTAGTTAAGTTCCTGGGCTCTGGTCCCTTGGCAGTAGCTGCTGAGATGCTAGGGGTTTTTTTCAGCTAGTAGCTGAAGTTTGGCAGCTGGCAACCCATTGCCTGGGGTCTACAGTGTCTCCAGTCATCCCAAATCTTGTGCTTTGCCTGTGTGCTTTCAAGCCAGACCTGATTTCAAAATGGTGGTACCATTTTCTGGTCCAAACCAGAGATGGGCCTTCTAATATAAAGAGGGATGGAAATCTCTTTGCTCTCCCCAACCAGTGATTTGGTGAGATCTTTGGGATTTGGGACACCTTTGGGAGCTCTGGAGTTCTTCTGGCTAAAGTCCACATACTCTTCCATGGAGAGACCTACCCATGAAACTCTGGGGGAGTATGGCATGCTGAAGAAGAGTTGACTAGTCCTGCATTGGAGTGCAAGTGGCCTTCTGGACCTGTTCAAGATGCGGATGGGAAAGATCTGTATTATGTGCAGAGCAAAGGATGTCTCAGTGCCCATGGGCATTGCATTTTACCAGCTTGGTTATGTAGGTTGATGATAGAGACTGGGGCTAAAGACTTAGGTTGAAAATCTTTATTTCATCAGGAAGTCATTAGTCAATAATAATTTGAAGGGAATGGAAAGAGACGTTTCCAGCCAGAAGTTCATGCAGGGAAACTGGGGCCCAAGATACCCCTGTGTGGGGAGACAGGTGCATCACCTTCTGTCAGTATTATCAACTGATTAATTTATTGAATGCTGAAGATATCCCACTTGACTTTGGACTTCCCTTTGTCTTATCTGCAAATTCAGTGTCTGTTAAAGGGGCATTTTTGTCTAACAGAGCTGCTGCAGTGGGAGGTCATGTTTTACAGGTGATGGCCAGAGGCGTTGATTGAAGAGACACAGCAAGAGGTCAGTGCCAGGAGGTTATCTGCTGCTGACACCACCCAGCCAAGACTTGCGCTCAGAACTTCACCTTCATCTACCAGACCTCTGCACTTTCCAAAATTACTGATGACTTGCCATTTTTGCAATTGATTTGCTGATGATTTCCTCTTGTTCCAAAAAACAAGAACAAATGATAGGAGGAACCAAGTTCAGCCTGGATATGTATGGCCCTTCGCCTGCTTCCACAAGAAGCAAACTTGTCCCCCAGGAATTCAAATGTGCAGAGGAGGTCAGCTGGTGAAAACTGAAAAGCTCCCTGGAGAATTCCTCCTGCCTGTCCAAGTTTCATTTTTTTGCCTTGTTTTTGTCATTAAAGGTGCAGTCTCACCACACGCTTGGTCTCCCATAGCTGAGCCTTTCCTCCAGAGCCACATTAAGCCGGCCTTGGAGAATCCATCCCAGTGGGTTTTTATGTCTCTCCTTTCTCAGGCTGTAACACAGGAGAGGTGGCGGAGTGGGAGAGGGGGAGGTTTCCCATCAAAATATCCTCTGTCAAATGCACTTCACATGTCACTTTGCTGACACAAATTAGAGCTGGAGGAATGTCATTGAAGTCAATCCTTTTGTTTGGAAGGGGAAATCCAATAAATTCTCTGGCAGCTGGGCTTGGTCTTCTTCTTGATTTTTTTCTATCTTTGCTTGAAATATCAGCCACTCTTCCAGCGCCATTCAAGTCCAATACAATTTCTTCCTTTTACATCTTCTTCTGTTCCTTTCATGTTTCTTTTGGAGGAAAAGAGTAGCAAACAAGCAAACAAACAAACAAAAATCCTTTGGAGTGTGATTGGTGGACCCAAATTATTTAATTTGGTCTGGAAGCATACTGAAAAAAAAGTTAAAAAAGAGAACAACTAATTTGGCATTGGCCCTTATAAATAGCTTAGTTGGAACAAGGGCAAAGCAAGGTTGGCAGAGACAGGCTCCTTGATGTTAGCTGAGGGTCTGTCCCATTGACGTAGTGTTATTTTTCTTTTAAACAATATATGAACAGACCACACAAGTACCAGAAGGGCCAAGGGATGGCAGGGGATTAACTGCAAGCAACCAGCCAGGACCCCTGATTTATACTCAGCAGCCTTAGCTGTGCCCTGCAGTACAGAAACATGACATGTGAGAACCAGCCATGAGCGCTCACAGACTATTAAAAGGGACAAAACAACCCCCTCCTCGCACAGAATACCTCATTCTTTAATTATAACATGACAAGAGAGGTGACATAAGCCTATTATTTGATTTTAGGATCCTGTTCCCATCTATACCAGATGCATTTGTTTTGAGACGATTGACTGTTTGTTTCTGTACTCAGCTTTACCAGCTCCTCTTTGCACCTGGACTGCTCTTTCATTAGCAATTTTGAGACTTTAATTTACCCAAGTTTTGAAACTTTTCAAAAATGACAAAAATGTTTTTAAAATAGATACCTCCTAGACTATCAACTGTAGCACAGAAAAAGTAATAAATGCTTAAAGAGGAATATTCCGTGTCACTTCACAGTGCTTGTTTCACATTTTTCAGCTCACAAGGGGAATGCAGGCTGATCACCACCAGTTTTATGCTGGCCCGTTTCCAGTCGCCTTCACTTTCATTTATATTCAATTTCCATATTGTTTTCTACAGTTTCTGGTAGGCTGGCTTAGTGAGACCACAAACATAAGCTATGAAATTGTAAACAGGGAAGAAAGAATCACTGATATACATGAAAAAGTAATAGCAATATTGTATATACCTGGTTTTCCTAGGGCTACAGTGACTTTAGACAGTGCAGAACCCCCCCAGCCCTTCAGTGAACACATTATGCCAGCACTGCCCTGGAGAGCAGCAGTCTTGTGCTCCTCCTGCCACGGATGCTTTTCCCCATCCCCTCCCCACCGGTTCCCTGGGGCCACCATAACCATTTGTGTTGTTGCAGGGATTGATTTTCCTGCAAAATAGCTCAGGAAGATGAGTTTTCATTTAAATTCAGTTTGGTTGCCTGACCTGGTGCAACACTCAGAATTCTTGTTCTGGTGCAGAAGGCGGTGAGGTACCTTTTCCCCATGGAGGTGACAGCTTGTGACAGCTCATCATGTGCATTGAAATGAGGTCTTAAATCCTTCCAGGATACGAAGGACTCTATTATCCTTGTTCTGCAGGACAGCACAGAGAAAGGATCAGGTGGTGGTTACACCACGCAGACCTTTAAACACGAGTTCACTGGGCAGCCCCCGAAGTGAGACGCCTTTCACATGAATCAAAACTTCTCATATAGGATTCATTCTGCTCTACTGGGTTGTTTGAGGTAGGCAGGCAGCTGCTCGAGGCTGCGTCTGGAGTTGCTGGGAGGAGAGACCCTTCCAGAGGGCCGTGGTTGGGACAACTGGTAAAGTGCTCACATACTCAATGCAAAGGAGAAATTAATCGGATTTACTCCCAGATACAGTGCAATTATGCGAAAAAGGGGTTGCACCTGCCCTGGTCCCAAAAAGTGTCTTCTCCCCCCCAAACCAGCTCTGCCTGTGAGTTTGCTACATGAAGGAAAAAGCGTATCAGGGGAATATAGCAGAAAGATGCCATAATCGTGTAAATGCCTGCATAAACATATATAAAGAAATCACATCAATAAGAAATACCATAGCAAGTCTCCGTAGCCAGCAAGCCTGTGATGATTCATAGCCGTCACTTCCCTCCCTTGCCCCACTGCCCCCACAATTTGCTAAAGCCCCAGTGGTCATTATTCACTGCAAACTACACAGCTGGATAAACTCAGTGATCAGACAGGTCTTTCTTATTTCTAATGGGAATCCTGCCTGAACTCTGGCCTGCCTGGGTAGCCCTGGGAGAAATTAGCTGATTAAAAATGTCCAGGGGGAGCTGCAAATGGGAAGAGTTTTATTCGTCTAAAATGCAATTGGCAATGCACGGTGTTAGTGAGTTATCACAAGACACTGAGTGACCGGAATATTTCATTAAGGCATCTCCTTCCTCCGATTCATTGTCTGTCGGGTTTTATATACCCTGAGCTGGGGGGTGTGATGTTTCTCCAGCCAGTGTCCCCGGGAAAGTCAGGCTGTGTTAACGCAAAGTACTGTCTCGTTTCCAGCTCTAGGACAGCATTTGCCTTCTTTTTGCCTCTGAGTACAGTGAGTTTGGTTTTATGTGTGCTGCCCCCTCTCTGCTCAGTCTTTTTTCCTTTCAGTGCAAAGAATGCACTTAACTCCTAAAATATTAGAGCTAAGATCTGGCACGCTTCGCCGGCAAGCGCCTTCACTGTCACCCCGGGGGAATTCATCGTGGTGAAATCCATCTTACTTGGCTTTCCAGCCCCGTGCCTGCAGACATCTCCATCTGAGCTGCACGCCCCGTGCTCCCCAGACGTTAGAGTCAAGAGAGGAAAACAGGCACTTCTGAGGTGCAATTCATCTCAGCCTCATGTAGACATTTCTATTAGGTCAGAACCATGCTCTGTTTCTCTTCACTGACTATAAAGGGAGCCTGGGGTGACTAGCTTGTATGGAGGCCTCTTTCATGTAGATGCCTATGTTAGGTGAGATTAATTTTGTCCTGTAAGTCAGTTTGCATAAAAGTCAGGCACCCAGCTTTATGTCAGAGCTTTGGTTTTGGAGCATTACCTGCAATTTTTTTTTTTTTTCTTTCTCCCTCTCTTGCAGCAGCTGCAGAAGGGCTCTGATAAAGCTTAATCAACCTGCTGTAATTTTGATAAACCTTGACAGCATCAGACCCTTTTGATATCTGCTTTGGTGACTCATCCCTGGTATTTTGCCCATCCCTGGAAACATTCAAGGTCAGGTTGGATGGGGCTCTGAGCAACATGATCTAGTTGCAGATGTTCCTGCTCATTGCAGGGGGGTTGGACTAGATAACCTTTAAAGGTCCCTTCCAACCCAAACTATTCCATTCTATGACTTGCAGCAAGTGTGGGAGCTCTGTTGGGTCAAGGAAAAGTCGTGTTGCAGATGACTCCTGTAGAAAACTGCCATGTCTCTGAAGCAAATCAGGCCATACACAGGCAATGGGCATACTCTGCTTTGCATGTACGTATGCTGGGGATTCAGTGTCCTCTGCTGATCATGACGTATCATCAGCTCGGTAATGACAAGGTGCAAATGTTGGCAACCTGGACCACGAAGCTCTGGGTCTTTTAATGTAGCTCTAGTGGCCTGCAAAAACCAAAGAGAAGAACAATGAGAAGACACAGGCAGAATGAAATCCATAGACACGCAGTGCTAAACCAAAACACCACCACGCTGCTAACGCAGATGTCAAAACAAAGTATGAGCTCTGGGATTAATCTTTTGCCAGTTCAGTGCAAACAATTTGGCTCACGGAAATTAAGCGAGGAAGTCTAGCTTCAAACACATCCAGAGAATGAGTGGGAATGTGGATGACATCCAGCTCTTTTGAACTTGGTTGATATTCAGAAAACGAGTGACTGATAGTCACTGGTTAGCTGCAGAGGACAGTGGTACATCTCTCCCAGTGCTGCTCATCCAGCAGGTTTCACAGGTGCAGTAAAATATCTCATCTTCTCTTAGTGGTGAAATAGCAAACAAGGGAAGGGCCATGAAAGGGTGTTTAATGTGAGAGTATATGTCATCCTGATCTAGGTCTCTGATAGATGCACGCCTTCATGAACTGTGTTGCAGGTCCTGTAGAGCTGGTGGGGTGCACCAGCACCTCTGCTCAGGAGCCCTGAGCTTACACAGCCTCATGCAAAGAGACATGTTTAGACCCAGCTGCTGCTTCTAGCTACCTAGAAGCCACAGGGCTTTAGGAACATATAGCAAAACCCAAGCTGGTATATCCAGTGGGACGTACTATTTAAAGTTTGGTTCCACTTTAACTGGGCCTTAACTGGGCTAGTTTCTGGCTCACAGTTGACTCAACATCTACCCAGCCCACAGGCTCTGCAGATCCAGTTTGCATCTGCATGTGAAAACCCACATGCCAGTTGGTGCATCTGTGTTTCCTCTGAGCCAGACACTTGTCCATTAGATGCCTGGCCTGAAGTTGAACTCAAGGGGAGCATTTGCACTGACTCCTGAGGTTTTTAGTTTCAGGCCTGATCAAGGACAGCAACGAAACCCACCTATTCCTAACCAACCCCCCAAAATTGAGCATGCCTAACTTTGTGCATCATAAAGACTAGGAAAGGCTCTCAAGGTGAGATTTTACCAACTGAAGAGTGTGCAGGCATTCAGCACACTCAGAACAGATGTCCAGCTGAACCAAAAAGACCCCCCATTGAAACAAACCTCCTGTGCACCAGCACTGGCACTGCACAGGGACAAAAGAGGTGCTCCAGGATCACGTTTTCATTTGCTAACTGCAGTCAGGTATTGCTCACTCAAGGTTAACCACGGAATATTTCCTCGAGTGATGCCGAGAATCCAGAAAGATGGTAGTCTGAAGGATGGTGACTGAGGACAAGGTCAGCTAAAGACATATCCCAGAACCAGTCTGCATTCAAGCGATCCTGCCGAAATCACTCCATGGCAGCCCAGATAACAGCCGAACTCACTTTCCTGTAGCAGAAAGTCCTTTGCTGCCAGTGAGACTGTGGGACAGATCTTTCAATTCAGATCCACTGGCTGCAGTTTGATCAGCCTGTTCTAGGACTCCAGAGTAAAAAAACCTTCTGGATAGGGAAGATTTGTTGGCTATTCCCTCTCTCTTCCCATTACTTTTGACTCCTCAGTCTTCCTGCCCTTTCTTTTTTTCATGCCATTCTTCTGGATACTCCCCCTTGTCAGAGATCATGAGTGTTCCCCAGTACAATCACTACAACTTCAGTTTAGGAAAAAGCTTCTAGAGGATTTGCAAAGAGAGATGATACTAGGAGGAAGGCCACAGCTGTTGCGATTGAACATAGCTGTGCCACTGCATTTTTGTACTTTCCTGATTGTTTTCACAGGGATCCACCGAGGCTGATCTGGAGGAGGGGAAGAACTTGGTTAGGAGACCAGCAGGATTTGGAGATGATGTGACAGCAGCCTAGTTGGTAACATGTGGTGGATACCCTGTCATACAGTCAAGAAAACTGTCATGTACTGCAGACTGACAGAACAGCTTATTTTGTCACTCTTCTGGCCACCTTTCTCCGTGGTGATTACAAAACACAATCCCTGTTCTAACACTCGTGGACTTGGAGAGTTGGGTTCATCCCAACCAACTTCAGCTACTTACTGTGGAAATGGTCACTCAGAGCTGTTGCTAGTGACAGTGGAGAGAAGAGAACACTCTCGGGGTTGGTCACTGGATCAGTTCTTAAGCCTACTCTGGTATGAGCTGCTATGGAAAGCAGTCAGCACTTTTAGCCCATGAATCATCTGGCCTATTTCAGGCTTTTGCTTCAGGAGAAGATGCTTCTTCGATGCTTCATTGAATAATTGCTTGCTTGTCTTGGTTGTCTATAAAGAAACCAGCTCAAGGGTAGGAACCTGTATTTAGTCATCTTAGTCATCCCCTCTTAAGTACAGAGGCCCAGGAGTGTGCAGCTCTAGTTTATCCATGTGAAAACTACTGGACAATTTAAGGCTCTTTCCACATAGAAGATTTTTCTGTCAAGGAATGAAAGATAAACTTGAGGGGATCTAGTTAGAGAGAACTGCCCAGGGCATCTTGTTTGGTCTTTCTTCTTGGGAATAATTTTTTAATCTTGTTTCCAGGAGTCTGGGGTGTTTTCCTCTGCTGGTGGTGGTAGACACAGCTCTGGAGAAGATCAGTGGGATTTTAGTCCATTGGTTAGTCAATGATTTCATTCAACAGCAGAGTGAACATGTCAGCTCCTCTACCCAGGAATTCAGAAGCTGTGTCAGTAAGATGAAAGTAACTCATTAAGACAGAAATTGTCTAGAACTTGACCTCCTCTCCCAGTAGTATAAGGACAGCTATGAGGGTGTCCAAACAACCACTGACAAGTAAAACCCTGTGGATAGAAAGTTCTCTGGAGAAGCCAGGACTATGAGAAAAAACTTGAAATGATGCTAGCACAGTCCTGTGATTAAAAAGCCAATCTGGCTTCTGCATCAGACTTCTTGTGTGACTCATGGAGAAGTCAATTAATCTTTCTGTTCCTTAGTTCCCTCTTTGCAAAGTGGACGGAACTCTGTCTAGGCAACTACATGTTCTTCAGGACAAGGACTCTCTTCTTACCTAAGTTCAGGGCTTAGCATCACAGAGCCTTGATCTGAGTTCATGTTTCTAAACAAAGTGGCATGCAAAAATCAAGAACTTACATACCCAAGTAGCACAACAATTGAGAAATACCTCAATCTGAAGTTAATAGCAGCCAACTCTTGCTTCAGATGTTAAAAAACAATTGCACACTGCTGTCAGACCTCAGTGCAAGACACAAGTAAAGCAGATAAAAGGGAAACCTGTACTGTAAATCCTTAATGTTTGTTTTTTAAATTTCTTTGTTCCTTCACCATTGGCTTGTAAACCATTAAGACATGTAGTAAAAGATACATTTTCTTTCCTCTAGGCTTTTGGATGCTGCCACTGGAGTTGCGAGGTGGGTTAGTAGTAATGAGAACAGCATATTTCTCTTGTCACTGTGGTGTTTTCTTTTCACACTGGATGTAATGGCAGTAAGCTGAGTTTAAGTCCATAACCATTAGCTGAATACTCATTGACGCTACAGAAGAAATCAATATTGCAACAAGAAGCTGGCTGTCCTGATGCTGAAAGTGCACAGACTCCACTGGAACAACCAGCAGAGAATTTGGCTCAAGAGAAGCAGTTGCACATGTAGATTTAGGACCTGATCTACACGAATGGGGCAATCCCTTTTTACTGCACTGTTGGGATGGTTCAGCCATTGAAGTCAATACTTGTCATCCTAACCATGAAGAAGACCCCTTTTTTTACCATGTAAGCACTATGACAGATTCTGTATCAACTCAGTGCCTAGTCCACAACCTTAAAATCAAAGAACCAAAAGGGACAGAGGACTTCATCTGCTCAGTTCTTTGCCCTAAACTCAGCTCCATGCCTTATATTACGTCAGATGTTTTTCAAACCTGGTATTATGAGTTCTGACCAAGAGTTTACATCTACTCCAGGCAAGCCAGTTACCATCCTCACAGCAGCAGGTGTCTGGATCAGCTCTTGTGAGTGAACTCCTGGGTGTTTGCAAACTGAGCCCTCAAGATGTGCAAAGATGCCACGAACAATGTGAAATCTCTGATGCTTGTTACTATGGCATGACAGGCACATTTGGACAACCTGCAGCTGCATGGCATGATAGCTATGTGTCAGCTGCAGAGGAGACAAGAAATCTCATTGTGACAAAATAACTGTGCCTGGATGGATGTGTCTTCCTCCTCTGTTCACCTGTCCTCTGCTTTTCTTCCCTTTGCTAAACCAGTTTGTCATCTTTCTGAGATGAGGACTGCCTTCAGCAGAAGTCTGTGCAAAGCTCAGCCTATTTGTAGTCATATCCCTGGTTTGGACTATTTGATGCTACTGTGACATAGATAATACACTCTTTACTGATAAACAGATAAGAAGTTCCCTAGGTCTCAGTTCACTTGGACTATATACTAATTCAGGAATTATCTCACAGGTGAGCTCCCCTTCCAATCGCATATGTTCCCACCAGCAACTCCCACAGTTACTTACACATGAAAATAATATTAGGAAAACATTTACGGTAAGCTTTAGCTTAATTTAGTAGAATTTAGCAGCTGGAAATAACGAGGAGGAGCCAGCACCTTGCAAAGAGCCAGCACTGCACAGACCACCAGCAAGTGCTCCACAGACCTCAGTTTGGAAAGTGATGAGACAGATGGAAGTCATTATTTTGTTTTGAACAAAATACCATCTGGGGCCAACATTTGCTGTCTGTTACTTCTGAGTAAATCCAGAGAAACTCCATCGTGTTCCTTAATAATCAGTCCTGGGACCAATCTTATTAAATATTTTCCTTAATGAACTTGGCAGAAAAAAGTAGGCGCCTGGTCATGAGATCTGCTGATGACACAAACTTGAGTGACTGTATTGCTATTGCAGAGAAGGATCAGAATATGACATGGGAAGAGCTGGGTGACCTTGAAGGAAGGCTGGGTGAGAGAAATGGGTGAATTTTAACAGTAACAAAGAGTAAGAGACTGCACTCAGAGACCAAGGTGGAAGCTCCTTGGTTCAAGGTAATAGTAGAGGTAAAAGGACCTGAATTAGTCTATCTATCTGAGCACAGTGAGCTTAAAAAGAACAACTGCAATCGCAATGTATCTCAGGCAAGATGTTTCCAGTAGAGATAGAGAAGTGTTCATACCAGTGCACAGAGAGCAGCTGAGACATCACCTAAAGTGCTGATCACCCAAATTCAGGCAAGAGGAGTTCAAAGCTGAAGAGGTGCAAAGGGACCAGAGAGTGCATCTCATGAACAGCAGCTAAACAGCTTGGCTTGTTCAGCTCATGAAAACAAGTAGATTCATAAACTACATCTGTACTAGTAAATTAAACGTTCCCAAGGTGGTTCTCTGACACTGATGTCCACCAGGAAGGAATAAATAATGCCCAGGGTGGTTATATCCATTCTGCTGGCTGGGCAGTCCATGATCCATGCTGACTTCAGGAACATCCTGAGCATTGCTTGAGAGCATCCCAGTTGGCACAAGCTGAAACTTTGCCATTGATGTTCCAGCAGCTGAACTGTCATGACTGAGTGTTGCTGGCAGTGTTTACTTCAGGAGAGAAACATCAACAAAGGAGAAAAAAGATTCAAGCTAAAGGAAAAGCTGGCACAAAATGAAGCAGCTATTACATAGACCTGAGCAAGTTTGGGATAGAAATTAAAGATGGGGTTTTGCCGCCCTGTATTTAGGTGTGCATGTCACTACGCATCTGTACTGGAGAGAAGGGAACACACACATGGGTGACCATTTCACTCTTAGATGGTGTCTAGGCTACACCATCAAGACAGTTGCCTTCTGGAGCTGCTTACTTCTGTCCTTTGGTACCAAATGCCACAAGTGAGACTTACACATGTCATTTGTAGATATCTGTGCTAGGGGAAATGAATCCCGTGCTAAAAGTTTTCCAAGTAACCAGGAAGCAAATTCTGGAGCCGACTTCCAAGGCATTCAGGGAGCACATGCAACTACTTGCCAGCACTTGCCTCCTAGAAGAAGACTATGCATCAACACCTAAGCAACATGGTGTCTGAGACTGAGGGAGAGATCCCCAGCCAATGGAAATTGATGTAATCTTTGGAGCTACACTGATTTACAACAGCAATAATCTTGTTCATCACTGTTTCTGTGAGCACAAACAATCAATCTTTTTTTTCAAAACACATTGTCTTATACCTGAGTGTGACTTTCTCCTTTTACATCAGGGCTACTCATTGATTTCAGCAAAACTGCTCATTATGAACACTCACATAGTAAAAGAATCAGAAATCAAAATTATAATAATTAACTCCAAAACATATTCTTCTGTTTAAAAACTCCTTGTCCAGTTAATACAGTGACAAAAGGGAGAACTGCCTCAAGTCCATGAACATCCTTTGAGGTTTATAATCTTGACATTTTTTTTTTTTTTACACCTTGCTCACTTGCACAGCACAGATGATAGTGTGTCCCTCTGAAATGTGGCTCTGCTGCTCCTGCTACAGCTGACCACCAGCCTGAGCAGCCAGCCAGATGGATGGGCGGAGGAGAAATGCCAATTAGCATATCCGTGAGCCATTCAACCAGCAACCACCCCCAATCATGAAACCTGCTTTTTTCTAGGCAGTCTCTGGCATGGATCAGAGAGCTACTGGGACTGTAAAGATATTGAATGGCCTCATTAACCTCAGTAAGTTTGCAGATGACACCAAGCTGGGTGGGAGAGTTGATCTGCTGGAGGGCAGGAAGGCTCCACAGAGGGATCTGGACAGGCTGGATCGATGGGCCGAGGCCAATTGTACGAGGTTCAACAAGGCCAAGTGCTGGGTCCTGCACTTGGGTCACAACAACCCCACGCAGCGCTACAGGCTTGGGGAAGAGGGGCTGGAAAGCTGCCTGGCAGAAAAGGACCTGGGGTGTTGGTCAAAATCCAGCTGAATATGAGCCAGTGGTGTGCCCAGGTGGCCAAGAAGGCCAATGGCATCCTGGCTTGTACCAGAAATGGTGTGGCCAGCAGGACTGGGGAAGTGATCGTCCCCCTGTACTGGGCACTGGTGAGGCCGCACCTCGAGTCCTGTGTTCAGTTTTGGGCCCCTCACTACAAGAAAGACATTGAGGGGCTGGAGCGTGTCCAGAGAAGAATGACGAAGCTGGTGAAGGGTCTAGAGCACAAGTCCTATGAGGAGCGGCTGAGGGAACTGGGGTTGTTTAGCCTGGAGAAAAAGAGGCTGAGGGGAGACCTTATCATTCTCTACAACTACCTGAAAGGAGGTTGTAGCGAGGTGAGGGTCGGTCTATTCTCCCAAAGAACAAGAGAGGAATCGGCCTCAAGTTGTGCCAGGGGACATTTAGATTAGATATTAGGAAAAATTGCTTCACCGAAAGGGTCGTCAAGCATTGGAACAGGCTGCCCAGGGAAGTGGTGGAGTCACCATCCCTGGAGGTATTTAAAAGACATGTAGATGTAGCACTTAAGGGATGTGGTTTAGTGGTGGACTTGGCAGGGTTAGGTTTACGGTTGGACTTGATGATCTTAAGGGTCTTTTCCAACCTAAATGATTCTATGACCTTCTCAGCTGGGACGTGTGAGCCACCAGGTAATCAAATCTCCACTTCCTATTGCAGGTTGTGGAGGGTGTGGGGTTAAATCACAACATGCACAGACAGGAGACCCAGACCACGATTTCCATGGGAGACTGCCTCCTAAATCATGATTAGTTGCATTGCAGCAGTGATTAAGGGTACAAGGAAGAATTAGGAAGCCACTGTAGTAGGTACTGCATAGACACACACGCAACTTCTCCCGCCTACACAAATATTTATATATGGCTATAGGAGTAACAGACATAGCACACACACACAGATGTATGTGTATCCTTTGATCATCCCGCTTGCTTTTCTCAGAGCTATTCAGCCTCAGCTGCACTCGGTTTAACTGCAGTCAAGCTCTGATGACAAACACATAAAATCCTTGCCTTACAAGACTGATGGAAGCAAGAACGTTAATAAACGTGCTGATTTCCAAGCTGCACAGCACGATGGCCCTTCTTGTTTTCCAGTGCTGTTTCTTCCTCATTTCAGCCTTGCAACATCTTGTTTTTCAGACCTACCCCTTAGCTTGATCCAGCAGACGGACTTTTTTTCACAAGTGTTCCCAGTTTATAACTGGGGGACCAGAGAGAGAAAAGAGATGATGATGATTAGCACATGCGCCATGTGCCCCAGCACAGGAATCAGCAGGGATGGTATGTTTTGTGGTGCAGCTTCTTAGTGCAACATGTGCTTCATCTGTCTTTTTTGGCACTACAGTTTCTTTCTTCTAATCACTCCTCTGTGCTTTGATGATTTTGTAGGTTGGTTTGTGTTTTTTTTTTTCTTTCCTGCCAACATTGCTTGAGAGGTAGAGTTTTCAGCTCTACTGCTCCTGGGCAGTCCTGCCATATGTACTGCTCAATGTCATCATTTTGCTTTGAGGTAATACAATCATATGGGCTGCCGGAGACAAGCAGCTTCATTTCCAGCTCTGGAGCTGATCCACAGCATGAATTCTGTGGGGCCAAGGGCACCAGAGCTAAAGTTAGCTCTTTGCTGTCCTACATGTCAGGTTTCTAGTTCCTCCAGGCTTCAAGAATTGTGTAAATGGGACTTTGGAAATGCTGCTGGCCTTCATACTGAGGCTAGGTGGGATAAGTCTTGGGTTTGCAGATGCATGGAAGGGAGGTTGAAAAGCCCATGACAGGAATATCTGTCTTGGGCAAGTCCTCCTGGACTCTCTGATTTCCTACAATGAAATGAGAATCTTCTAGCTTCTGGATTTGGGTTTTCTAGACAATCTGCTACCATGAGACTTCCCAAGCTGCTCTCCTCGTCCCTTCAACTTTGGGAAGCCAACAGGCCCTGAGGCTGTGAAAGCAACAGTCTCTGGCTGTGGGGCAATTTGCATGGCTGGATTGCTCCAGAACTCTGGGCTGTGAAAGCTGCAAGAGCCCCTGGTAGCTGAAAGCATTTCCAAACCACCTGAGGACAGGACTGATGCAGTGATGTTTGGGTATTTTGGGTATTCAAGGCTACTTTGCATGACAAAGAGAAGGCTCAATGTGTTCAGACTTCCCACTAACATAAACTATTTCTCATGGTGTGCCAACACAGCCTATCTGGAAACAAGCTTTGTGTCTCTCATTTCCTGGGTCACCCTTCTTTTTATTTCATGTTCACCACATGGAAACCCGAGTGAGAATCTGTGATTATCATTTACTGGAGTTTGGACAACACAGAAACACTTGATGCTTCCACTCCACCTTGAGAAAACTGCCTTCATATTTGGCTACCCCAGCAGTGGAACAAGAAGACCAGTGCCAAGTGAATACATCATTGCCACAGTATACAGCTGCTGACAAGCCCATAAGGCTGAGCTGAAGATTTCAAAGCCCTGGGCCTGGACCAAGACACTGTGCTGAGGTTGTACAGTTCTGGCTAGACGGCTGGGGATGCAGTAAATGGGTATCATGACATAAGCCATCATTCGGCGCTCTCCAAAAGGTCACTGAGATACAGGTTTACCTCCTCCATCCCTAGGAACGTTATTTCTGCTCTGTATTTTAGATGGTGAGTCCCTATTTCAGGAGCCTGTTAGAAGCAGGCAAGCTGTTCTGCATTCCTGCAGTCCCAGTGGTCAGACTAACAGCGATGACCATGCTGGGGCAAGACTAAGTCATCTGGATAGTGTGAGGAAAGCTTGTTTACACTTACTTAGCACATCGTCTGCAGCTCTTTCTGCACTCTCCAATCTCCAGTTCAAAAACAAATAAACAAAACCACACCTCTGTATCATTAGAGTCTGGGCTAAAACATTGGCCATATCAGTAGTAGCATCTCAGCACCTAACTGGAAAAGCTTTTCTTCTCCTGTGGGATTCACCCCTCTGTTATATGTTACCCAACATATAGTCCAGCAGTTCTTCAGAAGCAGGTTCAGGCTTTCTGGTGCAAGGGCCTGTATCCAACGCAAATATACCGAGTGCAAGAGGCAAGCAGATGAGTGCTAGAGGGCTATGGTCTTCCCACATGTTCACTTGGGCAGTTCAGACACATTTCCAAAAACCACAGTCCCCAGGGACATTCTTCCCTCTGCAAGGGAATGTGCTTGTTAAGCCAGGGAGAGAAAAAGCTATGTCAGAAATTAAACAGGTTTCCCATGAACTTTGAGCTAAGAGCATGCACAAATATCCATGCTGGATCCACCAGCCCATGCAAGGATTTGGGATAGTGGTGGTGTGCACTGGTGAAGGGAAGAAGATAGGGAAGCATGAAGTACAGGCCCTGAATTTGGAAGGCAGCAATAGGGATAAGGAGGGGACAGGAGAATTGGAGATAAGGGGTCAGATAGGTCATTGAAAAGACCTTTTAGGAGGGAAAATTCAAAAATAAAAAATAAAATAAAATGAGGGAACCTGCTTCTAAATGGTGACTGGGGAGTGTCTCAACCCAGAAGGCTGGCTGTGGGATAGATACTTCCTAGCAGCATCCCATTTCCACAGCCCACATACTGCAGGATTTATGGCTCCACACTGAACAATCCAATAGCTACAGCTGTTTGGCTCCATGAAATAAGCTAGGGACAATTTTCCAACCCTGAGCATGATTGGCACAACATGTTTCGTGTCCATACGGCTGAACTTTCTTACCTTTCTTACCTTCTTTCTCAGGTACCTTGGTGCTGGGTCCCGACTTGCTGAGCCAGTCTCCTGAAACTTCTTATTGGCTTGAGAGTCATGGCCAGGCTCTCTTCAGTCTCCTTGCAAATCCACTGATTAACTAGACTGCCCTGGAGCTTTAAAACCCCCTTCTCCCACATGGACATGGCCCTTCTGGACTGCAGCTGAACTCTTCAGGGATGCACGATAGATACAGCACACAAGATACCTGCCAAGACAGCTTTTGCAAAGGGTCCCTGAAAACACCATTACACCGGTTGCCTCCCCATTGACCTACAACACTTCACTCACTACCACAGGACAAACAAACGGCAGCTCCTGCAAGCCAGGAAGGCAGAGTCACTCACCAGCCTTTGCACTGTGCATTGAACATCTGGTTGTTGATAGGGGAATGAATAAGCTAGAGGGCTGATGTGAACCAGATTTTTTGCACTCCATCCAAAAATTCCTCTGCAAGCTTCCAGTGTCGAATTTTGGCTTATCTTTCATGTAGCGTCTCTGGGCATTTTCTGGGAAACCAGGAGAAGTACGGATTTGCACCGGCTGAGAAGAAAGATTTGTCATGCTCATCATGCTATGCTTTCATCTGAGCAGACAGGTTTGGGCTTAATTAAGGACACACTCCTCCATGTCATCGGAGCAAGGAGAGGCACTCTCCCAAGCTCGAAAGCAAGTGGAGCAAGAAGGGGCAGGAAGAATGGGAGTGTGAAAAGGACCCTCCTTCCTACAGGTGATGGGGAAGGAACTCAGAGTGGGAGGGGGACAGAAGAAGCTGGAGGCTAGCTCAAGAGCCGTGTACGAAGCCCCAGCACATTCCTGCTGTTGTGCCTTGTTCACTGTGGCCAAAGGCTGGGATTCAGCATTTGCATTCACCCCGTCCATGGTTTCACTAGACCCTGAGGATTGCTGCAGAGCAAAGTCTGGCCAGTAGGTTGCTATCGGTTGCTATTGAATGCTGATCCCTCTCCGAAGGTGAGGCAGGTTTTCTTCTACTCCTTCTACCTCAAAAACAAGCGAATAAAAAAAGTCCTGGCCCAGCAGAAGGGAATGCCATGTCTGCCACCCAGTGTCCATCACATTCCTGAAACAGGTGGGTCATAAATTTTGCACAAGCCCCAAAGCATTAGCAACCCCCTTTTCCCCTCCATGATGTTTTTTGACACATTCAAATGATAAATCTGAGAACGGACACAGTGTTTTGTTAAAAATGCTTCAAAATTTACTTAAGCCCTGGCTGGGTGATGTTCAACATTCACAAATACCTCTAACTAGGAAAGATGGGGTGTCTCTTCCTTTAGCCAGCCATCCTTGGCATGACTTACAAATCTCAGGACCTCTAGAATGACCACTGAGCAAATGGGCTTTCAAAAATGAGTGCCCATCCTCCTCCTAACTGAGGCATAAAGGGAAGCAATTCCAGGAAAAAAATCCATCATGGGCTGCTGAGTTTATCAACAACACTAGCTGTGTCATCTGCAGAGGGCAGGAGGCTGAGCCCGTCTATAGCATTAAGGCCATCACAGTCTGATCCCTGGTGCCCAACACTGACCCTCTTCTTTGCTCTGCTCTGCCTTCCACACAGCTGTAATCTGTTCCCTGGATATTAATGGTTGCTTACAATGACTTCTCAAGATGAAAGCTTGGCCCAGGATCTCTGTTATGTCCTACTCCAGCCCAAATAAATGAATAAAGGCTTTTTTTATAGCAGAGAGAACAGTATCTCTGCTTTAGCATTGCATAGTAAGATACTGAGTATATACGGCAAGAAATCATGAGGTTCCTTTGCAGCAAGGATGGTTCAGGTTAGACACTAAGAAAAACTGGCTAGCAGAGAGCAGGACTTTGGACCCAGCTGTCTGAGGTCTTTGTAGTCTCCAACACTGCAGGTTGTTAAGTACCATCTCTTTAACTAGACATTTAAGGTAAGTCTCTGCTGGGAATGTCACACTTACAGGTGATCCTTTCTTGGTCCAGAAAGACAAGCCAAGTAATGCTTCAACATGCCTTTCAGTTTTATTTCTCTATAGTTTCACAAATTGCCTTTGGGGCTAGCACGTAGCCTTGACTCCTCCCATACAAGAGTGCATGAACATATGCTGCTTTTTTCGGCAGTCTAGCTGAACTTGAGAGAGTGGGAACTATCTTGTCTTCCGAAGACCATCTCTAGGCCACCATCAAGACCAGATGTATCCTCTGTACAGATGGTCCTCATGCAAGAGCAACCCTTGTGCATGCAGAGGCCTCAGTGATGAGCTCAAGGGCCGTGGTGCTCATGAGCTTAGTGTGACAGTAGTTGCACTGCACGACCAGAACAGCCATTCCCCCCTTCCAGTGCTGAGGAAACAGTAAGGGTCTACAACTTCAGATCCCAGCACAGGGAAAGAATCAAGGTCCTAGCATTATGTCTCACAGAGTCCCTTTGAAATTGCTAACAGAGGAGCCAGGAGGAAAGAAAAATCATTATGCTATAACTCAATGCATGAAAGAAGACTACGGAGACTGAGGGACCTTTTGAGTCATCTGATCAAATTGTTGCTGTCACAGGTACTCTGCCATATGTTCCCATTCACACCTTTAATGCTACTAAAAGGCTTTTCCAGAACTGCATTCCGCTGATGCTTCAAAGCCATCTGCTAATTTTTCCACTTCAAAAGTATCCATGGCCCAATTTACATCCATTTATATTTGTGCCAACAGAGACCTGAAACTTAAATACCTCCTCTCCCTCCTGCATCTTTATCATGCTCAGCATAGAAAGCTCACCTCTCCCATACATCCCATTGTAGGACTTTAATCTCCATACTATTTGAGAAACTCAGGTTTGGTGCCTAAACCTGGGAAAAAAAAAAAAAAAGAAAAGGTATGACTATGGGTCATTATTGGCAAAAACTGGCAGTAGCTCTTAACATAATGTCATATAAAACTAGCTAATTTTCTTATTAGTATAATTATAAAAGTTCCATTTCCTTCCTTCCTGTTCACACCCCCTCTATAAGCTGAAAGCAAAGATTTCTGTAATTATTATTGCCAAGCCCAAACATCTCAAAAGAAATCAAATCTGGCATGCAAAGAGTCTTCATTTACCATGTCTTTCAATGGCTTATTAAGTATTTCTCATACAAACACTCACACACACCCACACAGATGCTCGCACAGGAATGCCTTTTTTAACATCACTTTATGAGTCTCCCCCAGTGCCAAAGAATGAGTAAAGGAAGCTGGAAAATTCTTTTGGATCATGAGGTTGAGGAGACACAATCCAAGAAATGTAGATGTTGAAAGACAGAAAGATCTGTCAAGTCCAACGAAGGTGTCTCCTGGACATGTCATCTAATAATTTAAATTCATACTGCATTATATATCCTGAAGTGCTTCAAAACTCAGGCTGTGGTTGCTGATTTTCTTTTGTAATTTGGCTGGGGAAGAGGGCAGTAGCCAAGCCATGTCTGTAACACAGCAGTTTTCAGGAAGGAATGCAAGTACAGAGCAAATTTCAATAAAAAAGCAACCCAACCTTGAGGTGGGAAATTGGGTGGGATTCATCTCGCCCATGTTTGGATATCTGCAGTGTAGATGTCTCCATCCCAGCTGTATGCCCTGAGCTCTCATTTTAGACAGAATGAGAGAAATGGCCACATGTAGCACAGAGATCATTTAATCTCTTTTAAATATCTACTTCAGATAAGATGAATCATATCCTCCAAGTGCCTGCTTCCCTCCATTGACTGCAAAGAGTCCAAATAATTACTTGCAATGTAAACATATAGGGTGGGATTTATATCATGTATTTTATGTTTACAAAGTGCATGCCTTCCTCTGAGACAGAAATCTAGGTTTCCACTCAAGTCAATGGTGCAAAATCTGGTCGATACAGCCACTGGAGTTTTAGGGGGCAACCCAGCCAAGCAGATAGAGATTTTTATACATATTATTTATTATTTACTTAATTTATTACTGCTCTTTATTCTCAGTACTGACTAGATCTTCATTTACTGTCATAAAAGCCTGAATGCCCAACTGAGAGATGAATATCTATACTGAAAACATTTTCAGTTATTTGAGACTAAACCCGTTGCTAAAGTTAGTTGAGATGGATCCCCACAATGAAATGGCGTTTTTCCCTTAGGGCACACCAACATTTACTACATCCCATACCATGTTTTAATGATCAAGCTTGGTCCACACACTGATTTTGCCTCCTAACTCGGAAGAGGTAAAACTGGCATCTCCAACAGTACAAACCCCTGGAGCATCATGCTGGGTTGCCTTTGCTGTACTGCAGCTGATGAGAAATAGTTCCAAGTTCTTACAGAGTTCCAAATTTCCTTGGAGATTTCATGTGCTAAGACTGATGTCAGAAATTCTGGCCCCAACAGAGTAAGGGATGTTTAGAAAGTTCACAGGTTTTGGCAACAGACCTGATGGCCAGACAATGGCTTCAAATGATGGCAAAGCATCTTTAAAATATTAATTAGCAGAGCCTCAGCTGAGACGTGGTAACCGCCTGTCTGGGGAGTGAATTATGAAGTGAAAAGCTTCGTTTCAGACTGCTGTGACTCAAGCCACTTCCACTTTGCATTGGGAAGGGCAGGCAGCACACAAAGCTATGGCTGGATCTCATGACGAAGGCTTTTGGCCATCCAGAGCTTGACTCAGGCAAGGCTTTACAATAGCATCACTCCTGCTTCTGACTCCATCACCTCCACAGTCACTGGCTGGGCAGGCACATGCTCCTGAGTCACTTGAAACGACTGTGGTCAGACAGCTGGATCCAGCTGAATGCATCTTTTCCACTTCTAGACAGTCCCATCTGAAAGTCCATTTGATGAGGAGCACGGCATGGAGCATGCATATCTCCGAGGCACAAATGCCATAAGTTTGAACATCAGATTGGAGGTATTTCAGCACAAAGTCATAGGCCACAGGACATTCCTTCTTAAGCCATGGCTGTATTATTTCATATTCATACCTTTCTTACAGAAAGCCAGAGAAAAGGTTGTGCAAATCTGAAACCTCAGGCACAGTTCATGGGGCTGATGGATTAGGCCTGACAACCTAGCAGGTTTGACTGGGTCATGGAAATATCCGCTGAAAGCCACATGAGCACATCTGATTTGGCAATAATAATTAAAAAAAAAAAAAAAAAAAGAGAAACCCAAACATTTGCTGCATATAAACAGAAAAAGGTGCTTTGTTTTATACCCTGAGTGGGGTGTTGCAGTTTATAGCAGATAGACAGAAAACATATGTGAATCATCATGTAGATTATATTTATATTGCCTAATGCTCAGGTTTGTTTGGTTGGCATTAACAACAACTCGTGGCTTCCTTTCCTATAATGCTGGTTTACTTTTAATAAAATCTTGCATTCACATCATCTCAGCCAAGCATTCTCCTGGGGCGGAGTCAAGGGCAAAGAAGGAAACCTCTGTGAAATTCATTTCAAATGTTCTCCCTCCCTTGTGCAGGGTTTGGAATTTTTTTCTCCCCTGTTAAAAATAAATAAATAAGTAAATGCAAGATGCCCACTGATTGCTTTTGACAAAAAAAAGGCAGGCGAGAGGCTGAGAAATGCTTGCCTCGTTTTTCCAGAGCTGTCACCCTGAGATGTGCTTGGCATGCCGTAGTACTCATACTGAGAGCTGGCAATGAGTGCCAGCACGTAAATTTTGGATCCAAAGATGTTTTAAGATCACTAGAAAGAGCAACTTTGTCCTTCTCTGTGGTGATAACATTTGGAGCAGTGGGTGGGACAACACTGGGAAAGAATGAGAAAAAGGACATGGAAGAGAGAGGGCTTTGGGGACTTTGAGGGGACTGGACCCAAGTTTGTTTGTAGGCATTTGGGGAACATCACATGAGGATGGTTCTTCTCACTTGCCAGTCAAAGGTAAACCTTTGGTGACAGCAGAAGTTCCTCAGCTGCAAATATAAGGCTAGCAAGGTGGTTACACGCGTTTCTTGCTAGAAGTAAGAAGCCAGGTGTAGGAAAGGGCAGGGTTCTCCTATATCACAGATGTCACATGTGCTGCAGGAATAAACTCAAAGGCATCAACCACAGAAGAACGTAGTGGAGCAGAGATGGCTGAACATCAGGGCACAAAACAGTCATCGCTCACGGGCTTACCACAGTCTGGTAATACTGGATGTGATGCAGATCCTCCCTTCGTGGTCCCAGCGTTGGGTTTGGCTGGGGAAAGCAAAAACATGTAGGGAACTGTACTGTTACAAGGTTTTCACAAAAAGGCTGCTAAAACCAGTGTGTTGAGGCTCTGATTATACAGAGGTGAGCAGCTAGGTTCTAGCACCATGGTTAGACTTCATGGTACATCATGCAGCATTTTTTGAAGGGCCGTTTTGAGCCCATTCTCAAAACCAGATTCTTGCTTACAAAATTCAGCTCTTGGCTCTGAATAACTCCCAAACAACTCAAAACATGCTGGACTTCCAGCCTGGGAAGATGAAGTGCCCACAGAGTGAAAGGAAAACCCATGGCAACCTTTCAAAGTGTCTTAGCGCTGCCCTGAAAGGCCAAATCTTGAAGATCTTCCACCTCCAGATATTTTCATGGTGTCACAAAAGATAGGGATGGAGGAAACATCAAGTTTTGCCCAGTCCATCCCACTATACTGAGACAAGATCAGCTCTCCCTCATGCCAGACTGCTGATTAGCCAATACCACTGACCTGGGAATTGCAGCCTTCCTCTGAGGGTAATGAAGAATGATCATCCACGGGTGATGGGTGGAGATAGAGGTGTAGGAAAATTAAGAGACTTTTTCCAGAGACATTCACAGTCAAGGGTGGGGATGCCAGGTCCTGGCATTCAGTGTCTCCTTACATCTGTTCCTCTCTCAAGTCTGGCATCAGCACGTTTTTCCTATTATGCTACCAAGGATTTTGTTTGCACCGATGGGAACAGTGAAATGGGTTTGTCTCCTATAGCAAGACCTGGTCCATCACCCTCTTTCTCAGAGCCATGGGAAGCAAAAGCAATTCCCTTTAATCTCCAAAGCCCAATCAATCCCCATTGCTTCTCCTCCATTACACAGATGTCAAACCAGCTGTGGCAGGAGCAGAAAATGGGCTTTGCATTATGTCCAGCTGTTAGGCAAATCATGGAGCAGAAAGACTGCATTTGGGATCTTTTTTCTTTTCAGTGCTGTCAGTCAGATGGAACAGCAGGTCCCTAAAATAGTTATGAATAACCATTAGTAGGAGAAGACTTTGAAAATGTTCCTTGTTTATACATTCGCTGGAGGGTCTAAATCCTGGTAGAGCTTAGAAAAATCCACCGTTTTCACTAAGCTTTCAACTCTGCTTGGGCAAGAGCTCTGCAGCACAGGATAATAAATAAATGTCATGCCACATGTATACACATTTTCTTCCAAGGCTGTTTTCAATTTCTCCTTTCAGGCATGTTTTGCCCTGATGGTTCCCTTTGCTGGCTGTATAAGAACCAGCTTCAGCACGTCTCTGAAAGCTTTCCAAACAGAAAGCTCATTCATGTCCTCAACTCTGAGATGAGTAACAGTCTGCAGCCATGTACCTTAGGAGCCATAAAGCAGAGTGGACTGGATTGGAAAAGCTCCTGTCCCCCTTCCCACTGTGTTTTTTTTAATCGAAATGATATTCTGGAGGAACACAGGGTTTGAAAGCAATGCCAGCAGAAGGGCCCTGGAGAGTCAAGTCCTCACATCAAATTTAGCAGCCTCAGCCTGATCTTGTTGTTATTTTTGCTGCGGAGACACTTCTCTGCCCATATCATGAGCTGAGTCCACAGCGTATTCGGGACTGCTGCATGGATTTCACCTGGAGAGCTGGACTCTCTCAAAAAGAGGGTAGTATAGTAACTTAACAAGTGCTGGAGGTGCTCACCTCACCCACCCTGTTCTCATCAGTAGGACAGCTCTCAGAAACATCGCATGACCTTCCCATGCAGGCTGCTGCTGGCAGATGTGTCTTTCAGCTGGTGCTGGTCTTTGGTCCATGGCCCCAAGCAGCTTAACAAAGACCTCAGGCCTGCGTGGTGCCCATGCCCTCAGCACCTGCTGAAGCAGAAACAGAGATTACTCAACACTTTGCAGCAGATTAGTCCTAAACCCACCAATTCAAAGCCCTTGAAAACACTTTCCTGCCATGGTCCATGTCAGACAAGTGGCACTCAGAGAAGACACAAGGCAAAACACTCAGGGACATTGAGCATATCCTCGATGCTGATGACTTTTGGACAAATTTTGCCTGCAGTGCAAGAGCAGACAGCCTTGCTGCTGCCTTGCAGGTAGCTCATGCTGCCAAGCATGGTGGCCAGCCCAAAGTGGCAGGCTCGATATTTCCTATGCGTGTTAGGGGAGTGATCAGAGGGAAGCTTATTTGTCCTAATTTGTTTTTGTCTTCTAATCTTGGCTGGGCTTTCCCTTGGAACAATAAACTGTTGTCCCCTTCCCCCTTTTTTTTAAATGATATCATAGCAATAAAGCACTCGGGAGTGAATTTTATCAGACCGTTAATACACAGCATGGGTGGGTGAAGGCAGAGGCCACACTGCAGCACCACCCCCCTAGGCATGTATTAATGGGGCCCATAAAACACACCCCGTTGCGTCTTCTGGCTTAATTGTCAAATGGTTTCCAGATTTAAAGCCCCTAAAGAGAATCTTTTAGAGGATCTACGTTCATTAGGTAACATCAAAAGCAACAGTAAACATAGGAAATGGGAGCTGCCATTTCAAACTCACCGAGACATATATCAGTGAGGGGTTTGCTAATGTTTTCTTTCATATTGGTCCAACCCAATTAAAAAAAAAAGAAAAAGGAAAAAAAAAAATCACCTAGTGGACAGAAACTGAATACACCAAAAATTTGGTTTCTTTCACTGACTGGAGGTCTGCTTATGCTCTGACGGCCCTGCCTATCTCTTCCCCACTTGTTGAATTATGTGTGAGAAAGCAGAAAGAAAATTAGACCTTGGGGATTAAAAAGCACTGGCCACAATTTGTAAGAATGTAGAGCAATTTGGGGTACCTCAGAGCTTTGGGGTGCCTATCCTGAGGTAACTTGAAGATGTTTTAAACTCCACATTATTAACTCCATCCCATTGCCACGTCTCAGGTGGGGCACTCGAAGATCCTACAAATGCTGGCTCTGTTTCACCTTGTTTCAGTCTCTTTTGTTTAATGCAAGCCATAGCAGGGTGGTTCAGTAACTTTCCTCAGATGTCTCTTTTTTTCATCATTGCCTACTACAGAGCTTCTTGTAGCTATTTTCGTGGCATCTGGTACTGATCACGGGCAGAGACACAACAAACTTGCTGGAGCACAGCTCTGGTGTGGGGTGGTCTGGAATTAGAGACCTCCTGCTCACAGTGTCCTTTGGTACCAGTCCTGTTCCTGAAAACACACTGGCTTTCCACTGATTCCTAGCTTGGAAAGTTTCGCCAGGAAGGGAAGGAAGGAAGGAAGGAAGGAAGGAAGGAAGGAAGGAAGGAAGGAAGGAAGGAAGGACAGACAGTTTTTTCTTCATCAGTGGGCTTGGGATAGCTGGGAACCACCTCTACTTGATTGTGTACATGACCTTCAGGAGAACCATGAATCCCCCATCTGTGGGACCCACTGCCTGTAAAATGACTGATAACTACCTTTTTTCCACATTTCTTCTTTTCCCTTCAGATTTTGGACACCAGGCACCCCTCCATAAGCAATATAAGCATTTTCAGGGATTCTTCAGTCTGGGGAAATAGAAACGAGGGGAAAAATAATCTATGCATTAATAGTATATACAGTCTCTCTACATTCATAGCTGAGCCGTGGAGGTCCACAGTCACAAATAGGTACTTCAAGACTATCTATGTCATTTTCAAGTAGATGACTAAAATAGTTTACCATCAGTTTGCTAATATAAGTGCATGAAAACAGCCAGATGGAATCGCCTCTTTGTCTCCATGGACAATGAAGGGAGTTTATAGTGAGTAGTTCAGACTGCAAACTATCCTCTACATATTGAAACTTAGATGTCATTAATGTTACCCTTAGTCCCTGCTCAAGCTCTTCCTGAGATCCACTACAACTCCAAAAGAAGGCAGGGTAGCAAGAAAACTTGTTGTGCATAAGAGCCCCATTTGTAAAATAAGGCTGATAGCACTTTCTTTCTCCCCTCCTCTGCCTGTCATGTCTAGCAGTGCTAAAGATTCTCCTTTTTTTCAGGGTATAGCTCCTTGCATACCATGGCCTCAACCCTCATTCAGGTTACCAGCTTCTCTTCTAAGACTGTTCCTATGCAAAAGCAATGATGGTGGAAGATATGCCTTATAATTCATATCAACACCATGGCCTGCCTTCATCCAGGTTCAAATCACAAAGGTGACTTGAGCTAACAGTGACTGAAAACAGAGTGTGGTGTCTTTAAGCTCAAATTACTTTTCAGTGAGGAGCATTTGGGTACATCCGTAACTGTTCCTACTCAGGAGGATGTGGTCTCATAAAGCTGGAAAGAACTGGAACAGTTTGGGCCATAATCTTGTCTTCATAAAGGGATGCTGACAGCACAGCACTATGCAACTGGCTTTATCGAAACATCATGCCAGCAATGCCAAAGTATCAAGATGCTTCTTTTGGAGAACGTTGCAATAAGCATGGTAGTGATGAAGAAACTTCTGCAGGTTTTTGCTGAATACCTTTGCTGCCCACCTGTGCTGTAAGACACTCATCTCTTCAGTCCTGAGAGAGTGGTATATTTCTTGAGCATGAAATATTGTGCAGATTAGCAGGAAAGCCAAGTCACAGAATCATAAAAAAAGAGGGCTGGAAGAATGAGGAGAGGTCATCAAGGCCTTTTCTTTGCCTCAAGGCAGGATCAGTTGTTCCTAAGCCATTCCTGACAGATGTTTGTCTAATCTGTTTTTAAAGACCTCAATTGTTTCAAGAATCACAGCCTCCCCAGGCAAGCTACACGAGTACTTAACGGGCTTTACTGTTAGCAACTTGCCTCTCAAGTTTAACAGAGCTCTCCCAGGGCTCCATTTAAGACCATGACTTCATGCCTTGTTCCCTGAGGATACAGAGAAGAGCTTATTCGCTTCCTCTTTACAGCCCTTTTTATATAGTCAAAGACTGCTGAGGGGAACCCTGGATAATCCCCTCTTACCGCATATTTGATGTCCACACTGTTGACCAACCTCAGCTGTGCGAGGAGCTCCCATGCATTCCTCTGGGGTTTATGCTCACTTATGGGATGGCTAAATTCAGTTCTTCTGCTGTCTCACTCCTGGCCAGTGACACTGGCACAAAAGCGGTTAGGTCTCTGCTCAGCAGCATGAGGGTGGCAGGGAAGTTTTGCTGCCTGAGGGCTTGGGACAATGGGGCACTGCGAAAGGCTTGTGCAAAAATACACATGCAGGGGGTCCCCTTGGGGCAGTGATGTTTGCTCTCAGCTCTACAGCAGCCTACGACAGTGCTAACATCACCTATACACTCCCCAGAGACCATGTTGGCCCCGGTGGGTTCCATGATTCCTGGTCCTTGAAACTTTATTCTCACTTCTGAACTGATGCCCTGTGAAGACTGTCTTGGCCAGCTGAATCCACCACATGAAGTGAAGAGCAGGTTTTGACATGGCCTATGTGCTTCCTGCCCAACACTGCTGCCCATCAGCCCATATGGTTGCTCTGGATCTAAGCAATATCAACGGGGGACCTGAGTGGCCCTATGGGTTTAGCTTCACCCATGCGAGATATGTGTAGCTTGCAAAAATATGAGTTGTCTTCCAGGTAGGCTACCAAACCTGCTCAAAGTCTCCTCCACTAGAGAGCTCGGGTGTCAGGCTGAGGTGGTCTAAAGACTTGAAGGTTTGCAGAATGGCTGGTGGGCACATCCAGCAAGAGGAGATGCTCTTACAGGGCCCTCTTTATCTTTCTACCCTCAACACTCAGCCTGGAGTGGCCATAATTGGCCCCTCACAAGGCAGCATCCTGTATCTACCATTTCATCCCTTGTCCTGTCTCTCTGAGCACTTACAAATTCCCTAGACAAAATTCCAGCTAGTTTGCCCGTAGCCATGTCTCCTTTTATGATTAAAGACTGAGTTAGCAAAACCTTGAGGAATCCCATTACATTTCATACTGGAAAAAGCAACCAAGCTTTGCAAGCAGGTCCTGAAGACAGATAATAATATATGAGATGGGTTGAGGCCAACAGCTGCTCCCATTCCTCCTCTCTGCAAGGGTAGTCAGAAGGAGACATTTCCGACAAATTATAAATGACTTGCTGTAGCTGTCATCTTTGAGAGCAGCCACGGAGTATTGTCTCACAGTGAATATAACCCCATTTCTCCCCCACTCCTCTCCTATCAAGAGTTTGGTAGCCTTCGGTATCAGCCCACATGACTGGGTAGGAGGTTTCCCTCCAGCTCCCAGGCTGCTGCTTCACTTCAAAGGCCAGCAGGGAGTAGGAAGCACAGCAGAGGCCACATTCCTGCAATTTATTTGCCTTGCAGCCTGGTTGCCGCACTCTGTTTTCCCTGTCAGAAGTACTAGCAGCCCTCTCCAAGACCTCATCTTACACTTGGGCATGTAAAAGTGGCTCCAGAACAGAAAACAAGAGCATATTGTAGCCAGGAAAGGTCACCATCATCTCCTAGGTGATGTAGACTTTAGCATGCATCTCTCTTTAGCAGGAGTTAAAAGTCTGTCCCATCCACCCTTGGTTATGTCCACACTGCAACTCATCCCTGTGCCTGGCACAATCTGAGAACAAAAGCTTGCGTTCCTGCAAAATGCTGGGAATGGGAAATTCCCGAGGTCCTGATACGAGAAAATAAACCATGAGATGCAAATGCAAACCTGGGACAAAAAGACACCACTCAGATAATCCACAGCTTCTGAGACTCCTCTAGTAAAATTCAGTTTGGTTGCAACTCAATGCGTGGAGATGAAACCACCCTGCTTTGTTAGCAGCAGTTCAAGAAGGCTCACTATGAATAATTTGCAATGAAGGTACCAAAGATTTCTGCCTCTCGTGCAAGGACACAGGCTGTGCGTGCACTTGTCTGTAAGGCATCTGCGTTTCTTCTTGAGCTCATAGCTGAGAGAGGTAGTGTTTTCTGATTACCTGCTTTTATGGTCCAGCTGGTGCAACCAGGATTCATTTAACAGGTCCAGCATTAACTTGTCAGGAAGAATGGAGGTGCCATGGGTGATTTCTCAAAACAAACTGAAATGAGAAGGGAAGTGAAGTGATTGCACCATTCCATCACAACCATTTTCCCACTGCCACTGGCTTTCTCGCGCTTCCTTCTGGTTTGCAGTGGATGAAGGTTTTGTTCCTGCTCTTACTGAAACCTAGGGCATTCCCATGGTGCCCACTCCGTGGAGTTGGGTTAATAAATATTTCCAGTGATGTTTTGTGCTGAGCTGACACACCAGCTTGTGCACCAAGACATGGCACATGTGGTGCCTTGTGCTATAAGCAGCAGGAGCTCTACCCAGCCAAGAAAGTGGTCACCATGCTAGTGAGTGTTGTCCAAGAGTCCAGCCACTCTGGACCTTAAAGAGGACATAATTCATTAAGGGCCTTCTGGAGCGATTTCTGTGTGAGCTCATGAAGAGTGTTGGAGAACATTCATGGGCATGGGAACACGTTCATCTGTGGTTTGGGATCTAACAGAGGCCAAGAACTGTTCCCAATGAGCAGTTCAGATGAAGCTATCTACTCAGATTTAAAAGCGTGGATGCAAGCTCTTCCATGCCAGACGGCCTCAGAGTCACAGGACAATCTTGGGCACATTTAATTTATTTGCACAGACACTAACATTGAGTCAAGCCCTTGCTATTTCAGGCACCATGTCATACAATCTTTCTCCGAAATAACATTGAGCTCAAGAGCCCAAAGTTTCCAGTAAAAGAGCGGTCAACTGGTAAGGGCCTCTGTAAAATTCTTAGCAGTCCTTTGAGTCTTTTGCTAGAAAGAAATCAGTGTAAGTTATTCGAAGAAGCAAAAGCATAAGGAAGAATTATAGAAGGAAGAGATCACAAAAACCTTAGATGCAGATCTTAACTCTGACTCTTACATTTAGCTTAATATCAACATACAAGTTTAGGCTATTTAGCTTTGCTTTGAGCACATTATAGTAAAACTGGTGTCTGCCTTCTCATTTGTATGAATGCAGCTGTCTAGTAGCCTTTAGGTGATTAAAAATACCCCCCAAAAAAACTGAAACATTGCTCTTCTGACACTGACCTTCTCTCCATTTTGAGCTGGGGTTGGCCATTTCCCTCCAGGAGAGCACAAACCACATCAATAGCTGGGATTTTCAGACTTATCCCTACCTTTTCAAAGGACTTTTCTTCAAATCCCATGAAACAGTGATCATGATGTAAAAGTCCCAGTCATGACTGAAGGTCCCACCATGCTTGACAAGGCAGAGACACATGATAAAGTGACAGCCCTTACCCTGAAGAGGTATTATAAAGTGGCGTTGAAGTTAGTGAAGGATACATGGAAGAGAATAACTGCCTAACACCATTACTAGTTGTGTTACCTATCAGTTCAGGGCAACTCTTCTGAAGACGTCTGCCGTGGGTGGGTGTGTGTTCACGTGTGGATGTGCATGCCAATTGCGTTATAGCCACGTGCTCCGAGGTGGGATTCACATCTCCAAAGTGCACGTGGACACTTGATCCTCACCAGGCTTTGGCTGCATCTTCTGCTCTCACTCAGCCTCTTTCCCTCCACTCATCCCCCCACCAAAATCTGGGTGCTCAATGGTTGCCAAACACGTGATAGAAACATCTGCCAGCCAGAAAGATGCCTGCATGGGGTCTGCTGCTGCTTCTTCTCCGTGGGAGCTGACAGCCTTTAGGGCTTAGAAGGGGTGCCCAGCTCCTCGCTGCCCTTCCACTCTTCACTCCTTCCTCTGCAGCCCCCCTGCAGCTCTGCACTGCCCTCCATGGCCATAGCATTTTTCCACCGCTTTCAGACTCCTGCATAATCTCAGACACAGCCCACTTCTCCATATCCCCCAAAGAGCATTTCTTTAGCTCCTCTGCTTCCCGTCTCCCTTGCTCATTTTCATGGCTCAACAGCAAAAGCTTCCACGCACCGCAGTGAGAGAACGTGTCGAGCTGCAATAACACAAGGGATTATGGAAACCCATTAATACAAAGAAATAATTTCAGGACAATGAGTACCAGAGGGGGGCACTGGGATGATGGCACTGGATACCTAGACTACCCAAATCTTGAACTTTTTGTTCAAGAAATCCAGTTTCTCTGAGTCTCGTTTTCCCATGGTAATATTTCCTTTCCCCACTCTCGTCTGTTGTATCTGTCTAGATAAGAAGCTTGGTAGGTCTCAGCCTACACGTCTAATGCTTAACACAGTGACATCCTGACCTTGCTTATACCTTACAGGCTTCATTGCAGCAAAAATAATGTCCCTCCAGTCAGACAGAAGCACCTTTACACAGAGCCCCTTGGTATGGACTTCTCCTCGCATCTCTACCTCTGGCCATGAGATGAACCCCTTGGAATCAGAGTATTCGGGTACCATAGCATGGAAGTAAATGAGCAAAGCTGCAAAATGCTCTTTTTCCCCTACAAAAATGGAGGTGTTTAGCAGCAGTCAGGAAGAAATCCCCTTTTCTTGCAATGGCCAAGAGTTAGTCCTGGACAGGAGGATCGAAGCTGCGGTTCCTGAGCACAACTCACCTGCTGTGCGCCTGTCTGGGGACCGATTCTGCTGAGCACCGCTCTGGCACACCAGCACAATCACACCCTCCCCCGAAGCATTTTTTTTTTTAACTGGTTCCAAGCCAAAAAGAGAAGAAACCCAGTTCCTGCAACAGCTTTCAAGGAGCAGGAGGGAGGGAAAATGTGTAACACATGTGTTTTGCAGTAGGACATCTTACCTCAGACCTATTCATCATTGTCCATCCACCCTGCTGGGCCCCGGCGGCAGGTCATCGGCAGAGGCCCCAGATCCACCGCCTCTCCAGAAGTGATCAAAGGGTGAGATTGGGGACGGTGTAAGCTTTCCTGGATGGGATTACAGCCCAGCCAGGTCATGCAACACTATTTGAGAGATCCTCCTTTTCATCCCTCTGGAGCAGGTTCGTTTTAACTCCCCTCCCACTGTGCCCAGCACCCAGTGCTCATGAGAGGTGCAGTAGGGATGGTTTTGGAGGAGGACACAGTGCAACTTCCAGCCCAAAAGCCTGCAGCAAACCGGTGCCGTGGAGGTCTCACCCCCTGCAGCGTCTGTCCTTACACAGGAACAAGCGTACATCAAATGAAATGTTCAGGTCCTAAATTCTAAATAAGGTTCAAAGGTGAGGTGGGACCAAACAGCATTCAGAAAAATTTGCAGCAGAAAAATTCCACTGAGACCGATGAACGCAAGCACACACTACTTCTGTCTCGTGGCATCTCGTTTGTATTGGGTGGTCCTGGGTGCCAGGCAAGAGGATTCCAGGCACTGGTCCTCTGTGGCTGCCCTTATGCAGTAAATGGGTGGAAACGGATGAATCCCTGGGTTGGGTTTAGGGCTTCTGAGTCTGCAAATGGGATTTCCTCAGCAGAGGAAAAAAAAAAAACCCACTTTTCATAGGTCCATCTTCTCCTGAAAGGTGAAGACTACACGTCTGGGGCTTTATAAGATTTCTGGGTGCGGAGCAGGCTGCAGTAGGGTCTGGGCTGATGGCTAGTGCCAGAAACAGAGTAAAACCACACATCAGCCCAGACACAACTTCCAAGAAGGAAAAGGGACTTTTCTTCCAAGGAGGAAAACTTCCAAAGAAGGAAAGAAAACTCCACCGATACTTGGGAAGGTTAGTGTCAGTCCGTGGGATGTTGCAGGGGGAAGAGGGGCAGCCTGCGAGGGTACGTGTGGAGCGGCAGCCTGTGTACTCACCAGCTCTTGGCAGGAGCCGTGGGTATGTTGTACTTCTCGAGGAGCTCCTGCTGTGCCCCTGCAGAGGCACAACTGTCCTGCGGTTGCTGTTGACTCTGACTGCTCCCCTTGTGCCAGCAGTGGGGAGCGTCTCAGGCACACGGGACTAGGAAAGACATCCTAAACTCCATCTGCTGCTATCTTAGCAAGCACACGCTAAGCTTCACAAATGAATTTTGGCCTCCCCAGCTAGAAATTACCATGACTCCATTACCCCCTCTGCCCTCTTCTCCTCTAAAACAACCCTGGGACTTTTCTCCCTGCGACCACATGAAACTTTTCAGCTTCTTTTCCTGCCTCACTGGCTTAGGTGAAAGACTCAGCATGTCAGCCGTGCACTAGCGTTGTCACGGCTTCTTGTAAGCACTTCATATATTACGACGGGTGAATCCCACAAAGGCTTAAGATCCATGACAGCATTTTCCAGTGCTGCCTTGTTGCTTCCAATTACCCTGACACGGAGCTGACACAGAAAAGAAGATCCATGTCTCCCAACCAGATACTCACCGGAAACTTTCCCTGCCTATGCCCTCATCCATCGTCCTCCTCGCAGATGAGTTACATCTTCCCCAGCCGCCTGCTTTGGTGAGCAGCATAAGGAAGAAATATGCATGTACTAAAGCAGAACATGTTATATTGTTTAGATGTTAAGGGCAGGCAACAATGTGGGACGTGGCATGAATCACAGCTGTGGCTTGCCTGCAGGGTGGAGGTACCCTGCAAATGGCAGCTGGTGCTGATTATCTGGAGAAGTTCTCCTTCTTTTTTTAATTCCTCCCATTATAATAGGATCCAGTAATTCATCCTCAGCATGGGCTGTGTGTCTGTTCTCTCTGGAATATCCCAGGGATGGGTTAGTAATCCATCACAGGGAGATAGCGAGCTTTTCCTCCTCTTTGTTTTCCCCCAGGTGACTTCAGGGCAGCCAACGTACTTCTACCACCTCAGCTACATGGAGACTGGCCTGGTGTGCTCAATCTCCGAGGAGAGGCATCATCAAAACCAGTGTTTCTAATTAAATAAAATGGAAAGATAAGCAGATTGACAGGCAGGTGAAAAATGCAAGGGGTGGAGGTCTTGCAAATGCCATGCGGTGGAAAAAACCATCTCATATGATGGCAGCTCACACAATGATATAAATCACATTACAGAAGGTCGACTGTCTGCCTTAAACTGCAACTCGAATAATTGTGTATCTTTCTTTCCACTGGCAGCTCTCACCCTGAAGGACACTAAAAAGCTTTGCAAAACCATGCACAAACCACCACGAAGGTACCTCCACCTCCCGAATGAAACGTGCGGCTGCGTAGGTGGCCAGAGCAAGGAGCAAAGTGTTTCATGCATCATTTGAAATTATCCTCCGAGTATGTAATGAGCAGCATCAAGCTGGGGGATTGCATTTTACTGGGTAGCAAAGTGAGCAATGGGGTGGTTCTGAATGCCAACTGAATACACTTCATATCTGAATGCCATACACTGAATATGCTTTTGCCTGGCAAAGATATTTGTAAGCAACAAGGCATCTCCACGTGTTGCAGCTGCTGGAAAGTACTGTGGGTACTCCTAGATACCGAGTTAGATGGATCCTTAAACCAACCCAACATAAATACCCTTAAAAGATCAATCCTTACAAGGCCTTCAAGATAAATACTCCAAATCATCAGTCACATCTGAAAATCCTGGCTTTTAGTCTTTCTCATGAGAAAAGATGCTAAAATGAGAGGTGTAGCAGCATCTCATCTTAACCACCTCAGTCTGTCATAAGAACACAAGCATAGTCACATTGGTTTCGATCAAGGATCCATCTAACCTGTTATGTAGCAGTGGCCAAAGTAGAGAATAAGGCAAATATACAGTTGCAACCCCAACTCCTAGCAATCCCATTTTATTCAAGGTATTTTCCGATACCCCAATTTATAGTTTGGGGGCTATAACCTGGCTAACATACCAGGTGCAAACCTGGGAGGAGGCAGGCAGGTCTCACCTAGGGCTGTTGCGTGCATCCCATTTCTCTCCACCCACCCCATCAGCTCATTCATCTTTGCAGCCCTGCTCCCAGGTGTTGACAAAGCTGGCGTGTCCAGCCACAGTAGCTTTTCACCGATGGCTGCTAATACCTCAGCAACCCGTGCCATGTGGTCAGAAAAGATTGCAGAGCTCTGAAGTTCATAAAAATTCCTAGATTATTAGTTTAATAATAAGTCTAGTCTTTCCATGTCAGTACATTATAGACCCCCGGCTAGGCGTTTTAAATCCAGGACTATGAGAGAATGTTGTAAAGTCTCCAGCCCACAAGCCTGTTTTTTTCTTTGAGAAAGAGGAAAATTAATAAGACAACCTAGAGAATGGGAATAAGTCCAGGAGACAAAGCAAAAGAATGAGAGGGAGGGGGGAAAAAAAAAAAAAAAGTGGAAAAAAGCCAGAGGGAAAAAGATGGAGGCTGATAAATGGCTCTGCAGAAAGGCATATTGAAACTTTGTTTACAATCTCATGGTACCAAAGCATGCAGTATTAATAGCCTTTGACACCTTGTAAACTCAGCAAAACTAATTTTGCAGAAAAGAAGTCCTTTCCCAGAAGTCTCCTCTTTCTTGCTTAACACGCATTTTCTAGGGCTGACATGTCCCCTTTCATCTCGACAGCAGAAAGGAAGCTGGAAGGCTTGCCAGGACGCCTGGGGTAATGCCCCACGTACTCTTGCAAAGGCAAAACACAAAACCAACTCCATCAGATCTTTAATGACCCCAACCACCCCATAACACTCTGCTGGGACAATGGGTCCGGAGGCGAACTTGTAAACTCCACTTGTGAGGTAGCCAGTCATTATTGTCCCAGTCTGACGGATAAAGCAACTGAGCAGGGTAGTGCAGGGTCACGCTGAAAGCTGATGTCAAAGCTGGGACAGGAGCAGGAGCTGCATCCTGTGATCCTGAGAGAGCCCGTGCCGAAGCACAGACTGAACTGCAGCGTGCCTCTTTTTACCACTATATTCACGCAGCTTAGGAGGCATGGCCACACTGGTGTACCCAGACTGAAGTACCCTTCCTACTTCATCAACTCTACCGAATACCTCGTGTTAAACCATATCCATGGTCCAAGGACCATGGACCTTCCAAGGACCTTCTGGCCAACTCACTGCTTGGCATCAGCCACATGATGCCCAAGGGCCCTTGGGGATAAATAATGGTGGCTGGACATCTCAGTCCCTCGTATGAGAAGGATACGAGGGGTAGCATGCACCAAACTTGTTCCCTGGTGCATTCCAAAGCTCAGCTTAAAGCCCGACCTGATCAATGGCTTGCCTAAGGGCAGTCTGGGCTCAAGACATGGCATAGCCTTGCCAAGTGGAGCCATACTCTGAGGTCTATGGTCACACTCTCCCTCATGCCAAGGCATGGCAGACCTGTATAGTTTAGCATACCCATGAGAAGGAATCATCACTGGGTCACCCCCCACCCACGTGTGACATCCCCCTGAAGGACAGAGGCAGCGTTCCCACCAACAGTGACTGTGGGGTACAGACTTCAAAAGAACCATCCTTGCTGATCCTAAGGGTGCACAAGGCTGAAACAAGAAGGTGTCTTGGATTAATAGATGCTGATGGGCTTATGCAGGAGCACCAGCAACAGAGGCAGGGAAAGACGTAGGAAGGGTTTTTTACTAAAAGCTTTTAGTTATAAAATGACCTTTTCCCCCCAAATGAAACTTTTTACATGAAATTTCCCCTTGTTAACATTCTCTGTAATAATTTTTTCATGGAGAATTTATCTGATAGTTCTTGAAATTTTTCATTCATCCTGCTCCAATGAATATTTCCATATACGTTATGAAACACCATTAGAAAGAGAACAAGAAAAGCTACCCTGGATTAGTGGGAATGGCAAACATCTGCACTGTGGAAAACTGACAATGAGGGTCCCATTAGAAGCTGGTAAAGCAGGATTACCCTCTTCCCTACCCTCCCCAGACTCGGGGTGATCACCTACTCTAGGGCTGATACTTGTCTGTCTTTGGTTTCGGGAATATATTCTTCTGTGGAGTTGAGAAATCATGAAGCTTTGCTAAAAGAGGCACATTTTCATCAAAAAAAAAAGGTTAAGTTTGGGGGCACATTTTGGGCAGAGTAGAATTTTCTGATGAAAAGCATTTATGGAGGGAGACACAGAGCAGGTCCTAACACCACAAATGCGGAATCTTTGTGTGCCTCCCTCTTCTGAAAAGGGGACAGATGCACTTGGTTCAAGAAGGAGCTGCCCTCCAGGTGCCTCCTTTCAGGGGACAAGGGATTGACTCCAGCAAGCTGTCAGGAGATCCAGTTTATGGGCCATTGTCCGCCTCCAGTTACAGGTCATTCTCACCTCCTACTGCTGGTAACATGAGCTAGAGCTCTCCAAAGAGAGAGAGAGATTAGCTGACAGCCATAAAACTCAGTCTTGGAGCATGACCTGGCCATGCCGCCTCCACCACGCATGTCCTCCCTCCGGGCTCCATCACCCAGCTGCAAATCTCACAGGCTGGTCGATGTCTCAGAAGACACCACTTTTTTTCCCCCCCCTGGTCTCCAGTGAAGTTTGACTGGTGACTTTCCGACCCTTTCGGTAGCACGGTGAGTGTCAAGACCAAAATCAACTCTCACCCTCTCCAATGAAAACAAAACAAGGCAAAGCCACCCATTCCCTGCTCCCAGGCTCTCCGAAGGTCACCGCAGTCCTGCACAGTTTAACCCCCCCCTTTCCACCACCCCTGCAACAGCACAACGTTGTAATAAGCTTGACTCAGGCAGGCAGGAGATGCACCAGTTCCTGGGTTGAAAGGTTCTTGCACAAACTGGATCAATTGAGTCCTTTTCCAACTGGAAAGATCACTGCTGGGGCTTAGCGGTTCACTGGTGATAAACAAAACAAGCAAGCAAGAAGCTCCGCAGGACTCTCCCCTCCAACTGGAACCTTAATCCAGATACTTGTCTGGTTTCAGCGGTGCTGTAGAGTTGGCCCAGACTTGGCAGCAGCGAGTGTGCATTCAATGGAAAGTAATATTCATGGCCCACATGCTGACTCAGCAAGAGTATTCGGTTCTTCTGCCAGCTCTTGGGACGCTGGCTTGATTAGCAAGTACATTGGGCTGGTTGTGTATTCATTAAGCAATGTTTACACGTGCTTGCTGTTACTGCGGGGACAGTGAAGTCTCTAAGGACAGAGAGGAGCAGCGTGAGACACATAGGCAAGAGTTCATCCAGTGCATTTGCAGCAGCACAGTGTGATCAACCTCAATACTCACCCTTGTTACGCCAGCATAGCGTGGGACTACACACCTAGCAGAGGTTAGCTGGGGAGAAGGACGTAAAAGAGAAATCCTGGTCGTGGACCAGGGGTGGAAAATAGATAACCTTTGGCTTACAAAATCCAGAGTAGAGGAGGTTTGAGGCCCCTCTAAGCCACTTCTTTTCAAAAGGACTCCCAGTATTTGCTCTGTGTTGCAAAACCATGGGACATGCAAGAAAACTAAAAAACTATATAAAGATGAAACCACCTAATCTGCTCCCAGTAATAATGTAAACATGAATTTATAACAGGACATACACAGTTCCACTGCTCAGCTCCAACACAGATGATATTTGTTTATATTTTGGGGGACTACACGGGGAAAACAGAGATTTCCAGCCTTCTGAGAACTGACCTGATGAAACTGGGAAGGTGTCCAAAAGCATCTGCCGTGGCAATGGAGGGTGAAGGAGAAAGCTTGGGGAGATTTTTGGCATGCAGAGCTGGTTGAGCAAGACTTCCACACTGCTGCTGGGTTATATAGTTCAAGGGCAGGACAATAGGCTTGTGGCTTCTCCCACCTTCCTAAGACGTGGCATCCAGCTTGGCAGCAGTGGAGCTGATACTCTCAGAAAGGATTAGAGACGAAAACACATAGGGTTTAACATTTAATGAGATGGTTGTTAAATGTAGCTGGAATATGAACTGATGAGAAACACATTGATGACTAACCAGCAACAGAGACTCATCCATGGCTGTTCTTACAGTCAAGGTTAAATGTTTTTGAGAAACAATCTGTGCATGGTCCTGAATTTCAGCATAGGGTCAGACTGGGAACTGGTGATGTTCTGCTGTCCAGACTGCAAACACAGCTCCCACTTTGCCCCACATGAGCTGGCCCAGCCTCTGTTGTCTCTTCAGTTGAGAAGGGGGAGAACACAGCAGATGTTTGTTAGGTGCTCCAGCCCTGCAGCCTTTGGAGCTGCTCCTGAAAACTGGCAGAAAAATGAGGTTCAGCCATTGAAAACCTTCATCAGTCTCCCTTCAGATATCCAGGAACCTCCAGCCGCCTTTGGACTGACACCATTTCCCCTGGAATAGGCAAATGTCACCAACTCTAAACAACCACCCTCCCCCTTTCCTTTGCTGCCAGGCCCACCAAACTTCAGGTTTGGCGATGAGATACTAAATTAGAAACGTGGCACCCACTGCAGCACCTGTATTCTCTGCATCAACTTCCTATGAAGCCTGTGGTATTCATAACCCTGAGCAAGGAGAGAGTGTAACTTCAGGTCTAGCCCCATTTCAGACGGGATGAGGTCAGGTTGCATTCAATAACCTTGCAATCCATTAGACTGTGCAGGGCCTTTAACCAAAAGCCTATCCTTTTCTGTCCTTTGACTTATTTTCCACTTACATGAAATGTATTAAAATGAGTTTCTGACCTTCTTTCAGCAAACTTCTGCAGTGACACCATCTTCTGATGAGCATCCATGGCTCAGAATCAGGAAATTCATATTGGCTATCACCGCCTCATCACACCCAGTTAGGCATGTAATCCACCAATAACTCTTAATCTCAAGATCTACCCTTTACATCTGTTCACAAAGTTAAAAATATCATCCCAAAGCCTATCTGCTCTTTCAGTGATTACCCGAGCACCTCAAAACATGCTGGCTTTTATGTGGAGCAGGGCAGAAGAGCCCCTGGAGCCCGTTCACCACCAAGGGGCTGCCCCAGAGCCCCAGAAACATGCAACTCCAAGGGACCGGGAAACTTCGGAGCTTCACGTCATTGCTGTATTTCTCCCACAGCTCCTGCTTTGAAAGGCTAGGAGCAGCCTGGTAGCAGAGGACCTGGCAACATGGGAATCCTTGATACACATCCATGGACTGCAGGGACTTCTGGGGAAAAGAGGAGCTTAGGAATCAGGGCTCCTCTGGTCTCAGCTCCACGGCAGTCCGTTTGCCCAAGATGTAGGATCCTGGAAGCTGAGGACTCTCCTCCCAACCCACCAGGTGAAAAAACAAGCTAGTAACATGCCAACTTTCCATCAGGTCCTTGATGAAATCCAACTGTCTCCGTGGATCATTTAGGTTTCAGCTGTGGGATCTATGGAGGTATTGTCATGGCGGGAGGTAAGTATAAAACTGAGGCAAAAGAAACAAACTAACAATCCCCTGTAAACAGGGGAAAAAATATATCTGAGGATTTAAAGGGAAATAATTAGCGCTGGACCCAGCCCAGGCCATTTATCTAAAATCCCACATACCTTGGGGGCCTTCATCTGAAACATGTCTAGCTATTTTTTTTTTTTTCTGTTGTTTTAACCAGACTGAAGCCTACAAGACAAAGATTTGAGACACTAATAACTGTGGCTGATTTCTGCCTGGATTTGTTTCAGCCCTCTGTCTCTTAATGCTAACCAGCAAAACGAAAAATAATTAATAACACTCAAAATTCTCCACGCTAAGCGCGAAGTGCCATTGTTTCCTTCGCATTCCTCACACTGATTCTGCGGGGCCCCAACCCAACAAAGCAATCAAATACATGTGTAACACTGACAGTCTGACTAGCAGCTTTGGCTCCAAGGAGCTCAAGGCTAGTATTTCATCCAGAAAGGTGCTGGGCTATTAGTTGACGAACTATGTGGACATCTTGAACAGGTTCTTGCCTTGGCCTTGAGCATGACCATTTGTGACATGCTCTTTTATGTGGGCTTCCATGTTTTCAAAGCTGGACATGATAATCCAGCCCTGAAGCCTTAGATGAGCTTCCAAAATAGTTTCGAGGAGGGTATTGGTTGATGCAGAAAGGTTTGTGGGGTCTTCTGCAAAGTTTCCCTTAGGCTGTGTCCATATGGGTAAATCAAACAGCACCTGGGATTATTCCCAGGCGTGAGAGCTCCTTTCTCCAAATGGTTTAATTTTTAGGATGCTCTTGGCACCAGTCAGGTCTGGACCACCAGACCGTTTCACGGACACCTCCCAGGCACAGCTCGGGAGGTAGCACAAGCCAGGGACTCCAAACAGGCAGTTGGGAAGCAGCCACCTGGCTTTGGATGGCAAGAAGGAACAGCAGCATGGACTTCAGGGCTGGAGATCAGCGCTGGGCACGTTTAAGTTACTGGTATAGACCCAGTGACTAAATCGCTCTCTTACCCTCTCCGTTACCCAGTGGGAATGTATCATGTGGCAGAGATGTATATAAACCTTCATCCATCTGGAAGTCATTATCTCAAAATGAAGTTTATTTGAAGAAATTGTATTAAATGATTACATGTTATTTTTGCCTAGGCTAGAAAGCAAACTGTTGTACCATTGCTGAGAGTCTCTCTTTGGTTCAGATTTGTTTTAATATTTTATCTAGACTATCAGCATCAGGGTATGGCAGCTAATTTGGCTGCTTTGCTACAGTTGTCTGGTGGTCGGACGTAATTTATTAAGAGTTTGACTTTTTATTTAGGTTTATTTGTTACTGTTTCTCTTCTCCATCTTCTGTTAGGTTTGTATATTACCCATCTAAATTGCCTCTTTATTTACTTTTTGCATTTTGCAGTGAAGATTTGAAACACATATTAAAGTCCAGAAAAGAAAGAGAACAAGACTGCTAAAAAAATATCCCAGATAAGTTGCCAAAATATTGTCACTTGTGTTTGTACTGGGAAAAAGCTGGACTAGACAGTTGTGGGGCTGATTCTTCTCCCAGTGAAATCAGGGAAAAAAAAACAGGGAGGACTAAAGCAGAGCATTGACCTTCAGCAAATGCACGGATTTGCAGTCCAGTGGTTGATTTCTACAATCATGCGATCTTACTGCAGACCTCCACGCCGCTGATTGATAATTCACGATCGAGCAAGAGCACGCCTTTTGAAGGGAAAAATAAGTGCTTGATTTAAATATGTTAACTAGTGGAGATTCAGATCATTCCCTACATTTATGTTCAGTTCTGGCTCGTTGCCTTACACATGCTGCCTCTGCAGCCTGCCCTTTCCAACCCATCTGCACCACCGAACCCTTGCACGGGAACCTCTTCTCCTCTGATCTTGACAAACGCCGTCCCTTCCCGCTGATATTCATCCTGAGCGAGTATCGCTTTGATCATGTCTCTTCCTCCCCAAGCAGCTCTCCTCGGATTCCCCCATCTGTGCCGCATCCACCGAGAGCCGCTTCTCCTTGCTTTCACAGCCTGTCATCCCTCAGTCGGCGCCAGGCGTTCCCCGATGCCAGGTTTTGCATCTGCTGCCCATTTCAGGTTTCTCGGACGTACGCCTCTCTTGGCCAGAGCCTGGAGTCATCGAGGCACGTGAGCAAATGAAGTTCAGGAGACGGCGTTACTCAAGTGCTTTGACGTCTGGGGCTGGTGGGGTCCTTCCATGCCCCTCCCGGGTTACATCTCAAGAAGATAAAAGGGAGAGCTTTTGGGGCCCGTGCAGCAAAGGGGCACCATAAATGAGTGTGAACATGAAGCCCAAGACATAAAAAAGTTGCGAAGCGACCGACCTACTGATAGTCTGAAGTAGTTTTAAACCATAATGTGCTTCCTTTCTGTGTATCATTATTCCCCACTACAAATCTGACCGGTATGGTTGTTTTGTAGCAGAGCTTTTTTTTTGTTTTTTTCCCCAAAGGTTGGAAGATCAAGAAATCTTTCTTTTTTCCCTGCACATTATGAATCTCACCCTGGGATCATGTCATGGACCAGGACCAGTGGTGTGCTCCCCTCTGGCCAGGGACCATCTCCCCCTGCTGTGTTTGTACCGCAACCAGCAGAGAAGACAACTTCTGCCATACACAAAAGCAAACTACAACCATGTGCTTTTATATCCCGTGGCCACATTTCCACCACTCCATAGTGATTCCATAACTCCTTAGTTAAATCCCTTTAACAAGCAGGATAAATGTCAGCCAGATCCTATGATTTGTATACTTTCAAAGTTTCCAAGCCCATCCTTATCAGCTTAATTTTTCTCTTTATTTTTCTTGCTAATGACATATTTAGAAAGGAATTCCATATTCTGCTGGGTTTAGAGGCATTTATTAATTACATCCTGCTCTTTGTTTATTAATGAGCCTGGGTTCTCATTTTCCCCTGTTATAATTATAGAGGGCTTTTATTTCCCCTTAGCCCTCACACACTTAACATTAGCTTATAAATGTTTCCTTTCTTATGCCCAGAGATTTTCACTATTAGTTTAATTGACCAATGGCTCATCTCAAGTAAGGAACTGACTCATTGTGCACTACAGCTGTCAGCAAGTTGACTAATTGATAATACGCTGGCTGGGGCCAAGCCCAGGACAGCTTGAGATAAACAGAAAAGAAAGTTGAGACCGGATTTCTCCTGTATGTTTGCACAGCACCTAGCACAGCGCAGGCCAGAGCTGCCCCAAAGTTGTTAGGTGTTACCACAATAGAAGTAATAATAAAGAATAATAATAATTAATAAAAAGAAAGAAATAATTAGAAATAAATAATAAGAAAGAATAATAAATGATGGAGGTGATATATGAAAAAGATGGGGAAATGTTTCCACAAACACACAGTCTAGCTGTTTCCATTTTCCAAGTGTTCAGATGACCCATTTTCCAGATGACATTGCAAATTCTTCTAATGAAAACCCCAGTTGTACTTGAGAAATGTGTTCTCCAGTTTAAAAAAAAAAAAAAAAATCATTGATGGAGATGTCAGAACAAAGTCAGCATTGTTGGGATGATGGGCACTGAGGGAGCTCTCGTGAAGTGAATGCTACAGATGAAAAAGGCCAGCATTGCCTGGACCAGGAGTGCCTTTGGTGATCAGTAACCGCAAGTGAGCCAACCACACTGCCCAGAAGCCTGCAGCAGAGGAAACCAGTCACAAACTGACAATGAAGCCATCCCTTCAGCACATCAGCAATGCGTTCAAACATATGCCCAATGTTGGATGCCGTGAGGCAACAACGTCCATGAGTTTGCAATGCAGCATGCTCCAAAGCGTTTTGCTGATGCCAAAGGCGTTGCATCCCCATGCGGGATGAAGCCACGTGTGCCCTGACGTGGGTTCATCAGTGAAGCGGGATGGAGCCGTGCTTCCCTGCACAAAGGTAGAAAGCCTAAGCTTAATGCAACTCCTCATCCTCCTCACCATCAGGAGGACAATTTGGAAGTCAGAGCCAGCTCTCATGTTGGGGCCATCTGCCCTAAGGTTGGCTCTGTACCTCTTCAAGAAGAGCTGAGTAAATGTAATTTTGGAGGATATTGGGATGTCAGCAGAGAGCTGGCCTGCAGCTCTGGGGTCCCAGGATGAAAATGGGGAGACAACTGGTGAATCTGTCATCGGCCTTTGCCAGTTTTTCCTCTCTCTCAGTCCTTCCTGGCCCTCTGGCCTTCTCCAGATGTGTCACGTCTCACTCATTGAGCTTCAGACCCAGACAACGAGCTCCTACATCACGTTCCTCCACCATGAGGCTGGAGCAGCCCAAGAAAGCCCCTTGTGCAGCCTAAAACATGTCCTCACTGCACCGTGGGAGCTTGGAGACCATCTGACACATCAGAGGAGGCAGAGCTTCAGCAGTCTGCTCTTCTGCCTGTGTTTTCTCTCCCTTGGCTGCGAGTTTCCTCCTTTAGACTACCCCTTTGATTTATTGTACTTTTGCACTTCTGAGCACCTGGAAAGTGTTTTTGTCCCATTAATTTCAACTTGGAAGTTTCAATGTTTCCCGGAAGAAAAATAAATCACTCAAGCTGGGAAGGCGCACCCCACACAACCTCCTCCCTTGTCTGGGTCCCCCTCTCCTGCCTTCCACTTTCTTTTCCCTCCTACTGTTCCCTTCCCCCTCCTCCGAGAGGGAAGGGGGGTAATAAATGTGCCACGCAAGGTATGAACTTCACATACGAGGAGAAACGAGGTAATCCTATCTGTCCAAACATCGTTTTGCTGAGCACCTAAATAAAGTTCTCTGCACCCAGCGCATTTCCCACTGCTTAGAGATGAAGACTGTGGTCGCAGGAAAGAGGGCAACCAGCTGGAGGGTTCTAATCCCTGCACGGGTTTGCCTCCACTTCTAAAACTTTTGGCCCCCAGAAGTTTGAAACACCTCTGGATGGTCAGTATTGGGCTGAAATTGCAATTCCTTTAAGCTCTCCCCAAAGGTGACTCTTCCAACCCAAAGCTCTCAAGTCTCTCTCCATTGCAGTATTACTTCTCCCACTCTCCCAGGTTGCCTCCTAGCTTGTTATCTTCCTCCTTGCAAGGAAGCAATCTACAGCATCATTCGCTGGTCTTCCTGAACAGATGACATACCTCAAATCAGGCTTTTTCCCATTTTATCAGTCACAGTGACACAGCAATCTCATGCTCCTGCCCCAGTCCTCCGAAAACATTGATTCCCTGCTAAAATCCTGCTGTGTAAGTTAAACACTGCTGATATCTTCTGCCAGGATAACTCCTGCTCTGTACTGGGGCCATTACTCCTTTGCTTTAGGATATTCACTAAAGACTCAATAATTAGGATTTTGTAATATCCTCCCTTCCCTCACCACTTGGACAACTCGTTCAGATTTCTTCCAGTGATGAGCACATGATGGACAAATTAGATACACTTGGCACTAAAGGAAGTGCTTCAAAATCTATGAAATGTTTGTCTAATCAAGACTTGTTTTAAAAAAAATTAAATTTACTTTAAAGATAGCCTCAATCCCCAAATTCAGACCTGGTTTAAGGTTTTCTACAATTTGCTTCTCTATTCAGTACAAGAAATACAGCGAGGGAAGGGAACCACTTGTGAGTTCACTTTATCTTTTTAATATACAACCTTTTTTTTTTTTTTTTTTTTTCCCCTGGAAATTAGATTTACATAGTCATTCAGTCTGTCATGTATCTGCCCCCACAGATTTCTCCACCTGTTGATTTTTCAACCAGCTTTGACAGAAAGCTGAAGGTCTCCAAAGAAATTATGTTCCTATTTCCACATTAAAATAAAGATTGAGAGAAAGGAGTGATCTCAATCTAAACAGCTTCTTCCTAATTTTTATCCTATTAGCTGATTTCTGCAGGGCAGGTGATGTACATAGCAGATTGTAGTAGACAAATTGTACAAAAACCCCAAGGGAATTCTAAAGATGCAATAGAAAACAATGGACAAACTTAACATAAATCAGTTTAACAAGCCATCAACTTTAAGACATAAATCCATAATGAACAGACTCTGCTTGCTGCCATTCTTTGTTCTTCTAGTTTCTGTCTGGATTTGAGCCCACTGAAACCCTGGTAGAAAGGTAATTCCCTCTGGTATTTCCAGGCTGTCTAGAAATACCTGAGTAGAAAGCATTGGAAATTCTTCCAGAAAGTACATTTTCACATAGTTTCCAGTTGTGTTTTGCATGCTGCAGTCCCTAGATGCAGTGTGTGCATCACAACCAAGAGAAAACCATTTCAAAACAGTACTCAGCCCAGCACAGAGGCCAAAGCAACCAGTGCCAGGTGTGTTAAAACTGGTGGTGATTTCAAAACCACAACCTGTCCTGATGGTGACATCTGTAAAACAAACCAGTAGGACGCTTTCCTCTAGACTGAGGTTTGAATTGCTCGGTGATGTCATCAAGAGCATATTTAGGACATAACTCATCTCAACCTGGACTTTGTCAGTAGGTGAAATGAATTGCATCACCAAGTGCCTGCTTCTCTCCCTTATAGTAAACATAAAAGTAATGAAAGTAAATGAGACTGAGAAAAAGAAATCATTCCAATAAGAAAATTGTAAAGAATCCAAGTGTTCTCATTTTATTCCCTGCTGCCCTTGAGAAGTTACAGCATGGCATTTAAGAGCATCAGAAAGAAGAGTCATGTCCAATTCCAGAAGTGCAGCTCAACAGAACTTCATTTTAGTCCTGTCTTGATCAAATTCTACTGGACTGAAAGGATTTCCTGGGGAAAACTAGCCTAGGAGAGGAAAAAAGCAGGCGAGTCTGTTTTATGAAACAAGACGAGCATGAGTGCTCTACCTGCAGTGCCGTCAAGTTGCACGGAGGATATTCAATTCCAGAGGGACGTGGGGAGTGCGGTAGGTTGCATGTCAACAGGGGTGCTAGAATAACACTAGTTACACACTACATCACTAAGGAGACCCACTTGGGAAAGCACAATAAATAACACGACTACTTAATAGCTCTGTAGTGCCTTTCATCCAAATATCTCCAAACACTGTACAAACATTTGTTAGAACTGCCGCTAACCCCAGGCAAAGTCGTGCTATCTTTGCCATGTGGCAGATAAGGAAATTGAGGTTACGTTATTTCCAGGAGCTTGTGACAGGGGCCAGAGTAACAGCCAAGAGTTCTGCCACCTATTCCCCTTTGCCCCGTGGGAACAGTGGAAAAAAATGGAGGTCTGAGTCCATGGTAAGCCCATGCTCAAGTCAAGGGGCACTCCAGCAGGGGTTTCTTTTGTTCCTCCAGCAGGGCTAAGTCACGCTACAGTGCAGGGAAAAAAATGGAAGATATCAGGAGAGAAAGTAAGGAAATTGCTTACTAGAAACATGGTCAGCTCAATGCATGGTACATTTATAAACACTTGGAGCTGGTGGATATGAGACCCCAGGCCTACGGGACACAAATCTCCTCCTGTATTGGAAGCTGGAGACCGTGGGGGATACTCTAGGGCATCAGCTTGTACTAGATGTCTACGAGCAGGTAGATGAGTCCTTGAGGTCCGAACTAGGTGTCTGGAGTCTGCTGTAGTGCAAAGAAGAGGGAGGTCTGAAGGACAGATCATCCAACCCAGCTGTTTGCTCTGGCACTGGATGAATAATGCCAGGGTTAGGCTGATCCTTTCCACTGTCTGCAGCAGGCATTTAGATGATGAACTCAGATGTCAACCATTACACTGAAGACACCTAAAGTTGGGCAGAAAACTCTTACCTCTCGCAGCAGAGGTAGGACCGGGATCAGAGAGTGTCTGTCATTTAAGCTTATCCGTAACTCATGTGTTGGAGAAATAACATCAGATGCACGGGCAACTGTGGGAGAGATGTAGGGGTGGACTTAGCATTAGCAGATTGCTGCCTGGCTGGGTGTGAAATTCAGGGTTAATATCTCTAGCTAGTGTTATTGCACCTATGCCACATTACAACACACCACTGTGGGCTCCTGAGAGTTTTGAGGTCTTTGAGTGGTAATGTACACCAGTAGGCATTTACAGTTGGATCCTACCAGTGCCCACACAGAGGCTTAGACCACGTCTGAAAACTGCATATACTTAGACTTTTGGATGAGGGGTATAAGACAAGGTGTCTAGAACTACTGCTGCTCCTCAACCTGAGCACATTTACACATACAACAGGAGGACTTAAGCAAGCACTGAGTATTCTGCAGGAGGACTCTCCAGAAAAACAGGCGTTTTCAGATAACAGGGCATGGCTGAATAGTGGGTTTGTTCCCTGGGTCTCTATTGATACTGAGACTGTATGTCTAAATGCTCAAAAGTCTTTAGATCCTGTGTGGAGCCGATGACCTCAACTCAGAAACCTGGTGAGATCCCATGGGACATCTGGCTGGCAACCGCGATACAGGACAAAGGGAGCGCTGAACCTTTCTGGAGATCTAGAGGCCAACAGGGATATTCTGCAGTGTCTAACATGATGCTAGGCACCTACATTAAAGCAACTGAGCCTCACTCCTGGATTCAGGCATGTAGTTGAGACACCTTTGTGAAGGCATCTCCAAATTCACTGTGTGCCTGAGCTTCCATTATATGAGAGGCCAGTCAAAAAGACTCTGGAGCTGAGAGCGCTATTCACCTGGGACAGGATCCAGTTTCCCAGCAGAGGTGCCTAGTCATTTGAGATGACTTAAGAGCATCTGACCTGGGCTCCAGCTGGCACTGCAGAAGGGCAACAGTCTCTCATAAGCCTTTGGTTGCATCTGCAGCTTTAATCAGGTACCTTAGACACTCCAGGCATGCTCTAGACACTAATGCACCACCAGGTGCTTACATCTAACCAACTGAATATCATCTGCAGGAATGGTCGGCTAAATAGATCTCCATCAACTACAAAGGAAGAATAGACATCACAGAGGTACCCGCACTCCTCAAAACTACTTATTTATGAGCCCCTTATGCCAATAGCTGGCAGGAGCCAAGTGTCCACACCTGGGATGCTCTGGACTGAGCAGTGGGTTGGCACTAGTTTGTGACAATGACAAGACCTTTATTAAACAGTTATGAGCTGTGAAGCAGCATTGGCTTCCACAGACATCACCAGGAGTTGAGGGAAACATTTTCCAGGTCCCAGGATAAGGTCCTTCCATGAGGGAAAGCTCTTGCCTTTGTCCAATAACGATGCCAACATTTGAGAGAGCAAAGACCCATGAACATTGATCCATTTGCTTCAAAGCCACGATAGTCCTTCCCTCAAGCTCCCATTGTAATGAAACAGTCTGTTAACTGTAAGTTGTTATTTTTTAATAAAAAAAGGAGGAATTCAGATTATTATGTTTTCTGACCTATAGCTAGCAACACGTAACCCCCACTCTCCCTTTGCAACTCTAAAGCGTTGATGTTAGTGTAGCGTAAGATGCTGAGGAAGCGAGTCCTCACAAATATTATGATGGGGTTGTCACGTTGCGGTCCATGTGGAGTGATATACAGACTGAACAACAAACTGCCCCACTGGGACCCAGCCCCAAAAGACATGTCTGCCTCTCACGGTCTACTCTGCACATGCTGGGGGTTGTTTCTTCAAAGCAGCTCCTTTGGGGACCGTGAGGGAGGAGGGACTGAGGTGCAAGAGGAAAAGACGGTCCTCTCCCAGGGATGCAATGACCCCTTACTGCTCGCCCTAAATCAAGCAGTAAAAGATGGTTGATGGGGTTCTCTTTGGCTGAAGATGCTCTGCCCAAAGGAGGAAAAAAGGAGAGCGGGGCATGGGTTGGTTTGTGTACAGGTGGAGATTTACTTGGGGTCAAAAGGGGCTCCTCCCCACTGGTTTTTACTAAATAGTATAGGATGTCAGGGCCTATTCTGGTCCTCCTGCACTCACCCCTCCTCGGGCAGTCAACACCCGGTGGAGGTGGCTCTGTCTGTATAAAGAGAAGTCAAACAGCCCAGAGGAGCCCTACCGACAATTTTATACTCGTTTCAGATGCAAAAGAAACATCAGAGCTCCAGCATCTCTTAAAAACAGAGACACCTGCTTTAATCATATCCATGTCCAAGTCCGAGGGAGCTTTACAGGAATGTCTCCCACTGAGAAACAACCGTAATACCAAAACTCCCCCCAAACATTGGATATCAGCTCTTCCAAGGCTGGCTATAAACCTGTGGCCTTGTCCAAATTCTTTTTATGTTTATAGAAATTAAGGAAGGAAGAAAACTCCAAAAGCCCATCTGGTTCTCTCCTTCCTCCTCTTGGGGAAGATTCCCATCCCTGGAGTTTATTTCTGTTCTCTAGGATCGGGCTTTTGATTTGGCAGCTCGCAGATCACGTCCAGCCTGCCAGACACCACGGCGGACTCCTCCTTGCAGCTCCAGAGCAGACAGCTCGGGGAGATACCATGAAGGTCCCATAACACTGAAATCTGGTCCAGCCAGACCTCCTGTCTCCTGGACAGCAGTGTGGGATCAAGGACAGCCCCAAGCTGCAGCAGGACCCAGCATCTCCACCACCTCCTCTGCTTGCTCCACGCAGACAGAAGCCCTCTCCTTCCACCTCAGGGTACAATGGCATCCCTGGGGACCAGCTCAAGCCCACATGGAAGACCCAGAGCATCATGGAGTATCTTCCCATTTCCAGATAGAGTGAGCCACCAAACTCCTTTCTTGGATCCCAGGACCACCATGATTGCATTTCAGCAGACACCCCAGGCAGGACCAAGCTGCTGGTGCTCTGAAGATGCACGAAAGGCTGTGGTCCCTCTCCCCATGGCTCAGGCATTCCTCTGGTTGCTGGTGCCTTTGAGCTGCAAAATTACCACCCATGAGAGCACTCCAAAAACCAGAGCATTTGTGCAGCAGGCTTCTCCATGAGCACGTTTTCTCCAGAGGCATGAGGCACGCGTGCCTGGGGGCTCTGCTGCTGTGGGAACCTTCAGAAACTAGCAATGTCCTGGTCTCTCTTAATCTACTCTTGTGGCACATTACAGTTGGTGTGTTGGTACTGACATGCTATAGGATGATTAGGGTGGTGTTTTGGGGGTGAAGAATAAATGTTCTTTGTACTGGACCCCATTGAAAAGTTGTCTGTGAAAGCACAGTGATGCTCCTCTCCAAGTTTCAATCTCCTGTCCCAAGTTTCTCTGCCTCCCTCTACCACTGTGGGGAACATATTCACTGCACATCCCTTCTCAAAGCACCCACTGCCATCGAAGGGCCTTCACTGAGAGCCTTCCAGGGCTGAGTCTAATGTGTCTTGCCCCAAGGGAAAGGGGAAGACCAACCCACGACAATTCTTGCTGGGAATCCAGTTCTCCAGCCACTTCCAGACTTCCAACGTGGCAGAACAACCCCAGCTCCGTGGTTTCCCTTGCAACTGATATTTTCTCTGCCATATGGACAAGAAAATATCTGCCAAGAAAATGATTATGTACTGACATGAAGGCAGCCCTGCAGGGATCATTTAAATCTACGTGCAAAGATTCCAGATCCAAAGGAGAGATGGGTCTAATCCCCACCTCGGAGAAAGAGGCCATTTGCAACCCTTTCTCAGGCCATAATCAGAAGCCTACAGTTCTCTGCTATGCCAAGACACAGCACCCCAATGCTCCTTTGACGTACCTGTTACTTATCGCCTTACTATAGAAAAGTGTAGGAGCTACAGCTGATTTCAAGGCCCTCAGCATCTAAGCAACGTGTGGTCACACATGAAGAGAACATTGGTGTCTTGGAAAGTTTACAGTTCAAGCAAATGTCACAGGCAAAGGGCAAGAGGAGACAATGTGGAGGGCAGGGCACAGCTTCCCCATCCTCTCTGCAAATAGGTCTTCATTTCTCAGAGTCTTGCCCCATTTGTCTGCTGACTCCTCTTCCGTTGCCTGACCCTTGGTGAAATTAGAGACCCGACTGGGTTCCTCAAAGCCTACCCTGTCAGGCAAACAAAAAGTGAAACCCTGCTCTCAGGCTCAGTCACACATGCAGGAGTCCCAGGAGGGAGTAAGTCCATGATTTGCTCACCTCCTCCTGTGGTCTGGACAAAGAGGACCTCTGGGGGACAAAGCGGACCATACCCCTGCCCCATGAAAGGGACCCCAGAGTAGGCTTTTCCTCAGCAACAGCGTGCTGCATGGGCATGCCTGGATCAAAGTTTGTCAGTGGCACAGGCAAAATTGAGTTTTGGTGCCTTCTGAATAGGGGGATGAAGCTGTCCCAAGCCTGAGAAGGACAGGCAAGGGAGAGCTCCAGGGCTACAGGAGGATGAAGGGGCAAATGAGGGCACAGCAGCTGGAGCACACGGTTGTTTTTTTTATTATCAGGAGCCTGTTGCCATTGGCAAGGGCCTACTGAGCCTGTTGGCAGAGCAGTTCCCTGTGACGTCTCCCGTTCATAGGATAGATCAACCTGATCCTCCCTGGTGTCTAAGCTGGTCAAATCAAATGCCCATAAACCTGTCTCTCCATCACGATACAGCCTGTAGTACTTGAGGATACACAGAGATACTACTACACCTCCATGCGAGGCTCTCTATTTTCCCCTGAGTATCACGGCAGAGATTACAGGCATCCACAGCATCTCCTACCCACACTGTTCACAATTTGCAGTCTTTGAGATCAATTTTTTTTTCATAGAAATCACCACCACCACCCTGAAGCAAGCACAAAAGGAATTACAGAAAAATCAAATAGTGCTGTGGGCTCTAACTCCTTCTGCAGAAATAGGATATTGCAAAGGAAAAGTATAAGTACAGAAACTCCACTGCTGAGAAATACTGAGGGCTGCAATTTCTCTTTGCTGCCAGGGTTTGATGAAGGTGGGAGTGATATGTTGCATCCTAAGAAGACAAAGTTTGTACAGTCACTCCTGAAGCGTGTAGGAGGGAGTATATATCTGTCTGACGGACTGTCTGCTTTTCCTCTAGCAATTTTGAGCCCCTTCACCAATTTCCAGCTAATTTGACAGAAAAGCAGCAGTCTCCAAAGTACTTGAGTTCCAACATGTTCTGTGAAGGAGGGAGGGAGAGAGAAAGACGGAGACAATATAAATGTCCCCACTGAGGAAAAGCAGGAATATGGTTTCTGTCCTTATTAGACCCTAGAAGATCTACATGGGAGAAGCTGTGAACACCCCAAACACTGTAAAAACCTTCAGTAAGGTTTGTAGCTAGTGGATGCTAGACACCCCAAAACAGAAAACAGAAATCCTTTTAAATCAGGGTGCATTGCTACTCATTGCTCAAAGTACGGCAGTCCTTGCAGAGACCAGGAGTCCCCAGTGCTGATTGCAATGGGCTGAGCAAGTCCTAAGTGTCTCCTCGGCTGGCATTATAGGTTTATCATATCTCCTCTTGTTCTTCCGCTTCCCCTTTACAAGTCAGGGACATTTTAATATCATCCTGCCGGCACCTCCCTCCCCAGGAGCATTCTGCCTTCTCTATCCACCACCCCTCTGCCGACCCCGGCTTTATCGCTGGAGTCTGGCAGGACAATGCCGGAGTGAATTTGCACTTGTGTCTCCTGCTGTTTGTTATGATGGCCTGGTGTATTTCTCCTGCTGGAGAGTTCATTTAAATTCTTACATTTCCAGCCAAGGCTTTGTAGATGAGCGAATCCATGTGTCCTGTTCTGTTTTTCCCCTTAGAGCGCTACAAGCTTTTCTGGTCCTGCCCCAGCCATGGTGTCCAAGTCATGCCTTCCTCATGGAGGGACAGGAAAGATTTGTGTCGTGTGTCTACAAGGTCAAATTCTCAAACCCCATGGGTTTCCACATATCATTATCCCAAGGTTTTTGGCTTCTTCTCTCCCAGTTTTCGATATTTTTAACTCTTTCTGCTGCTCTGCAAATATACTAACTGCTGATCCACCAGAAGAACGTCCCCATAGCATGCTGTTGAGAGACTGCTAGTATTTGGGACATCAAAATGGGTCTTTTCACTTAGGAGGACAAACAGGGGACACAAGCCAATTCTTATTTTTTGGTAGGATGTTGACTGTAGCAAATACCCACAAACATCAAATATGTGAACAATCAAACAAAAGGAGCAGTTTCTCCAATCTGTCCCCAGGTCTGTATGCATGTGTGGTTTGTGCCCCAAAAGTCCTGTTTCTCAGCCTTCCCTTAGACTGTATCATCTCCAACACATTTTCATCAGCTGGAGAAAACAAGAGAAGAGATGAGATAGGCCCACTATGAAAAAAACAAGCAGAAATCCTGAAACAAGCCCACGCAGACAGAATTGAATCATCTTGCTGGTACAGTTTTGCTTGTGGAGAGGGATATCAGGGTTTTCTGAAAGCCACATGGAGAGTATATTGCCAGCATAGTGGTATCCTCTACTGGGAAAAAAGCAGCAGAAACCTTGTTCACTTGTTGGGTGTTTCATTGAGGTGTCCATGCTACATTTCGCTGTCCCTAAGACATGAGAGACGTTAATTATTCCTTTCACTGAGCTGAAAAATGGCCACTTATGCAACCGAAGCCTTTACCTACATCTGTCATTGCTTTTGAGCTGCTGTTCATGCTCTCAACCTAATGCTTTCTAGCTGGCTGCACACCACAAATCTCTACCCTTCCAACTGAGGTGCGTTTCTCTTCCTCCTGTTGCAATGGCTGAGGGTGAAACCCAGCCCTAGTTAATGCACACTAACCAGCACAAGCAATTGAAAGAGTCCATGGATCCTGGCTTGGCACAGGGCTGAATTTCAGCCAGAGTCAGACTTCTGGAGGTGACTAATCCCATCGGCTTCAGCAGGGATGGCAGCACACACAAACAAGGGTCGTAGCATGTGGGTGATGCTCAGCCCCCAACATGGATCACACAGAAAACCCTCCACAGGATGCAAAATACGATGCCACTGGGCATATTTTCTGTGATACCCTATTAAATTCATGTCAGGCTGAATCAGCTGGGATAGCTCAGAGAATCAGGAGGAAAACACATGGGATACTCATCGCCGGGGCAAGCGAGAGGAGCGCATCCTTTCCAGAGACCAGAAGAACACACCATGCCTAATTTTTGCTTCCAGCACAGGCAGGGAGGATCACAGATCCCCCTTGGCTGTCCCTTCCCACACCCTCGCTCAACAGAGAAGATAATTATATTTTAGCATGAAAACTATGCGGCACTGTGGAAGGCTGCCAAGACGCCCAGGCAAACCTCCCTGCCGGGATGGGCAGTCTCTGTGCCGCACACCGGCAGTGGAAAGCATCTTTGTAATGATACCAAGCTCTTGCTAAGCCGAAACATGTAACAGGAGTCTCTGTGGGAAGCGCCAATTCATCAGTCTAACCGGACTGGAAATTCCTTTTCGGCAGGATCTGTTCACTCTCGAACATGTGCGGCGCAGCCCAAGGAATGAGCAATGAACATGATATCTCTTTTATGTCTGCCATGGCAGACGGCCTTTTAATAATAATAATAATTTAAAAAACCTGCCCAGTGACTTCACACCAGTCTTCCTAGATATAAAACATAGACGGGAAACACTATGAGACATTTGTGCTATTTACCCTTGAAACGCCTGTATCCTGCCTCAGTTTACTTCAGAGTTAATTGGTCACATCTCTGAGATGCTGTAATGTTTGAACAGCAAATTGTATAAACGCTGCAAGTCGATCCCATGAGGGTGCAGCTGAAGGACCGTGGTCCACCATAACTTGTTTTTTCTGATGCCTAGCAAGGGTTGTGCTGACCCCTCAGCCTTTTCTTCCACCGAGCATCAGCAGGATTTCTTTCTTTTGCTTTCTTGGGTTCACAAAACATATAAGAAATTCCCTGTGTCTCTGGCTTAAACTGGCCAACGGCCTTAACGGTTTTTGAAGAGATAAACAGACAGACACATGCCTGTGAAGAACATGATCATATAAGTTGTGCTTTCTTAGGGAGCCAAGTAGAAAGCAAGCCAGATGACTTCAACCCAAAATGCACTTAGAAAAGAAAGCCTTGTGAAAGTGATCATGGTGGTGAGTATTAAGCGGGTGCAAGGAGAAACAGGCCGTGAGGGTAGCTGTAACTCTTGGGTAAATTAAAATAAACAGCGATGCAAATATAGGTGATATCAGTCATAAGGATTGCAGAGTCTCAGCCAAAGCGTTCACACACTGACAGCAGAATTTGGCTTTAGATGAATAAAATTGCTACTGGTTGTTCAGGGTAAATCACCCTGGGTATGTCCATCCTGCAGCACTGGGACACAGAAATTGCAGCAGAGCTGTGCTGATAATAGACCAGAGAGCAAGGACAGGAATGTAAAGAAGAGGAGAAGCCAAGGCACTTTCTCTCTGGCAAGACCCCCATGTTGTCCCTGGGAGCCGTATGGTCGAGTCCCACCTCCCAAGCTCAGATGGGGAGGGAGGGTTTAGTCAAAGCACAAGAGTTGGTCTAAGAGACATCAGGGCCTGGAGAGATGGTGGTAGGTGCCGTAACAAGTCTCATCTGAGGTCCTCTTGGTGCTCCCCTTCGGGTGCTTGACATGGACCAAGAGTTTGTGTCCACCCAGGACTGCAATGGGGGGTGCATTCACCCAAGGGAGGGAAGGAGAAGGCACGGGGAGAGAGCTACAAACCCCACCGAAACCCATCTGGAGGCCTCGGAGATGCTGAACTCCCCTAAAGCACGGCCATCAGGGGGTCGGGCAGCATTAGCCGCACAGTCCGGGTTGAGGAGAGGTCAGATACAGGCGCTTGGCATATTGAAAAAGGATTTGCAGCCAAAAGCAGGGCCGACTGGAGAGCTTCCCACCGGGACTGCTTGCAGAATGAACATAATTGCCTGAGCATTTAAGAAAATAGAGATCCATCTTTCTGTGCAAGTGGGCCTGCCGCTGGGAGGGGGAAGCTTGGGGAAGCAGCGGAATAAATATTGGTGCTTTGCAAAGCAGAGATAAATCCACCAGCAAGGAGGGAGCAAAGTAAGAGAGCTTTGGGAAGCCTTTGCACATCAAATGAGCAGTGCATCCCCTGATGAGTGAGGGTGTCGGGGAAGTAGATTGATGGGCGAATGCTCCAAACAGTAGCATCCATCTCTCATAATAAGGCAGCAAAACTGCTCTTGTTTCCTGTAATCTGATAACCCACCAGAGGAAGGGGGAAAATGCCTTTAAATGGTGATTATAATTCCCGTCATGGTGTTTCCTGATAAAGTGGCCCCCCAACATAGTGTTATTATCAATCATGACTACTACAGTAGCATCCTGAGGCTCCCATGGAGATCAGTACCTTTGGAGGGAGAACTTTGCCGTCCTGAAGGACCTGCAGGACCCTCGTGGGAGTGAGGGGACCACAGAGGTGAAATGAGTTGTTGAAGGCCTCCCAGCTGGGAGTAAGACCAAACCCAACTACTCTTTGAGTTGTGGGATTATGTGAGCAACATGCAATCATAGCAGTGTCGGCTGGTGGGGACCTGCAGAGGTCTCCAGCCCAACCTCCTGCTCAAAGCTGGACCACCACGAGCTTCTAGACAAAAAGAGCAGCTCACAAACTGGTATAGTCATAACAAACTGAAAGTGAAGATCTGAAAAACATGACCATCAAAGCTATATGCTATTGTATAATCTCATGAACATCAACAGCTGGCAAGGAGCTGATTCATGTTTTTGACTGGTCCAGGCTCTGCTGTACTGGCATTTCCTCCCATCGCTTCCTGGCCTGGACACTTAATGCCATTTTTTGTTCCTCCCTTTTACCACTAATGTGTGGAAGGGATAACAATGCTCAGGACTTTTTTTTTTTACTTCCATCAGCATGACTGGCAGTTGTAATGCTGCTTCTCTCTGCCCAGCAAAATGCATGTCCATGGCCATTGCTGCCATTTGTACTCCCAAAGTATCTAAGGGTCCAGTACTGTGCCAAGTGTGGCTTGTGCTAGGTCCTGTAAAAAAGAATCCTTCCTCAAACAGGCACCATATGACACCAGCAGGTGACCAGCACCTCATTCCTGCCCCAAAGGATGAACCTCAGATTTGCCCCATGCCTCCACGGTGCCTCTGGTCAGCAGTCCCCATGCGGCACGGTGGCTTGACCCTCTCTCATTCATCTTCCCTCACCAGAGAAGCGTGTTCAGGTGGGAACTTTCAGTTGCCTTTGATCATAGGAGTACAAAAGAAGATGAGATCCCAGCTGTACCCACTAACACATCACTGAAAATGAAGATGAATTATGGAGACTGAGGTGCTACATGGCAAAGCCGGGTAATTGACGTAGCAACCATCCCACCTGGGACACATTTACCTCCTCTGGACAGAAGAACAGCAGATATCCATCCCAAGGTGCCTGCAGAATTCATCTACCTGCCTAACTCCTTATGGCTGAGCTGGACTGGGAGACCAGTTTCCATTCCTGTTCTACTTTTTGCCTTCCCTAAGTGGTGAATTCCTCAGAAGCAGGACCAGCTAGCCCAGCCATAAATCTGTCTTCTGTGGAGCAAGGGAAGTGGTAGAGCAAGCAGGAGGAGGGAATATTTCATGGGTGCTCCAGAATAACCATTAGCGCAAAGAAAACCCCATATCCCTTCTCAAAATAAAAGGGAATGAAGGAAAGTAGTCCATAAAACTCCCCTTCTATGGCTCGTATCATAGAGACACAGGTCTACCCAGGTTTCTGATTAATTAGGTACGTAATGGGTGACTGCTTCAGACAATGTGCAGGAACAGCTAATACAGCGAGAAGCACTGAATCACAGGCCTGAGAACAGGCAGAACAAAAGCCCCAGATTGCTTTATTACGTTTTTGTTATTAAATCATTTCTTCTAGAGAGAGTGTTGTTTTAAGCCGGCTCATGGTTTCAGGCAGGAGGGTTGCCCAAGTCTGGTTTCTGCTCTGCAGCTGCAAACACTTCATTCCCAGCAGATCTACCTGAAGCAAAGGAAAGTCCAGACCCTGACAGCTCGCTGTTGGCTGCGTGTTCCCGAGAGCCAGGCTCCCACCCACCACCCTGCTGCAAGACCAACACCCTTCCTGGTGAACTCCAGACCCCAGAAGATATTTTTTCTTCCCTGAGCGTCCCACTGTGTGTGGCTGAGGGAAGCCAACCCACTGTCCTCTGGGTGCCTTGAGGAATAATTTGGCGCAGGTCAACGTGAAGACCTCACAGTGACACTGTCCCTCTTCTTACGGCGTGTCCGGACTAGAAACCATACACAAATCACAACCCCAGCGATGGTACGGATTTCCCCAAAATGATGACGAATGATACCTACTCTATTTGCCACGAGAGGGCACTTTTACATTAATTCTCACATCCCTGGCTCTAGCATGGAGTCTGCTCGAATACGGTTTGGTCACGGTGGGATCCAACGTCCAACTCATTGGGGGAATTTATTTTGCAAGGACAGGGCAGTGTGTTGAGCGTGTTACTCGTTACATTACAGGGGAGACTGCAATAAGGGATACGGGTGCAGCTGGGGGTCTTGGTGTACCAGTTCTATATGGAGAGAAGTAATAGCAAAGAAATCCCCCGTGGTAAAGGATGCCACGTGCAAAGAAAGTTTCCTCAGAGGAAACAGTTTTGTAGGGAAGATTATGCAAAAGTGTAATGTCTTTCAATCCAGATGAAGGAGACATCTGCTTCCTGGCTTCTCTAGCAAAGACTGTATAAATTAGCATTTTGGAAACTGGACAGTGGCTTATGTTTGCTGCAGACATGAGTCGTTCCTTTGCAAACACCTCACCAGCTGGAAGCTGCAGGACAGAGTCCAGGCTGCTGACTTGGAGCTGATTAGAAACCTTATTTTTCCCCCCTCTCCATCATGCAGTAGATGTGGAAAACTGCAAGCCCTGAGAATATGCATAGCTCTGAAATTACCGCTATTCATCATGTCCAATTGGCTCTTGGAGGAATCCCAACCGGTCAAGGAGTTCTGCAGCATAACAATAGGTGATTATCTTTTGCTCCAATTCATTTTGTCACAACAGCCTCCCAGCCTCTGCTGGACTGTGATTTTCATTTGGTTTCCAGGAAAAGTACAGAAGATCCAAGCAATGAGACAGGTCTTTTCTTCTCTGGGGAAGGCACCTCATGTTTGGGCAAGAAATCAACTGTGCCTTGTAAGCCAGTTAACATACACAATCGCTATCTTGTGTCTCAGGTCGGAAAAAAAGCTAAAAGTCTCTTTAACTAAATTCTGCAACTTTAGTCCAGAAAGGAAGAGAATGACAGACATGAATTAGATCAGCCCTGGGAAAGAGAAGGCCTTTTCTTCAGTCATCTTTACCCTCTCCCTTTCATCTTAGCTTCATCTTAGGGATCCAACCATAGATAGGAGACATAACATTTTTAAAAACCATCAACACTGTGAAAAAGAGCAGTCAAATACTAAGCAAACACAGGAAAAGCTCACAGAAGAACAAGGATGATAAGAGACTGGAGAAAATAGGAATTATGAAAAAGGACTGGTAGAGTGGTGACTCCTCAGCCTAAAGAGAAGCAGCCCATGGAGGGAACGTGACGACTGTCTTGGCACCATTTGCTGCAAAGCAAATTTAGGTTGGCTCCAAAGGAAACCTCCTAACCCGATGGAAGAGAAACACTGAAAAAGTCTGGACTCATTTCTGCTGTGGGTTTTTATGAACTGGCAGCATGGTCCTTGGTGTAGGCGTTTAGACTAGGTGGAGTCTTGAGCTTTCTTCTGTCCCAAATCTTCCTCCATGGCCAAGATCATGAAATTCCACAGGCTCTGCTATATGTGTCCCATAAAATAGGAGTCTCTGTAGCTCCACCACCCAGACTTAGACTACAAGGGAAAGCAGAGTAGCAGGGGGACGTTCATCTTGTCTTCAAAACCAGTGCTGGTGGCCAGAGACATCCACTCACCCACATACGTCCTACATCTGAACACCACAGTTTACAAGGACTGGTTGTGGTTAAAGAGGTTGAGCTCAACAGCTTGAGCGTGGAGGTGATGAATCAAATCCCGTTCTCAGTAGTGTTAAGTATAAAGTTTTTCTGCAAGCAGCTTACATGAGATTTTGTCCTTGCTGAGGAAATTCCAGCAAGACCAGTGGAAAAGAAGACAGAAAAGAGCAAAGATTGTTTTGTTTCATCTGTGGCAAATGTTCAGCATTTCACAGTATTGGAATACAGTGAAACCTTTCCAGCTGGATGAAGGAGACAGATGAGCATCGCCTGAGCTGCGGTAGGATGCACCAGAGTGCCTGCCTGCAGCAAACACCCTGGCAAGGAAGAAACATGGGTCATACTTGTAATTTATGTTTATAAAAAGTACCTCTGGCTCCCGGCACCATGACCATGGCTGCAGCCTCTCTCAATCGCAGCAAAACTCGTACACGCCGCATTGATTCAAACATGTACGCTCCAAAGAAGACCCAGCCACACATTTCTCAGCCTCCCATGGAAAGGCCATGCACATTAGGAGGAAAATTATGAATCAAAATACACCGTGACCCAGGGAGAAGATTTCCCTAATCTGTTGTTTTCCAGCACAGGGAACAAAGCCCGCTGTCAAGTTGCAGCAGGCTGGGCTAAAAAGCAAAGTCAGACCAAGGGCAGGGAGGGGACACGAGACGCAGGAGCACTTATATCGTCTCCGAATGTCAGAGACCCCCTCTCTGTCCTCCTGCACTAACCTTTTACCTTCAAGCATCCTCTTCCCAAACACGACCGCTAGCCCTCTCCGGCAGGTCACTGCTTTGAGCGGCAGAGCTATTTGCAGCAATCAGCTCTTGCTCAAGAGTCAGGAAGCGCACGGCCGAGGAGGCTAATTAACAAGAAAACATTTCAATAGCATTTCCGTTTCGTGGGACTCACGGTTTGCATTTGTTCCCCCTTTCCCCTGTGTGAAAAAAAAAAAAAAAATGTGCTGCAACCGCTCTCGGAGACAGGGAGTGACATGTGGATCTCTGGCACCTTCCTGCTGAATTCTTTCGGTGAAGGAGTCTGACCCTTCCCGGGGAGGAGGTTCATGCCTCAGCTGGGTGTGCGTGATAGGAGGGGAACATCTGCACCAAGACGGCCTCCTTGCATGCAAGAGCCACCCACAAAGTGTCTTCTCCCATCGCCTCTCCCCAACCACGGACTCCCAAAGTCCGTTTTGAGTTGTGGCTCCTTGCGGGCATGTATTTCTTGCACAAGATTTGTCCCCATCACTCACAGACAAAAACCACTCCCTCCGGTTATAAAAATCAAGTCACGGCACACTTGCAACACGATGATCTGAGAACGGAAGGGTTACGAATGCTCGGGAAAGCCTGGGTTTAAAACCCAGGTAAAATTCAGGAGGGGTAATGATAAAAATAGAGATGATTTGCAAGCAGTGGGTGAAAGATGGTCAGTGCTGTGGGTAGAATTTTGGCAGTGCTAAGCCTCTTCAGCTGTACAAAGTGATCCGTGGCTGCAAACCAAGGGGAGAAGCTGGGGGACCGGTCAGCTTTGCAGCTCATATGCTGGCAGCTGAAAGCAGCAGCCAAGACATTTCCACTTCCCAACCACACCAGGCATTTTCCTGGACCTCAAATGAACGAAGAAACTCAGCAACTCCCAACTTTGCTAGAAATTTCCTCAAAACCGATGCCGAAAGGGTTTTCCCCGACATCTAGCGGCCGGCAAAAACACTGAGAGAGATAACGCGGCAGGAGAAAACAAGCCGTGCCATTACCAGGAAGATTAATTACAAGCGCAATAATATCCAGACCTTCTGATGAAATATTTTACAGTATATTGCCCTCAGGAGAGTGGCTCTTTTTACTGATTTATTTTAACCTTCACATTACGCAGATATGTTATAGACGTCTTCAGAGATGCCCTGGTGTTATTTGCCCCCTGACAGCAAATAATAAACTCTTTCTCAGCTATATAACATTTCCAAGGAAGCCCTTGACGTGACTAGAAAAATATCGAGGACAATTAAGTCACATGGCACTCATAGCCCTGTGGGAACGGATTTGAGCTCTGCTCCAGGACTTGGATAGCATGAGAAACCCTGGTTCAAACGGAGTAGCAAGAGTCTTGAAGGTAGTAATTACTAAAGATCTCCTGGTTAAAGATCCTCTGGGGTCTCTCTATTATTTTAATAATGGTTCAAGCTAACTTTACTGCTTCCAGAGGAGCCTGTTAGCACAGAGGAGGAAGGGCTCATCGCAAGGGAACGCGGGCAGGAGATCAGCTGCCCGCAGTTTCGTTCAGTGGGGAGCAAGGGAGTGTTGGTCACACATCTTTGGGGGGTCCAGGTAAATTTGGTGTCTCACTTGCATCCCTGCTTTCAGTCTCACTGGATGCAGCAATGTCATGGGCAGAGGTTGCTGTGAGGTGGACATCAGCTTGGACTCCCACGGTTAAAACATGGTTAAGAGGATTCAGGTAATTTGGGGATATTTCCAACCATCTAGTCCGCCAGCCCAGACAGCTTGCTTCATCCCTTCCCTTGGTTCCTCATCAGCAATTCATAAGGCAGCCTTTTTCCCTCATTACGGTTGTCCTGGCTTTAGCTGTGTTTATGCAGCGCCTGGCACTCCGGCCACACAGAGTCTGGCTGAGACCCCACACACTTATCACACTGAAGAGAGATGCTTGCCACTGGAAGGGGTGAGGTGGGAGAGGTGACCAGATCCTGCTAATCTGCCCAGTGAGGGACCCACAGCATCCATCGGCATCAGGGGAAAGATGCTGACCTCCCTCGGGGCCCGAGAGCTGTGGCACACACCGGAGGGGGTTCGTACAGCGCCTAGCACACGCAGGCGCGGATCCCAACCGATGCTTTCAATCACTGCTTCGTTACAGAGAGCAAATCCATCCGTCATCACCTCACCGGTGTTCGCAGGGTGCTAGCACCAGTGGTCCTGCCACACTGGGTCCCACCACACCTCTGGAGGTTTCTCCACACCATGAACATGCTCTTCCTCTCCCTCACAGCCTCCTGATCCCACCCACAGAGCAAAACCCCTCTTAAATCCTTTGATAACCATCAAATCACCTTAATATAATGTTAAGGTCCCACCCCATCTGACCTAGACGCCGTATCCGATTTCTCTCATCGCTGTGAGTATTGGTGTGACAGCATGGGAGTCCCACATTAGACCTGTCTGCCACGGGATCGTGCAATAAATCTTGGCAGGCAATTGGCTTCAAGCCAATTTAAAGCCTGGTTCTGAACATTCGCCTTCTCTGTTCAGCCTTTCGGGGGACCAAAACCCCACAGGGAGAAAGAAATTAATTTCTAAAAATCTCAGCTAGCAAAAATAACACCGGGGCTTCTGGATGCATCGGACCAGAAGATGCCACATCATGAAGACCTTGGTACCCACAGCAGCAACTTGCATCGGGGTCCCCCCTAGGTACGGTTTCTCCCTAATTTCATGGCAATCGGACCTGTATTTTACCACGAACAGGTCTGAAGAAAATAAACCAGCACGAAGTCCCAGCGGCAAGGCTGGCTGGTGGCCCAGGGGAACGGCATACCCACAAGGGAGGCTTCAACACCTACGTTCATGTGACCGTCTGCTTCTTTGTAGGGTCCCTGCAGGGTCTGAGCACAAGTCTGCTGGCTCCGCGTTCACACCCCTGCTCTGCACTCGCGTAGTAGATGGCCATGGGTGAAGAGAAACCCTCTGAGATAATCATAAAGGTGACCCTGGAACTCCAGGTTTAGGCTATTGCAGAAGCATTCAGCACTTGGAGCTTCTGTTGCCCCAAAGGGAATTATTCCTCTGCGTGGGGGTTGCAGCATCAGCCCTCTAGCACCTTTACCAACGTTACAAACCCGAAGCGAAGGGCAGCTTGCACCGACCTCCGATGCCTTTTTTGCCTCCCTCTTTCCAATCCCTGCAATGCTGGAACAGATCCCTGCAAAACCACTTTGGTTAGAGAGCTGTTGTCAGGTCATTTTGAAAAGTTTGCAACACTTTGCAAATTGTTCTTGCTGGAGGTTGTACAATAACAGTGCCATTACTCAAAAAACCCATCCAAGAATATTATGTTAGACACAGGTCAGATCCCTCCACCCACAACAATATTCCAAGGGAAAAAAAAAAAAATGAGGAAAAGAAATTGTTAAACACAAGCTGGAGATGACAATGAAAAATTTACTCTTAACTATGTATATTTTTATGGAGAAAGGTTATCTATCCATCCATCATCACATACTAGTACAGGAAAGAGCCTGTGAGTATTTAGATATTTATATCTTGCATGTGCAGTTAAAGAGAAAAAATATTCTTATAGATGCATGGCTGTCTCTACTCCCCCACACTCTCCCCTTAGATGCCCATCACAAACACTGCATAAATATATTGAAGCCAGTCATCTGACCTATTTTAATCATCTATATTACCATGAAATGAATAGAAGTGTCTGTTTGCCTCCAGCAACAATAAAGGGAGTCTCAAGCAATTAGTTCAGGTGTAAAAAACTCTGCTGTGCCAGACCAATCCCATCTACATGTCTTGTTTTCTCCACCTCTAAAGCAGAGATAATAAACCTGCCTTTGTCTCAAAAGTACTTGGAGATCCAGAGGGGAAAGGTATTCATGACATAGGGATGTTAGCTACAAAATAGCAACAATAAGGTTAACAACAAGGCTAGTAATGAGTTCACATATAAAACCTGCTGTGGGATTGCAAAAAGTCCAGGCTGCCCTCTGTTTGGAAAATCATGTCTATACTCTCCCCGTAGCTCAAATTGGATCCTTCAAAAAGCAGCATTTTCCTATCAGAACTCAGTAGTTTTCAAATCAAATGTTAAATTAGAAAGGTGGTTATTTCTAAAAGCCATTAATTGTGTACCTCACAAAAATTGCATGACTGCACTCAGTGCAATTACTGTATTTTTCAGCATTTTGGCGAGTTGAATACAACAAATACCAAAACCCACATGCAAATTAGAATATCCCTTTTTTTTTTTTTTTTTTTTTTTTCCATTTTGCAATTTTTTTCACATTTACATTCTCCCTTGCCCCTCTGCCTTGGACTCCCCACCATCAACCAAAACCCTTACGGTGCAAGAACAGAACGAGGATGCAACAGAACCACCCCCAGAGCGGGTGTTTCTCTGGCGGCTCTTGCAGAGGACACTGCTTCAGCCCATCCTGTCCAGCCCATGGGAAGCAGCTGGTGCCTCCAGGTCCCACCAAGCCAAGACCTCCTGTACCTGAGCCTGCAGCATGGGCACAGGGCTCTGGGAGGGGGCTAGGGTTGGAAAAGCTGGCTCCTGATGCCTTCAACAGCTGGAAAAAGACCCAGCCCCTGGAAAGCCATCGGCGTCGGCTGGTGGGGATAGAAGATGTAAGCAGGAGCCAGGGCTTGGAGGTGTCCCCACGTGCGTCTCAACCTCTGGGTTGGAGCCAGGACATCTGAAAATACGTGCTTATAAGTGCGTGTGCTCTGGGGCTGGGTGAGAAATCCCTTCCTACGCCGTCCCCTGAAGGACTCACCGATGAGCAGGGCGTAGGGAACCCCCACGGAGCACTGGTGGTTGGGTTGCTCCTGAAGACACCGTGAGACCCCACAAAACTCATGATATCTGTGATAGACCCCTTCTAGCATCAGGGCAGGGAAACGCCAGCCTCTAGGCACCCATCTGCTTCGCGTCCTTGCTTTGCATCAGTTCCTGCGCGCTTTTAGCATCTTGAAGCCTCTGCGAGGGGCTCTGCAAATCTGCGGCGCTGGATTCGGTGAGGTTTTGCTGCCTCGCTGGGTCAGGTCAGAATCAGACCCTAGGTCTTCAGCGGAGTTTCTAAATTTTCACAAGGTTTCAACAACATTAATTTCCTTTCAATCAGTTTTTTTACCTCTCTGCTGATCCATCCTTTCTGCCTTTCATACATTTCCAGGCTCTGTAGCCTCATAAAAAAAAACCTTCACGGGAGAACGTTTCTGCTTGGTTGGTGTGGGCAGGAAATTACTGTCATTTTTCACTTCTTCAGCCCGAGGAGGTGTTCACCGGGCCCGTCATCAGCGGGCAGTTGCACACTGGCCCTTCCAGCACCGTCCCCAGAGAGGTCCCAGCGCCAGCAACCAACGCAGAAAAGAAGCCAAGCTCTTTATTTTGACTGGCACCAGGAAGGCAATGGGGGTTTTTCAGCAACACAACGTCTCCAGCCGACCCCTCAGCAGCATCTCGGCAGTGCAGTGAAGGCTGTAGAACACCCCAGCCGTCTCCGAAGGTTAGCAGCAACCCAGATGCGTGTGTTTATCCTGGTTTTGGACATAACACATCCTGCCCCACCACGGTTGATTGAGTGTGAGCACCCATATCCCTCGAATACCTCCGTGCTTTGACACCTCTCTGATGTATCTGGACCACGAAGTCCCTGAGGACTCCTACAGACACCCCTGTACGGGGAGAGTTAATAGAGAGGAGCGTTGTGGCAGAACGCAAATACGAACGCAGGACTTCGAAGTGTCCACCAAGCTTTGTCTTCTTCCTTCATCATTTAAGAGGAATAACGAAAGGCAAAGACCAACGTGCGGGCTGAAGAGCCTCCTCTCCTTGCCAAGTGCATCATTTTGTTATTTTCGTGGGTGGAAGGCAGGGCCTGGAAGATGCAGTTCTTGGGGAAAGCTCCAGGACATGGTGAGCAGATGGGAAAAGGCTAATTCTCCTTGGCTGTGTAGTAGCTCCCGATGGCACGTTTCTTGGTATTTTATCCAGGACAGCCTTCAAACTTCTACCTGATGAACTGCACCTCTTCTTTGTGGCAGGAAGAGTCTGCAAAGCTCAGTTATCTGCACAAGATGATGATGAGGACAGAGCCTTGTCCTTCCTTTCCTCCAGAGCTGTCTCCTAGGGTTTGGCTCCCCGTCCCTAGTGTTGCATGGGATTATTCCACCCCAGATTTAAGAACTCACCCATGCCCTTGCTGAACTTTGTCGGGTTCCTGTCAGCCCATTTCTCCAGCCTGCCCAGGACCCTCTTCTGAGTAGCAGCCATGCCCTCCAGCACATTGGCCACTCCATTACCCAAATCTGGTGCCATCCACAAGCTTGCTGAGAGCGGACTCCATCCAGGATATCAATGAAGACATTCAATGTTATCCAATGCCAGTATTGATTACTGAGGGATACCACTAGTTTTTGGCTGCCAGATGGACTTTGCACCACTTATCATAACCCTCTGAGATGTTTGCACCAGAGCTAGTTACTTGTGGCTCCTGTCATCACTGCAGTGAGAACCAGAACCACAAAATAACTGAGGCTGGAAGGACCGCTGGAGGTTGTGGTCCAACCTCTGCTCACTGCAGGACCAGCCCCACCATCAGATCGGCTTGTTCAGCCTCACCTTTCTCCTGCAAATTCAGCTCAGCCTTGCTCTCACACAAAGTGCTGCTGTTCTCCCTGCTTTCATATGGAGAGAGCAAACTGTGACCTCCACAGCAAAGCGTGCCCCCCAAATGGCAGATCACCCCATACCTCCCAGCCCCGAGCTGTCAAGGCAGGGAAAGACATATCGCTCTAACACACGCTCTGTGGCTAAATCTACTGTTCAATCAGCTCGCTCCACTGTTCCCAGGTTGTTCAGCAACGCTGTCCTCTTTAATTCCTAAATTCTTCCCACGTGCAGTTGCACACCTGTAATAACAGAGACAAGGTTGCAGGTGCTCCATGCATGATTTTATTGTACTAATAATCTCTGCAGCCTGACAGATTGATATCCCAGGAGACACAAGGATCTCTGATTTTTAAACAGAAATAAGCAGAACAATCCCAGGGCTGTTTCAGTGTCTGAATTCAAGGGTAACCCCCAACCACAGAACCAGGGGTGCAAAAACTCTCATTCATCGAGACACTGGCAAAGGACGCGATAAAGGAGCTGAAATACGGAAAACACTTGCCTCCTCGCTAATTTACTCTGTTTCATCATTTCCTCAGTCACCTGCATCCTCTTTCACTTTCTTCTTTCACATTTAGAGTTCAAAATCTTTGGAGCAGGGGTTGCTTTTATTCTGCTCATCTATGCCAAAGTCTCCACACGGCTGAAACAAAACTGGATATAACCTTTTTGTTTGAAGAAAGACATGATGCACTCAGGAAAAATTCCATCTACCAGTTCCATTAAAGCCCTCTAGAAGTTTTCTGACCAACATATCCCTTTGTTGAGGAGCCAGGCTGGATTTTTGGTTTTAACAAAGTCAGCATGACCTCTGCTTCAGGACTCCCAGCTCAAAGCAGATTAGAGTCAATGAGCTGGAGGGAGTATCAGCAGATCACCAACACTATGACTGCCCTTGCAACAATCTTGAAGATGTGACAGTGTATAGATATCTATTGTAAGAAAAGGATTGGATCTCGCTGTCCCACCATCCTTGTTTTGGCTGAATAAGCCATGCAGATTTGAGAGATGCATGTGATTAGCAAGCATGAAGCACTGAATCGTGCAACATTGTGCTCAGCAGAGATGCTCATGAGCTGCCTCTAAGCAGCACAAGGAACAGGAACAAGCCTGAAACAAGCCAACAGCATAAATTCATCAACCTCGGCACCTATCCAGACTTATTAACTTGAGCCCAGGGTGAACTCTGACTCAAAGGTTGCATCGATTTCCAACATCAGAAAGGGTAAGAAGAGGATCTCACTGACAGGCGTCCCTTTTTTTCTCTTCCCCCACCTTCTCCCTACAGCAGCTAGGGACTGATGTACTGCTCAACGAGGGACAGCCATGCTCTGCCCACACGAGAGCTCGGCGGGCTTTCAGGAGCACTGTGTCAGACCACGCTTTCTCCTGCCACGTCTGAAACGCAACACACCAAGAGAAAAACAAAAGAACCGGAGGTCAGCGTCATCCGAAGTTAGCTAATTGACTGTGGCTCAGCTCAGACCTCTCTGATCAGGAGGTCCCTGCTTCTTGATGTTCAGACCTCAGAAGGACCCAAGCACGGTACTGCCTGTTGCTTCTATGAAGTTCTGGAGGTTCCCAGCAAGTCATTGCAAATCCCCCATGTTTCACCTTTGAGGGCCATGTTGTAGACAGCAGATCCCTGACCTAAACCCTTTTAGACGTGTTGGGCTCAAAAAAAAAAAAAAAATTAAGCTGATCCTGCTACACTAGCTCGTTTGAGGAAAGCAATGTGGCTTCTCTCTTTCCCCATCACCGCCGGCAACAAACAGAGCAATTTCTGGGAGGACTTGGATAGTGGTAAGAAATCACACCCAACCGTTGTGCAATTAACAGAAGAATTAGAACCCACAACCCAACAAAATTACCTTGTCTCCTGTAATTTGTGGAGAGGATGCTTCAGCCTCTGGGTGTCCAGGTATGTTCCAGCTTGCTTTCTCACTTGTACTTCAGCATTTGCAAGAAGGTTCACTGCACACGCAAGCAAGTAGTAGGTACAACCCAAAGACCGTGAAGTATTTCCAAGTGTTTCTAGCTCTCATGCCATTCAGAATAGGAAATCAAAGGCATCGCTGCTAGAGGTGAGCATATAAGCTATCAAACTCTGTCTGCCAGGTTCTGCCTGTGCATTGCCTGCATTGGGATTTGGAGGCTGGTTTGGGGGAGTCACCTGAGTTGCGAAGTCACAGTGTAATTTTGGAGAAAGAAGGAAAACCAGACCCCTAGGAAAAGCGCGACCTGGAGGGATGCAGCTCTGCAGGAATGGCCCTGTATGTGCTGCTCCTCCCAAACTCCTTCTGTGGCTGATAGGGAAAAATCAAGCTACATCCCAAAGCAGGCATCCCAAGAACAGGACCCCATGCTCACTTCTCTTCGTTGGCTCTGACTGGAGCCCAGAGTAACCAGTTAAACTGCAGTGATCTGCAATGCAAACATCTCTGCAAGCAAGCTCTTTCCCTCCAGCCTTAATGTGCTCACCCACCTTCAGGAGGGGCTGCTGTGATGCTGGTTTCACCCAGCCGGTGGCAAAAAGTGCATCAGTTGCTCACCATCCCAAATACCGCTCGAAGAGAGCTCTTGGAGCAAATACGACTCCCCAGCCCCGGAGTTTGGCCACGCAGCCGCCAGCCAGCCAGGTGGGCATTGCAATGCCCGTCTGCTCAGCAGAGAAACGCACAAGGACAGGAGGCAAAAATCATTTCTCTTCAGCAAAGGAAGATAGTTCTGCATGCTTTGGTGACTTTGCAGTTAATAATTTCCATATGTTTAACTATCCTTTGCAAGCACCGCTCCTACCTGCCTTCCCAGCTTGCTTCCCCACTGCTGAGGATGGGAGAGAAACCCCACTCCCATCCTCTCCCTCATTTGGGAGCCAGCCCTGAGAGCAGCTCGGCACCAAGGACCCACGTTGCTTTACCGGTTCCTCGGTATCATCCAGGCCGTGCCCTGGGCAAAGCTCAGCGCTGGCTGTGGCAGGTTCCCGGTTAATCCAGACAGGCACCTTTTTGACTCTTGTGCTGGACTTTCCTGGCAGACAGGGAGACGGGGGCAGCCAGGAAAGGAAAGTTTCTAAGTATAAAACCCAAAGCGTCTTCAGCCTCACAAAAGTGTCAAAGTAGAGAAGCACACGGTTGACCCGAACTATTTATAAACCGAGACCTGACAGAAACACGATGGAGCTGAACCAAAGTCCTGTTTCCAACCCATCCCTCTCCCCACAGCCGTGTGGCACCAGCCAGTGTCCTTGGCTCTGACTTCCCCAGGGTCAGGGTTTAAATTACAGCCAGGCACGCAAATTGCACCCCTCAGACGAAAAGTAAGTCCTTCCCCTGGACGTCACACCAAGCTATAGGGACCAGCAGTCTGGTGCTCCCTTCCAGGCAGTGGCAGCCTCTTCCCCTCACATGGCTGAGGAAGAGGATGAAGAACGACCTGGGACAGAGAGAAGGAACAATTTGGGAATGTACGAGTCCTAGAAAAGTGAAATTTTAAGACCTAGATCTATTCTGAGTCATCAGAAGTAGTCTGGACTGGGAAGGTCTATGCCTCTAGATTGAGCAGGTTTCTGTTCCTTCCTTTAAGGCATTTTTAAAGAGCAAACTTTACAGGACTCTCTCACCTATGGATCCATCCCTTGCCAAACCCCACAGCAGCCTCTGCTCCCCAAATCCTAGGGGAAGGCTAGATGTGGCCACCAGGAAAAGCCCCATCCCCTTCTAGTGACGAGGCAGCCCCTGGAAGAACGAGGTTCTCCGCCTCAGCTGCTGCTTCTAGACACTTTTGCAACACAAAACACAAGCCTGTAGGAAAAGCGATCGTGTGTCATTTGCCGTAACAGAAAGCTATCAAGAGAAGCAGACGGCAGACCACAGCGAGGAATTGTTTTCAAGTCCAGTGGTTAATAGCTTTCTTTGCAGAGCTCGTGGCTGGTCCTCCACAGAAGGTCCCACGCTTCAGAAGGAAACGTTACCATATTCGTTCTTGTGCCATTGCGCTGCTCTTGCAAGTGATAATCCTACTTTTATCACGTGTTCTTCTCACAGGAGCCATATAGGATGCTACGCTTCCAGTGACTAGCAAATTAATTGGGTTTAAGATGTGTAAAATTTAAAAACCACCAGGGGAGGAAAGAATAGCAACCTTTTCCCGAGCTTTTTATTGAATTCTTAGGGAATTACGGATATGTGCGATTTGGATGAACAAAAACACAGAGCTGGAAAGGAGTTCAGGAGCCTGTGTAGACCACCCTCGGTTGCTGAGACAGGATCGTATGGGTATGGGACAGCTCTCGGGGATGGTGTAGCACAGGCTGGGGGCTGATGGGCTGGAGAACAGCTTTTGGGGAAAGAACCTGGGACAAAGACAACAAACCATGCCATGGGTGGTGGTAGCAGGAGTGGAGCCAGCAGGGCTAGGGAAGCAATTCTCCTTCTCCATTTAGCACTTGTCAAACAGGGCATTGGGACCAGTTTGGGCTCCCCAGTACCAGGCCCATGGTGAGAGAACCCAGTGAGGCCACCAAACTGGTTGGGACTGGAGCTCAGGGCATGCAAGGAGAGGCTGAGAGCTGGGTGTGCAGTGAGAGTAGAAGGCAAAGGGGGATTTTGTCACTGTCCGCAACTCCCAGCTGGGACGGTGTAGAGATGAGAGAGACACAGGCTTTCATGGGAGATGCTCAGTGATGGGAAGAGAGTCAACAGCCCAAGATAGAACATAAGAAATTCCCATTAGGAAAATCTTTTCCCCACAAAGGTGGTCAAACACTAGAACAGGGGTCCAGGTTGGGGATCTCCATCTTTGAAGATACTCAAAACCCTCCTGAAAAAAAACCCTGGGCAACCTCAGAACAAACTTCGAAGCTGGCCCTTCCAGTCCTGTTTACTCTGTATGTCTTTGTCTGTTCTCACACCCTCCAGTAGCAGGGATTACAGTCTCCTTGGATCACCTCCTCTAATATTTCCTACTTCTACTGTTCTGAAATTTTTCCTAAATAATACCAAGTGCACATTCGCTGTGTGTGCATGCATTTCTTCTCACCATATGGCAGCAGATGTGTAAAAATGAGACCTTTCCTGCTCTCTTCTTTGCATCCCATCTCTTTTTTGTAACAGCATCACCTCTGGCTTTTGCTCCACCTGTGATGGGGAACTTCTCAGCTCCTCTCCCACCACTCAACCCCCACACGGAGCCACTTCACATTTCCCCTTTGGGACACAGCAACGTTTTCCCCTCGCCTGATTAGAAAACCAGGTTCAAATTCCACTGGTAGTTTGAAAATCCCAGCTGAGACCCATCGGATGGAAAGAGCTGTATCTGTTTTTATAAGATATCAGTTTCATCGAGGGGAGGAGGTGGAAGAAGAAGAGATGCTGTCCATGTGCCAGATGGGCATGGAGAAGTCCCAGGCCAAGTTCACACCTCATCATAACAGCTTATTAACCAGCAGGTCAAGGGCTTGAGTAGTAACCCTGCTGTGTTGCAAGCCTCATGTAGACATGGGAAGATTGGGAGATACGTTCCGCTTGCGGAGGTAATGGAGATATCTGAAGCCTTATCTGCTTGTGGAGTTTACCACAGCTGATCACAGGCTGTTTTGGTAAGATGCTGTGCAGATTTTTCTCTTGCTCTCTAGAAAGTGGGAAGAGGGGCAACAGTTTAGGTTCCAAAAACGCACTGAAGAAATATGCTTAGCTATAGGATTGTGGATTCATCCACTGCTTTTTAATGAGCTCCCCTTGAGACCAGCACTGAGACCCTGTTTGGGAGCTGTGCAGGGCAGGGGCCTCCGCCTCCAATCCCAAGCAACAAGGAAGGATAAGGCATCACTGCACCGGACAGAAAATACAGCTCCGCTTCGGCTCCAAAAAAATTTTGGCATAACTTGCTAACTTGAATTTTATCTGCAAGCGTTTTCAGCCTGATACCACTGGGAATCCTGATTTTTCCGAGACTTACCAACAGGAAATCCCTGAGCCAGAGGGTTTAGCTGTAATGAACTTATTGTATATTCAAGCACTGAATGTCAATTTGGATTACGATGTCAAAAATAAGCACTGAGAGCATGCAACCATACCCTGGGGTCACCTGTCAGGAACTCCAGACTGAAATTGGCCAGATATAGGCCAGCACAGCCTTGATTTATATTTTTCCCTGTGCAAATATAACAGCTAAGACTGAACAAACCTACTGCATCTTGGAGATGAGCCCCCTCCTTCTCTCCCCAGCGCCTTCTGCCACTTTGCACGGGGCTTCCTTGGCTGGGGATGCTTCATTAGAGGCTGCCCGAAGAGCTCAGGACTAGTCAGATGCATTGGGAGGCTAAATCCTTCTATTAGTGCATGTCTAAATCCCTGCCACTTGTGTCATTCTGGAAGCCCAAAGTCCCAGGCGCAATCAGGATTCCCATCCTCCCAGACACTCAGCACGCACAGGTGAAGACAAGCTCTTGCTCCCCAGCCTTGGGCTAAAGACACAGAGGAATTCATCCGGAGCACGGGATGCAAGAGGAGAGGTGCGTAGGAGCAGGAGGGATAATTTACACCTTCCTCTCCAGGCACACGGCCACAGCCCTGCCCCTGTTCAGGGGCTGCAGGAGCTTGTGCCTGTCTTTCCATCCATCCCCTTTTCTCTGCAGCCAGAAGCAGGGAGGCTGGACCCGAAAGCCGGGGATCTCCGTTCATTTTTCATGCTCCATCCCAAGCACTCTGGGGCGAGAGCTGATCCTCTCACGCTGTCCATTGCTCACTGCAACCACGGAGCAGCACCCACGGGGTGTGCAGAGCCGGGCAGCGTGGGCTCGTCTCTGCAGAAGGGGAAATCCCATCACACAGGGATGAGAAAACGTACCCTGCCAAGGGGATGCCAAATGGAAGTTTAAATCCCAGGTACAAGTCACGTTTTGGATTTTAAAGTCATTCCAAAATAGAAGCCAAGAATCAGATGCAAATACACACCTTCTCTAAATAAATGGTTTTGCTAAAGTTCCTATGAGCTAGGTGCTAATGTTATTATCTGCAAGCTTGGTGTTCTCCCCAATTAATGTCACATTCCCTGAGTTTTCCTCCTAAATCCTTCTCATGGAGTCTCTACAGCCTCTTATGGTTAGCTGGATGGAGAAAATACTTGGAGACAAGAAAGGTCAAATTTGGTTCCTTCAACTGAAGGTCATGGGACTAGAGTCTTAAAAAACAAAACACAAACCATCCCTAACCACCCTCCAATCAAAACCAAAACCCACCCCTCACTGTCCCCCCAAAAATGAAAAAAAAACCCCAAAACCCCAAACAAACCCAAATGACAAAACCAACCAATGAACCCAGATCTCCCCTCTCTCTCCCATAACACTCTAGCCGGTTTGTTGTGAAGCTGGCAATGAGATTAGACCATTATTTGCTTTGAGGAAACGTTGAGTTTCCTCTCCCTTGCATGTACGAACACACACACGCTCAGCTGGGAGACCGCGGCCGTGGGCCCCGGTGCAGTTATCGAGGTCAGGGATGGGGTTTGCAGGGCACTTGCAGTCTCTTTTCCTCCCTGCAAACCTTCAGCCACATGAGGAGCTGGCCACCTCCATCCCTTCGTCCATCCATCCATCCCTCCCTCTGGCTTCCAGTCACCGGGAACAGCTCACGGTGGAGGTGTTCACCCCAGCCAAGTAATTGAGAATCCCCCTTGGAGACTGCATGCTCTCCCTTCCCTCCTCGATTTCAGTGACTGCTCATGTGGTTTATATTCCTGAGCCTTTAATTCACTGCGCTCTCACAAACTACACCAGCACTGAAATGAAAGTCAGGGATATTGGGTCAGAATAAAACCACCACCTGCTTTAAACTGGTTTTGTCAGGGAAGAAGGTAGATCACAGAATCATAGAATCATTTAGGTTGGAAAAGACCCTTCAGATCATTGAGTCCAACCGTTAACCTAACACTGCCAACTCCACCACTAAACCATGTCCTTAAGTGCCGCATCTACACATCTTTTAAATACCTCCAGGGATGGTGACTCCACCACTTCCCTGGGCAGCCTGTTCCAATGCTTAATAACCCTTTAATGAAAATAATGAAAAGCCTTGGGTCTCCTTTGCTTTGGCAGGTAGGGAAGGGTCGATGGTGTATCTGTTTTACTTGTTCATCTTATGCTGAAAATCACAGCAGAGGCGGAGGAACTGAAAATCACAGTTCAGAGATGCTCAGCCAAAGAGCAGGAAAAATGCTGCTCTACTCCGCTGGTCCCCAACTCAACAAATACTCGCTCGAGGCAGCAACACTTTTTGTTAATGCTGGAAGCCTTGCTGCACAGAGCAAGCCCACGCTAACCAGCCCACGTACTCCAGTGCCTGATATCTGGCTAACGTCAGGGCAGGGAGGATTAAAGCTTCCCTCTTCGGCCGTCTGCAGTTCCCAGCAAAGCTGACAGCATCTTGGACTTCTCACCCAGGACAAATCCTACCCCAATTTAGCAAGTCTCCTTCGTGGACGAAGAGGTAGCCAAACAACCGCTTCGTGTTGTCACACTACGCGCTGTTGACAAAGTTATCGCTATAAAAACAAGCCGGAGCCAAGTCAAACGGGGCCCTCCACCTACTCCAGCATGAGAGCATTTCCTGCTAGCACGGGGGAAAAGGTTATTAAAGATACATATGGAGGCAAAGGCAAAGATAGCTGCCGCAGGTTGTGGAGCTGCACTTGCTGTATATCAGTGTTGTGGGTCTGAGAAAGGTGATCTGTAAAAGGAGGACTCCCTCTGGTAGATGAAGAGTATGAAATCCAAAGGCTAGATGTTAAAACTACTCCAGGTAGATGATAAAAAGGTGCAATAGGAACACGGTTGAACGCGCTTAAGCTCAACTGGGAATTAGAGAAGGTGCTGTGGTTGCAAGTACAAGTTTTTAGCTGCCCAAGTTAATGCTCTGAACAGTCCTTGTCTCTTCCTCACCATCTGCTATGCTAGGAAGGATTTCCACACTTTTCTGAAATACTGTGGCTTATATTGCAAATAATATACTAAAAGATCTAGGTGAAACTCTGCGGCCCATACAGTATAACTGGTTAGGCAAGACCAGCCTAAAAACTCAGCCTAGCTCCGTCGGCACATGCTCTTCTAGCAAATGCAGATGGGAAGTGGAACCGTGTGTAGTGTTATATGGATATTAAGCACCCTTTCCACAGAAGATCTATGAAGCAGAACATCTCAGTGCCTCTTGCCCTTTCTCCACATGCAGCTAGATCCCCTCCAGTGGTTGCCCTACATGCATACAACCAGCTCTTCACAACTGTGATACTAATTTTTCACTCGAGCACCAAGCCTATGGTTTCAGCTGACAGGAACACGCTTAAACCTTGCTGATGGCTTGTGGTTTGGCAAACATACGAGGAGAGAAATATCTAGGTAGATCTGTTATTAAGAGTTGCTAGTAGAGCCCGGCAACTGCAGAGCTTGCAATTAATTGCATTGCAAACACCTATTCTGCAATGGTACTAATGACAGGAAAAAAAGGGAGAGATGACAGACATCAATGGGTGGAGAAGCCCTACAGAATCCATAGGGTACTCTCTCCTTCGAAGACCATCTGACGATATGTGAAATAAATTAATCTCTCTTGGAAGCAAATGAATTCGTATTTTTTTTGTTACAAATTTTACTGAGAAACAGAAAATAGGGAATGCTTTTAGAGATCCCCAGCTATCCTTCAGCCTGCCAATACTGTTTTAAAGAAGGGGTTCCTGGACTGCAGGAAACCACCATCCTTTTGCTTTTGTCCTTCTCTTGCACAGGAACTGAAGGTGTCCTGCCCAAACACACAACACAACCCGCCAACAGTGGAGGAACAGCCCATCACCAAAGAAGAGCTGTGTTCCTGCTCTTCAGACCAAATATCTTGGAGCTGGAATCACAGTCCTGTGTTTCTGATCACCAGGAGAGGTGCTGCACTTGTGCACTGCCCCAACTGCCCTTACAGACAATGCAGCATTACCTTTATTTGCTTACAGAAAGTTGCTTTTTAATTCCAGCACGGCAGCTGAAATTCCTCCTTTTAATCCATCTCACCACACACGCTGTTCCAACGCGATGCCCCCCCAAGGCAATCACAGCCAGGTCATAAGGAGGGACCTGTAGCTCCTCCGTAGCTGCTCAGCTCTGCATTCACCGCTGGAGCATTATCTGTAGTGAACATCTGAAAAAAACAGCGTTGTAACCAGAGTTTAGTTTTTGAGGTGAAGGAACAGCACACTGATGCTGCTGTCGGCAATAAAAGCACAGAGCACCTCTGCCTGCTGCAAAGGACTGAGGAACCCCAACGTGCTTCTGGAGCTGAGTAAAACTAGCGATCACAGTGCTAAAAGCTCAGACTCCTCCAGACCCATAGCTGCAGTTGCCCAGGGATCTTTTAAAACCAGGCATACGTGATTTCGGCTCTCTAAGGGACAGGTGTTAAGCTGTGGCCAGGAGCACCGTGGTCCATTAACAGGAATCCTCAACGTCTTTCAGACCAGGCATCAAGACACAGGAGAACTTTGTAGGGACCAAGTTAGACAGAGGTGAACTTGGTTTATTGCCACTCCTTCCAGCATGGGTTTAAACAGCTGTGAAAGAAAGGAGGAACTCAGTGAGGTTACCACAAAGCTGAGATGTTATCAGAACATCTGCACTGTGTCTGTCAGGTGCCCAATCTCCCCTCGAGGAATCGTTCCCTTTCGGTCCCACATAGGGCACGTACAACCAAAGCCATAGAAAACAGACACACACGAGTCCTGTGTCTTTCTGCCAGCACACTCATGTCTCCAATTAAACCATCGAGGATGTATCGGGTTGCAGTGAAATTTCACCATCATAGCAAATTTGCAGGGAGAAGAAGATTAATATGAGAAAATGATTTCCAAACCCAGCAGCCGTGTTCTGAGCAGTGCTAGCCAGGTCAGATGAAACCACAGAAGACAACCCCAAACTCTGCCAAGACTCTTTCCAATTTCAGACCAACAACCAAAACCAGTCTCCTGAAAACAAGACCAGAGTAACAAGAGCTGAAAGGAAGGGACAGATTTCTGCTTCAAGAATGGCAGAGGAGGCATGCATGTCCTACATCAAGAGATATCCTGCAAGGAAAAGATTTTTTTTCCCCGAAAAGTGCCTCGCTTGTAGCATGTGTAAGTCTTAGCTGAAAATATAAGCACTCAGCACTGGCAGCAACGAACCGGCCAGCTGGAAGAATATTGCCTTCCCGAGCGGAGAAGCCCAAGGAGACTCACAAGCAGAACAGTCGCTGAGAGGTAGAGCTAGGATTAAAATTTGGGTAGGCACAGGTAATCCAATCATTGCACCATGCTGCCCTGATCTTGCACCTTCTGTAAGAAGGAAGATGAAGAGATAAATTTCTCCTCAATGGCTGGATTTCTTCTGCCCGTCCTGTCCATGGGGTGCAGCCCCCACATCCAGGCCAACGTGCTTGGCAGAAGTGTGACGGCTGGGCTGGCGGGTTTTCCACCAGTACCAACTGCATGTCCAAGCTTAACAGCTTTTCACGCATGTGCAGCTTAATTGACCGAACTACCTTATTACACTATTTAAAAAATACAGGCATTTTATATGAAATTTTTAGGCAGCTGGGACTGTTCTATGTTTGTAGATCTGTTTATATCAGCATTAGTATGCTATGGCACTTCAGGAGTTGCCCATTAGGAGTTGTCCACGATTTCAGTTTAGCACTTGAGACATGACCGTGCAACCTGATCTGCAAATACTTTTTTAACAGACGTGAAAAACACACCATGTAAGACAGCTGACAAGATTGACTTTGAGCAGTTTAGGCTCAGCTCACGTTTCAAGCACCATCACTAAAAGGCATTAGCCGCTTTCAGTGATATTCGTTGAAGAGCGTTATCTCTCTCACAAAACCGGGACGAAGGTCTCGCTGGCACTGCCTGCGACCGAGGTAACAGCACAAACCCCTTCTGACAGGTACCTTGCAGGAGCTGAGGGTTGGCTGCTGCAATTACATGATGCCTCTGGCACTGGCACACAGACCATGCACCACTGCTGGCAGGTGGACATGTGACGGAAAGCCAGAGCGCTGCTGCCAAAAAGCCAAAAAATCAATAATTAGAGCAAGTGTTAGATTTATTCCCCATCTCACCTCTATCCAGCCAAGCAAACTACATTTAGTTTTGCCTAAATAAACAGCCTGAACTTGTTTCAGTTACCGTGAGTAATCAATACAGGCGCTCAGCATCAGGCTGAGGGCTGCTGCCCCCCTCTCCTGCGAGAGCTGGCTGGCTGTCCAGGCTTGGAGGAGGCAGAGCAGAAAACACAGGTTACGTTCTCCTCCGCTAACGTTCTTGGGAGAATGCTTCCCCTGTGCAAGAGCAGAAAGCATCTGCTTGCTGTAGCTAGGGAAAGCAGCTCCAGTTCACATGGGTTACTCGAGCCAATTCAAGGCTTAATAGACCTGTGTCAATGAAACCTTTGTAATGCCTGACTACCAGAAAGCACTTTTTCTTTTTTAATATTTTTTTTTTATTTTTTTGATGGCCAGCGCTTTAGTTTCTTTTAACAAGTCAATGCAACACAGAAAGGGACTTTCTGTCCCCGCTAAAACCAAGACAATCCAGATCGGAATGGATACGGCTGTTCCAGAAGTCAGAAACTCAGAAATTCAACTGTGGTTTTATCAAAACAACCTATTAAAAGTAACTTAATAAAGCTAGATTGAAGAGTCCAACAGTTTAAATGCCAAGCTAGTCAATGCAATACCTACAGGACAAATTTCAGCAGCAGCAGAGCTGACGTCTGACAATCAGTTATGTAGTAGAAAAAAAGTTTTCATACTACTTAATGAAAAATCATAAAACAATGTTGCATTCTTCCATATACAAAATAAGCTGATACCAACATAACCAGCAATTAAAAGAAGTCTCAGTTACTTTTTTTTCCTGGGAAATATTTTTTCACCTGGGGTTAAGACGACCTTGCCTGCAGACAGGAGGTGCTCACGGCTGCCCAAAGATACCAGCTACCCTGGACCATTTCAGAGGACAAGAGCACCTGCAAACACTTCCATCTGAAAAAACATCAAAATCCAGAAACCAAGGAGAAATACCCTCTCTGGCCATTTGAAAGGTGACAAAAATGAGGTTCAGAAGAGCCCAAAGTTTATCTAGAACAAGTCCACTCTCAAGCAGCACCTCCAGTTACATTTCAGTAAAAACCTTTTCCATTCATAGTTTATGATTCACTTTAATGCAATTACAATTCAATAAAAACTGTTCAATGTTGCAAAACAGCTTAAAGTAATATTTTTCTCCTGTTATCTTCCCACTTCAGCTCCAGGACTATACAGTTGGTGTCTTGGCATTTTACTCTCTGCTGACAGACAGATTGGGTGGGAGAAAAGAAAAGAAAAAAAAAAAAAACACCAAACCACAAAAAACCTGTTGCTCTGATGATGCCTGGAGAGTTCCTGTAGCTCTTCACATTACACTGCTTCCCCCCAGAGACTCCGTATAGTGGACAGTCTCCTCCCAAGACTTGTGCAGTAGACTCCTGTTCAAGGGGAACATCAGCTTTTTAGGCAGACATATGTTGCTTATTAGCTCGGATCACAGAAGGTGCTGGATGAGTAGCAATGCCTCCCTGATGAGGGAACACGGCGTTTCCACTATCCATAAAAGTTTTGCAAATCCAGCTGTCTCCCAGTCCCACCATACGCTGTTTTTCCAGCTGCGTGCCATCTTTTTGGAAAGAGCATGAAAAACAACTGCAGTACCAGCTCGTGTGAAATAGGATTTGGAACCAACAAGGCAGTCAGGTCTTCTAGCAAACCCTCTTGCCCAAAAATTCACATTTTGACCAATATGGGCCTGATGAACAATAAGCCAAAGAGTTTGTGGGGCTGGGGAGGACACTGTGGTTCAAATCAGGCTTGTAAAGAAAACAAACACAAAGGAGCCATTAAGAGAAGACACACGAGTTGAGAGATACTAATCAGTTTTATTTTATAAATACAGGTGAGCTTTCCCGCAATTACCAACATAGTTTTAATGTGTCATTTACTATGGGATATTCTGGGTTTGCTTATTTTAAATACCTGGTCAAGCAAGGATAAGCCAATGCTGTTGTGCTTGCTATAAAAATATAGTGGGATATGATCTTCCAAAACTAATATTCTCAAAAATCTTAGGAATTCCTAGTGAGGGGAAAAGATTGCAATGAAATGTTTTCTCCACTTGAAGACATTTGCAGACATTTAACAGTGTCACAGCTGTGCAGGAACTGAAAGGCTCTTGACAGTTTAAAGCACACTGTGATATATCATCTCACCTTCAAACCTACTATTTGTTTCTCTCCCACTATGCTGTTTTCAAAGTAATTTACAGGGGGGGAAAAATAAACACAAAAAAGCAAGCTATGAGGTGACTGCAGTCTGTACAATCCCCCATCCTCACACCAACGAGAAGTTTGTCAATGCTTTAATTAGCCCTGCGATGCTGTCACCCTTCACACCACCTTCTACATAGAAGGCGATGAAAGTGGAAGAGAAACATGGGGACAATTTAAGGCCTACTAAAGATACATCCATAGAAAGCCCGTGAAAGAAGCTTTGTGCGACAGATGCAGAAATCAACCATCGTGTTTGACACATTAACAATTACAGGGCTCAAACAGGAACAGCAACACAACATCAGGGAGGAAAACTAGACTTCATTTGGTTGGGTGCAACCTGAGAAAGTGCGCAACTAATGAAAAAAAAACCCATCCAAAGTCCTGCTGATGCTCTACGAACCTAATTTCAGATGTCGCTTAATTGCACTGAGACACTCCGTGTTTGCCTACGAAACATAGCGACTTCACAACTACTCTTTGGGTTGCTTTTGAAAAGTCACCACCACACGCAAGCTAATGCCTTTCCGTTATAGAAGAAAATGAGCGTGTCTACAAACAGAAGGTCTGTGCTGCTTTGAGCGTGCCAGATCCCATCCCGCAGGGTACACGACTGACTCAACATTCCCTGATTTTACCTAAAATTACAATGCTATCAGAAGACGGTAAGATATCGTCACAGGACAGAGTACCTTATGCCCACTTCATTAACAAGGGCTTCAGGATGCCAAAGACAGTGAGAATTTCCTACCTATCTCTTCTCAAAGATGATGGCAGTGCTTTAAGCTGCTGCAGCATTTGGCTTTAGGGAAGCTTTTCATGAGGTTGGAACAGAGGAGCTTATTCAGGGAAGAAGATACTCATGAACGTGTCCAACTTCATGCCCAAGTTTGCACCTGGCATCACGTTCAATGTCGTACAGAATCGAGGTCTCTGCTTCCGAGTGCTTTCATCTAGCACATCATACTGGGACAGACCAAAGATAATGAATCGCTGTAGAAAGGCTCGATCCAACAACTCAATTGCAGACACAACCATTAAAAGCTAACAGAAGAAATGTGAATATAATTTTAATACAATCATTAAGGTGTTACCTGGAAAAATGCATATTCTAGAAGAGTGCTATTATGTATATTGGTTCTCACATACACGTCTTGTTCTGACAACAAATAGCTGAGATTATACATATCCACATTTTAAAAAGTTAACTTAGGCTAGCCTCACGGTGAAGTTAGGAAAAAGACTAGGCCATTGGTTCAAAAGAAAGCATAGACCAGGGAGGAAAAAAAGCCAGGCATGATGAAGTGTTTTTTATTCTGCTATATATTTTTATATTTGAGAGCTCACAACCGAGCCCAAATTCTTGGGTATACAATAATAGAAAGCAAGAGCAATGAAATCCAAACTGAAACAAATACCAGGAATCACAAAGCAGGCTGCAAATTGCTTTCCCATTAGTGCAGCTGAACACATGTGCCAGTGGTAACCTACCTAACAGCAAACCACACCTCCAGTGAACCGCTGGAAGTTTCTTCCTTTAAAGCACAGATGGTTAAAAAGATATTAATTTAGATGAATAATGTTAAGTGCCTCCTTTCTAGAGGGTGGAGCGATTCCACAAATTCGCCTAATTCCAAAGTGCTGACTGCATTTTTCAGTCTGGGTTTTTACGAAGACGTCTGTGAAGTGCCTCACAGCACGCTGTCCCTGTTAGACACCTCGGAGGGTGGCAGCTGAACCCCACTTAGGAAGCGCATTCGTTAGGTCTCTACTGATGAGGTCTGTGCCCAGCTGAAGTGGGGAATGGTCAGGCTGAGATTTTCATACAAAACCTTAGAGGCGATTTACTCCTCAAGGCTTCTACTGGTAGGAACAGCAAGGATGGAGGAAAGGAGGGGGAGGAAAAGTCATTTCTGATTAATCAGGTGCAAGGAAACTGCAGATATCACACGGGTGCTCATTCTCTGGCAAGTTTACACCACCAACTGAAGACCCATCAGTGCAAACTAGAACTTCAAAGGCTACAGAGCACAGCCAAGAGAAAGCTGTCCAATTATAACAAATTCATGGTATTCCTGTAACACTGACTATGTTGCTCAAAAAAACCACAGGAGTACATATGGGAGAAGGTAAAGAGGTCTTACCATAAATGGTAATTTATGGTATTTTTAAATTAACTTTTTTTTCTTCTTAAAAGATTAAAATAAATTTAACTCTAAATAATAATTAAGAAATTAACAAACATTCATAGAAGGGCCTGATCAGCACTAGAAGTTGTTTCCAGGAAAGCCTTTATAAATGGATTCCAATGCCTAAAAAAAAAATTTCCAACAGATTACAAATACCAGACATAAGAGGACTGGAAGCAGAATCAAAATTTACCTGGGCTGTGAATATACCATGATCCTGTGTTATCGTGCTCAAGTTCATTTGTCTGACACCATAGGAATAGCTTTAGCTTTTTTTTTTTTTATAATTAATATAAAGAATAAGTGCAATTTTATCTCTATTCCAGATCACTGACTTCACCTCAATGTCTGCTATCAAATCCCTGTCCAAGCTCACTTGTCCGAACTTTTACGCGGTCTGCGGAAGCTGGACATGTTTTCATTCAGTGCATAGATCCTTCGAGAGAACTCCTCAAACTCCCCTAGGACTTGTTCATCACACTCCACTGCCACAGCATGCTCCACCGGGATGGAGTTAAAGTCTTCTAGCTGATCCCCCGTGCTGAACCCTGTCGCTTCCATCCCCATGATCTCCTCTGCTTGCTCCACGGTGCAGCAAAGGACAGGGCCGAGCGAGGGTCGAAACTCACAGGGCTGCTCGTTACTTGCAGTGCCAGAGCACTCACCAGGCAGAAACGCCCCATTTATTGCACTAGTATGTCCTAGGAAAGACTCCTGCCGCTCTTGGGTATTGTTTAGGCTCCCGTTCTCTCCATTTAAACTGCTGCACATGTCCTCGCCTTTCTTGGTATTTCCTTTTGAGGAGTCCATAGAGGTATCCAAGGAAGAAGATATCGATCCAGGTTTTTTATCTAACTCTTCTACATGGGCTGTGATGGCAACAGGCTGTGTTAAAGCAGAGTTGTAACTAGGAGGAGGAGTTTTGTACTGTAGTCTTTCATTTCCCGTGCTGGCTCGTTTTCGGAGTCCTTTATCTGGAGAAGGAAGCCCACTGGAAAAGCCAATATCCAATCTGCCGAAGCTAGAGCTCTGTCTCTTTGGAACAGGAATTGCACTGGATGTATGGTGTCGATCACTATAAAAGAAGGAAAGGATAAATCACAGCTGTCAGGCATGCTCACGAGCAATACAGATGTTTAACCAAAGGCTGAAGCAATTATTTTATCACAACTCTGGGCTCCGTTTGGCCAACTACTTGTATCCTAAAGTGCTAAAACCCCAAATGTGTTTAATGCTGTATGAACTACAGAAGACACCCCAGAGGACAGCTTTACTGAAAACCGGTAAGATCATGTAGGAACATTCACAAAGCTCTATGGTTTGAAGAGTCAATCACCCAAGAAACCACCACATTATGTTAATTCGTACTGTTAACACCATTTTATAGGACCAAGCTGTACTTTATGAATTATTACTGTTGACCGTATATTTATGTATTTATGGCCTGTACTGGGCCATCATAAACTCTTCAAAAGTGAGTAATAATCGCCGAATCCTCTAAGAGCGACTTCTTCCAACAGTGGACTTTCCTGACAGCTGCACAAAGGAGAAAAAACACACTAACTGCTATTTGCGGAGGATTGGTTTTGCCAGATCTTCTGCTCTTCTGTGCCAATCATTCCAAAACTTTTTGGACAAGCGTCAGCCTCGGTTTCTTGAGGAACATGAACTAATCAAGCTTAATTTACAAGTTTGATTTTACTATTTAATACAGTTCCACAGACCACTTACACTGTCTCAGGTCTATAATTTGGAACATCCGCTTTACGTCATCTGGGGTGTGTTATATGAATTTTTCTTTGTCGGCTTAATCCTTACCCAAATATAATCACCATCCTATATGCAAATAGTGTGTTGTAGATTAACTTAAACAGCTGGTTCATTTTCCTTCCAAATTTAAAAAAATAATAATAATAAAATACAGCTATTACTGATCTGCTGAATATGTAACTCCAAGGTTCAACTGCTGTCAGTATGAGTCTCCATCACTAACTCCGTTTAAAAGACTCCTCCTACTCAAGGCCTGATACATTTGGGGATCTGTCTTGCAGGGGAAAACCTTGGAATAGCAGTTACGACTAGTCCCTATCGTGGATCCTTTTCCATGTTATTTTTCTTTTTTTGCTCCCCTTTGTAAATAGGATAAGCTAGATTGCAAAAAGTCCCTCCGAAAAATAACTACCTCTCTTTAATTTCCCCTCCCATCTTACCTCCTCCCAGGCTGCCCCTTAATACATGTGTAGGGCTTGTTCTCTTCCATAAAAAATGCAGACTACCTTAAGGAGCAGTTGCTTTTCAGAATTTACAGTTGCGGACAATGAAGTAGAGAGATAAGTGCCACACATGCAGCTAGCAGCAAAAACATCAACTTTCTTCTTAGATTTCAACTCCTGTTTCAAACCTTTTTAATGCAAACTCCGCATAGCATTTGCAGCTTTGTTTGCAAAGGTTTGGAGCATTCTTAACAGAGGAGACTAAACAGAAAGCAGTATGTGCCACAGATGCTAATAAGTGCTGTATACATGGTCTTGGAGACTAGCCCTCAAGTCCCTTACTGACCAGAGACTTTAAAATACTTCAACTAACCCCTACACAATCAACCATTTATTTTTAAAAGGATGTAATATGACAAACACAAGAATCTGAGGCAGGACACTTGTGAACTTTACTTAGGCAACGTGCGCTGCAGACATATTGGGGATGGTCTGTTTTCTTCTCCCCTTCCCCCAGCTTAGTGCTTTCTGCCTTGATTCAGAAAATAAATGAATACTTAGTATTACTTATTTGATTAGATTCTCTTTATCTTAAATCTCAGCTAAGAAACTTTTTCACTCTAGGTCCCTCTAGGTTTGCTGAGTCTTCCTTAAGAGGGAGCACAGAAAATAGAGTGCAATGTTTGCAGCTTTAACAGCAAAATGCAGCAAAACAAGGTATTTTGCTCTATATCGAGTTATTAGAAACTTTACAATTAAATTGTATGTTTTAGGAATTTACCCAAATTTCAAGATGTGCTTATATTCACAAAGCCAGATACCATTCAAGACACTTCTCTGGGTCCAGGGGCACATCATCCTATGTTTATGTGAACTAATTCTTCATGGACAAGTGATAACTGACTACTACAGATCACTGTTCAAATTATAAGACACTTTGCAATTAAGTAGATGGTGCTTTTTAGTGCAAGACATCTAAGCTTTTGCTGCTGTTCCCATTCCAGATATAGAGATGCTGCAGAGCTGAATTATCTCCCTTCTACTCAGATGGGATAGTACGTAACATGGCGATCTGCATGTCTTACCAAAGAGATGTGGCAAGATGCACGTCCCACCTTGAGGCACAGAAACAAGGACAAGCAGTGGCTGCGTGTTGTGGAACTGGGCAGGAAAGGCCTCCCTCCTACCCTCTTCCTTACAAAACCGAGCCCAAAGCACAGGCTGGGGCCAGTCTTGCTGCTAAGAGGAACCTGAGCCTGCCATGAGTCTTGAGGAGAACTACGAGCTTTGTGCTACAAGGGCTTGGATATGTGCACTGTGGTGATCCATCGCTTTGTGGCTCTAAATGCAGGAGGATCAAAAGAGAGATAGGCAAAACCAGTTCTGTTCCCAGAACTGATTCTGGTGTTACATCCCCTAAAACAGTAACGATAAAAATCATTCTGCTTGGTTTCTATCAAGGTGTCAGGGACGAGTCAAATGGGAATGTATTCCTGCTGAAGTGGAACCCAGGAGGGCTGCAGATTCCAGAGAAAGAACCCCACAATTTTGAAATAAAAAAAGCAAGACTAGGAATAGTAGATGATGTACAGACAGAAAAGGATAACTTCCCCCCCCCCCCCCCCCCCATGTACAACAGATGGCAGATGCATAGATATATCATGTTAGTTGTTCTGCAGACAGCGTGGGTCCAGATTCAGCAAGGGACTTCAGCAGCAACAGCTGGAACAGTCTATGTGCTAGCTGCAGAAGTTACGGCACAAGACACTTGTACCCTTTACAAAGTAAAGGAAGAGTTTGACGTCAAAGCATCAGATCTGCAACACCCCATATAGCAGTGAGGGCTTCCTATCTCCTGATCTATGCACAATGACAAGAAGGATTTATAGGAAATTCTGCCATTTCTCTGGATTTTATTCAACCATCCACAGGTTGAAATAGGCATTTAAGAAATTAAAATCTAATCTAGCAAGAATTTCAAGCTGTACTTGTGGCTTTAAGTACAGGTACAGATCAGTGTTTCTCAAAATAGTCACAAGGCTATCTACTCTTTGCACAATATTTTAGTGATAAAAGCTCTTGCCTGAAACGTAAGCAATCTGAAGAGGGTCCAGACAAGTTACACACACAGTGGCCAGACAAGTTACAAACACACCAGCCTATAGACAGGTTTGGAGTGGTCCCTCCTGTTGAACACATCACCTTGCAGCACAAGATGCAAGATCTCACAAGAGTAAGAGCCATCTCAGATGAGGAGGACATGTAGGGAAAGAAGGGCAGAAAGCAAGCCCAGGTTTAATCCTAGCTCCTGAAGTTGCAGAGGCAAACGATCATGTAAAACACAAGCAATTCTTGGAGAGATCAAACTCAAGGCAAAGCCTCTTCACCATCTGAACAAGTAATACGCGCTACTCTTATTTGTTGTGCCGGACTGTGCTTCAAACTTACACAAATTCATTTATCTTGCATCAGACTCTTTAAAGGGCAAAGACTTGAATATGGCATTAAGACTGGCTAATTGGCAAACCCCAAATTACCTTCAGCAAGTGCTAATCAGCCCAAGTTAGGCACAACAGCAACTTTTCTATGCAGCAGAAGAAATGTAAGTGTCTTGAGTATACCAACATAAAAACTGGTGTCTAATTAGGTCGAGAAAAGTAGCTTTACAAACTGTTCCGGTGGGCATGTAAATTTAAGTTCCTCCTAAAAAGAAACATGCCTGAATTCCTTTGTAAATCTAGGCCTTACAGGCAAATGGGTGAGAAATTAATTAGTTTGCAGGACCAGGAGAGTTTTTAAAGAGCTTGTTATGACAAGACTATTCAAGCTAACATGTTATGTATGCCTGAACAATACCTCTTTAGTCCAGCAGCCAAAAAAATCTTCCCTTCCTTAGTAAGTTGAACTGGCAGAATGATCTATACTAAGTGATCTAACAGCCTAAATGTAGCAGCAATACAAAGCTAATCTCCCTCATCTACAAAATAACTTCCCAGTTAATAGAGTATGTAAGGGCTGCCCCATAGGGCAGTAAAGCAGGAACGATCTTCATTTATCATGCAAGTATTCAAACTAATGAATTAGAACAAAAAGCACTTGCAACCAGGTTCCTTAAACTACATGCAATGAAATAGACCTTACTTAAGACTGCAAAACTAGGTTTTAAGCTGCTGGAGACATATACGGGTAGATTTCTGAAACTGTGCATTGCTACCAATAAACATGAATAGGATGGGTTTAGCTTCAGTCAGGAATAAACATGAGGATAACAGCCCAAACCTGAGAAAGCAGGAATGAAGTCAATATTTGATAAGCAGTTAAGCCATTCTATTGTCTAAGGCATTTAGATAAAAGTGAATATGCATGAAGGACTTTGGGGATCAGCTATCTAAGAGTTCATTGCCTAGGCTCCTTCCACAGTCATTGGAGAAAGAAAATGAGTACTGGAGAGAAGGGTGGGTAATACTCTATTAATAGAGAGCCATTTATGATGAGTGGGAAAGTCACCCTCTCTAGATGCCTATTCTTGACCACAGGGGCAACCCAGGCAACTAGTTTAGGCTAGTGTCTAGAAGGCAAACATGAGAAGATGAACAGCTCTCTGTATACTTTTAAGTAGAACAGTGGTCATAGTCTTGTAGGCAACTAAAACCAAAATGGCTCTAAGTACAGTGGGTTAAGCAGTTAAGGCAAGGGGTCTTTTCCTGTTCCATCACCTCCCTCCAGGTGAGGATGAGAAGTCAAACTGAGGGTTTGGTTCAACAGTAATGTTCACAGAACGGCACAGAGCTCAGAAATACTAGGTTGCTATTAACCTTCACAAAAACAAGCAGCTGACGAAGGGTCACTATTCCATTTGCAACTTCCTTGAGGAAAAAGGCTGTACTTTTACCAGAATTCAGACCACTGTATCAAGGCAAAGTCCAGAGAAAGAGATGCTTTATCAGCTTCACAGCTGATGGAATTAATAAAATGTATAAAAAAAGCAAGTCCCATTAGAAAACTGTCATCCAATTGCCCAGAAACTGTAAAAGACTGTAAGGTATCGTCACAGTGAAAAGAGTTTGGCTTGCAGGAACATAGCACTTTAAGGTACAACCTTGACCTGAATTACTAGGGTTGAGCTGGTTCAGCTTCCAGCCACAATTATTTGGTCAATCTTCTGAGACAGCAAACAGATGTGGACACCTGTCCAAAAAGAACAGCCTGCAACTAGTGGAGTATAAAAACTGATTTGATGAACTGTCATCAGGCCTTAATGACTTTTAGTCATCAAGTTGGATCAGACTAGAACTGGTTACGTACATGAGTACGTATAGTTCCTATCAGGAAGCAGGATTTCTAAAACTTAAAAAAAAGAAAAGAGAAGAAACCTCGATTTATTGGACATTATAGATAAGAGTTACATCATCACCAATCTCAATGTTTCAACTGCATCCAAATCTCAAAAGCCAATTCATAATAGTCTAACTTCAGCTGTAAGTTTTACTGGCAGCAAAATTACAATGTAGCTGTTTTCTCCCCAATATTACTTTTCACTAGTTAATAATTAGTCGATTTGGGCTTTCTTACAGACCTAAGGCACGAGACACAGACTCCATGCTGTAAACAGGCAAGATAAAGTGATTGAAGTAGGAGACAAACATTTCTAAAGTTATTTTCTTAGTGAACAGATTCTGGTTGTAATCTGTTTGCAGTTTTGATAAAAAGAAAAAGTTTCTTCAGTCAGATTCAGTTGTGATTATTTAATCTGTCTGCAAGGGGCTCAGAGAAACTGTAAAGCAGTATGAGAGACAGAATACAATTCACAGGCTCAAATATGTATCTTTTCCTCCCCCAAAAATGTTCCCTCTGAGGAACATTACTGGATCACAGCTGGTCAAAATACTAAATCTTGATTGTCTGGCCAAAATCCAAAATCCACAGCTACAGCTCTTTGGTATGAGAATACTTTAAAAAAACTTAAACACCATTTGATCTTTTTTGTTGCAAACTATGACCTCATGGCAGTAAGAACGCTAAATGAAGGTGTTTAAGTTGGTTTATAGCCATCTGAAATGTTTGAAGCTCCAAGCGCAGCTCCGAGCCAATATCATGTCAACTGTGCTAAAAAGCAATAATAGTTTCTCACCTTCTTAGAGATTACTGGTTAAATAACGCACAATAGTGACAGGGCTGCAAAGGGAGGCTGCCAATATGAAGTTAAGGTGAAATTGCGTCTTTTGGCAGCTAAGAAATTCTGACACACGCTTTAGAAGAAAAAAATCTTCATAAATTAAGCTACCAGAGTTTTCTTAACTCAAACATTTAAGCTTTAGGCTCCTCTTGAATCTAGCAGTATATGAATCAAGACGTACCTTCGAAACACAAATTTAAGCCTTGGCATGCAAGTATTTCGAGTAAAGCTTTTAAATGCAGACTCAAAAGGACATCTCCCTGACTACAGACAAGACCTTCTCAAGAAGTACCTCCTATTTGCCAGCATTAGATAAGCCTATTGTCTAATCTATTCACTAAGAAAAAATCTCCTTCTCATTGGACTGCTCAAGTTTGCAGCGTGCTCTTTACTTGCCATTAATAATCACAAATACTATCCCTCAAAAGTTACACAGAGTAAATAAAATTAAGCTGAAGAACGGGAGAGAAAATGAAAGAGTCTGTTGGTTTAATGCAACCATGATCTAAAGAGCCTGACAATGTGAAAGATAAAGCTGAAGGCGCAAAAAGGAATAAAGCAATGTTCAAAATGTACAGGCTACCCGTAAGTAGAGATTTGGTCTCAAAAGCCGGAATCAACTGCATTCTCAAAAGAAAAAGAATTTAAGAGAAAAACTGCATAGGGCCATCAGCAAAAGCTAATCTTAAAAACGAGCTGCTTTTCTGGAAGCCAGTAAGACTCCAGGACTAAAAAACTGGGAACAGAGAGAATTATTCCCAAAAGGAAACAGAAAAGATTTGGGGGACCACAACTGAGACAGTCTAAATCGGCAACAACTTTGGTTCATCAGCTTTCACCTCAAGAGTCAACATCCAGATTTGATATCAGAAAAAGAAAGTTTTTTGCAGTTCTGTAGCCTCCATAACAGCGTATGCGGGAACCAACAGATCCGTCTTGATTTCATCTCCATACAGTACAAATAATATTTTGCAGTAGGGGTAAGGGGGAAGAAAAGTAAACATAGCAGAATATAGGTGCCAGGAGAGATATGAAGAGGGAAGCAGAACTTGTAGACCTGCACGCTTGCTGCAATAAATCACGCGTGTTGGGATGTGAAAACATGTATTAATCATTTAAGTGTCATGCCTGAGAAACCAAAACAACACAAATCTCACCAGGCAGAGGGATCCAGCAGCAACGCAATTAAACCTTGATGCAAAAGCACTGGACTCCACAGACCTTCAACTGGGCTGAGGACTGCCCCAGAGCTCCAGGCACAACAATGGAGTTCATGAAAGCCTGAAGCAGAGACTTTAAAGAAAAATTTGCTCTGATAAAAGTATGAAATAGATGGGCTCTTCTACAAAAGCTGTAGGGTTCATTTGTTTGTTTGTTTTTTAATCTGAAGGGGTAAAGAAACTACTTTGTACTCAAATCTAAACTGATGCTTATCAGAGAAAAAGGTTAACCCTGAAATAACTACATATTTCAGTGACCCTATGTATCTAGGGGATTCAATTCCATTCCAGACTGCAGAGAAATACAGATATCTCTAGTCAAAAGCAAAAATGAGGACAATGCATGGGCTAGGAGTTAAAACCAGTCCAGTTCAAAGCGAAACTAAGTACCGTGTAAGTATTTTTTTTTTTACCAGTGTGATTATGATTTGACAGAAGTTAAATTCAGCAAAACCCAGATACAGTGCTAAGAAAGGAAACTGAAGACCAGCAACAACAAAACCAAACAAACCAGGCAATGCGAGTGAATCTGTAGATAAGAAAAACCCGTCACTGCCTCATACGTTCCTGCTCTCAACCTGCAAATGAAGGATAACCTGGGAATACTTTACTGACTACGGTTTGTGGCAGAGGGTCATATGACTCACCTACAGTATCCTGAAAACAAAAAATTCCTTCAAATCTTCATTTTAACAGCTGGTGGTTTTTATGCTTGTTTAAATATATGTAATCAGATATTATCCACAAGACAGTGGGCATCTGTACTCTGCTATGTATGTGCTCAACTGCAATGCCCGATTATGAAAGTCTAGCCAGTTTTCCCCTTGAGCTGGACTCCCTGTAAAGCCTCATTTCCATTTATATTATTAGGAAGTACTAAGAAGCATTGTTTAGAATCATTAGCCTTAAAAAAAGTTAGAAATGAACAACTATTCATACAAGTTTTGGAGGCGAGAAGGAAATGAGGCATAGACATTCATGGGGGGTGGGGGGAGGAGGGAATGTGATACTCCCAGAGAACTATGCTTAATATTTCTACATGTTTTGAAATATTATCCAGGAAAAAAATGTGTTTTGTCTTGCTAATGACTGTGTATCACCTATAGGAAAAAAAACCCTGGCGGTATGATGGCTAAACCTCTAAGACATAACCAAAGCTTCCATTATCAGTTCTTCAAAGCCAGCACACACCAGAAGGGAAGAACGAATACCTATGCTTTGAAAACGATTCCCGTTTAACATGTCCCAGAGTCATCCCATCTCTGCTTCTTCAAGACTGAAGGAGACATCCACGACCTATACCCCTCCCACTCTACCGATGAGTACACACAAGCGCTACAGAAATCACAGTTTAGGTATTTCAGCCCTTCATTTTCAGATTTGCTTAGGGGACCACATGTCATCTTAGGATTTTTACATCACAGTGATGGATACCACACAAATACTCGTAGTAATACTTTCCTGATGAAGAAAGCTTTTCTTTATGCATCTTGCTAGGGGATAAGAAAAGCAGGGAAAATCTTTTCGGCTGTGCCTGAAATTACTGACAGAATAAAACTGCACATGGGACTGAGCTTCCTTTTCTCAGGGCCTGTTTACTTCCACTGTTCTGTTGGCTGAGTTGAATTTTCATCAGGCAACACTTTTTACAGTATTGCTCAAAGATGATTCTTTTTCTACTCCTGTATTTGTTTTCCTTTGCCACGACTCTCCTCCCAAAATAAGTGATTTAGATGCTAGCTTAGAGTTCACATGGATCAGCATTTATGTGCAAGGAATGAAAGATAACAAAGGCAAAGAGTGACACAGAAATAAGGGCTGGTAAGAGCTGTGGCATGATGACGTCCCATAGGTTTTTCATCACCGTTACCCACTGAAGTAGAATTTTTGTCCCAAAGGTCTGATATATTGAGTTGTGCTACTCTGAGGCACTAACTCTGCTTGAAGCCTGCTCTTATAATTTCTAAATGGAGCAATAACAAAAAAGCTTGGTTTTGTTTTTGCATAAAAGGATGTGTGATCACATACTGTCTTTAGAACCAATGTGGTGTTCTTCCCATGTTCTCCATATTGCAGGAAAAAATAAAAAAAGAAAGGACTTTTAGAGCTTAGCAACATTCTAGGACCCTACTAAAATACAGCAGTAAGAACGCTGTTGGAATAGTAAAGTCCTTTAAAAGTTGCAGAAATGGGTACATAAGAGAAGGCTGTATATGAGCAGTTTGCCTGCTGTTTTTCAACCCAAACCCATAAAGGCTTTGGTAGTTCTGCTGGTTTAACATGTAAGGAATTCAGATATAATATGAATAGCACTAGAAAGCTTTAACTCCACTGTTAAAGAAGGGCCAGTGCCACAATGTTTAGTGTCATTTCACATCAGATTTAAAAATTAGTTCAAGCTTGGTTTTCAGTCTCCCCTAAAAGCCATATACTAGCCCCAAAATATTAAGGTTTGGCTATTGGTGCTTTGTAGTTTGTCATCTTACTAAGAATAACTAGTTTCCGTTAGGAACACTGGAAGTGCTCTTTCACCTCAATTTAGCATAATATGGGCCAGAAGAAATTATTTCTCAGACCAACCAAAGCAGTGAGGGAACCCATATCCATCACCAGAGCACCCAGAGGCAAAACCTGGTGGGGTTACCTCAGACTGGATGACATTTTCAACACTTTGGAGTATCCAGGGGATCTGCATGGGTCCAGGTATGACACAGGGACCACATAAGACCTGTGCATCTTTGGAGCAGTGAATAATTAACCTAGGAATCCTAAAACAGCACAGTGCTATGTTTGGGTTGGATTCAGGCACCCAAAGAATGAAGATGAGAATGCAGGACAAAATAATCGCTTAAGGTAAGAGGCTGCATGAGCGCACACAATTCAAAGACCATAAACAAACAAACAAAGAAAAAAGAGAATACAAAGCATCTAACACCTGCAGAAATACACTTGCTAGTGAATTGTGCCTTCCACATTTACTAAAGTTTATCTCAGTGGGTTTAAGGAGAATTAGTCAAGCCTCATGCTCAAACAACTGCTGCAAGATAAGCCCACGCTAGCTTTAGTCTTATAACATAGAAACCAGTCTGCTTTGATTTTCTGCACAGACAGTGGAGAGCAAGTCTGGATCCTCCAGAGTGAATCTGAGCAGAAGCACTCAAGATTTCCCTGGAAGGTTACTATCACCTTCAGTTACTTATTAACATAGCTTCCCATTTAGCAACAACACTCAAGAGGCAACAGCTGTTTTCATTAGCAGCAATTACATTCAACACAAATTGTGTCGATTATAATTCAGATTCCCCTGCAGCTCACCTGAATTACACATTTAAAGCAATGGGAAGCCAGGTACTGACCAGGCTAAGACCTCTTCTCCTAAGGTTGTTACGCCTTTCTACTCTCATGGACTATCATAATACAGAAGGTGCATCTGCCACCAATCCTTAAATACAGTCTGAAGAGAATGATTAATTCACCTCCCTCTAGAGAACAACATAGTTTTTCAAACAGTCTTCCCCCCATTCCATACACCTCTGAGAAGTGTTGTGGGCCCATCATATAGAAGATATTATAAGAGCAGAAGAAAATAGTAGAATACTGTAGACATTTACATGGCGTGTATTCTGGGAAAGTCACAGTCTTCACCAAGCATGCTTACCTCTCGTGAAGAGGAGCTGCTCGTTTGTAAAAAATCCTTACATCCAAATTTTTTTGCGGTATCCACCTCTTTCTTCTTAATTATTAAAAAATACTTACCATCTAACCATTAGTCCAAGCTCCATGAAGTTTTTCAGGTTAGGCAGAGTTTGCCTTAGATCTGGAGTACTCAGCCCATGTTGATATCTAAGCTACAAGAACAGAAAAAACTAAATTAGGACCACTTTCCAAATCCCAGATTCCAAGGAATATAACATTATGGTCAGTTAATTTACTAGGTTTCCAAAGAAAGTATAGGATAATCAAGCAGTTCCAAGAGATCTATTCCCCTTAAGGAAATGTTCCACTTAATACTCGTAACCTCATATTAGCAAAACCCACCCAAGAACAGGGACAAAATAATCAGTCAATCTGACTGTTAAATCTCATTACACTTTTTCCATTTCCTATCTGTAACAAGAGAGCGGCCTCACAGCTTAATAGAACTACAGCCATTAAGTGAAAAGACCAAATTTCAACACAATGTTCTATATTCACTGATTCAAAATGTTTATTTGTATGCAAGCGCCATCTGTCATCCTGAGTATATCAATGTATGCTGGAATCAGTAGTGGAATTATTACAGTAATATCAACTAGTAAAAATACATACTGTCACACAACTGATCTAAATCTGTGTTCCTTATACAGTTTACATCAACATTTAAACTGCTGCTATTATTCTTATAATTAAACCCAGCATTCAAATAAAACGCCATGTAGCTAAGAGAAAGGCTTCAAACACTGACTGACTTTAACCAAAGTATTAACTCCTACGTGGGTGCAACCGTAAATGAAAAGATTCAATACACTGACTCCATGCAAACTGCAACTTGCTTTTACCCTCAGACTACCAAATGAAGTACACATGACTTAACTGTCACCACTGGTAATTATAAACTACTTAATTAAGAAGTCCCCAAACTAAAAATACCTCTGAAGAAAACAGCACATGGAAGGGAAAAAGTCTTTCTTTCTTTCACATTTGAATCTCAAAATTTCAGGGAAAATTTGCAGGGAAATTTATCCCTTGTGTGGTTAAAATATGAAAAAAAAAAAAAATCCCTAAATTCCAGTATCTTTAAGACTATCAGTATGAAGCAGTATCAACTTAATATGCAGTTCTCAGCAGATGTTAACACCCTCTAGAAGTCACAGCTGACCTCCAATATACACAAACAGTAACTGCACAAATTCGATACTGATAGAGCTACTTGCTGAAACATGGAACAATCCCACTCAAAGTTAAATTTGTTTTTTAGAATTCCACACCTGTTTCCATAATTCATGAAAGTAAGGTGTAGGCAAGCATCCTCTAAGTTAGAAAGTTTTCTGACTTCTCCCAAACAATGGACCAATCAGTTTTTCACAGAAAAAGACTCTTGAAATTGGGAATGATTTCTATGCTTGTCTGAATTTTAGTAAGAAAAATTGCTTTGGAAGAAAATCATCCTCAGTACTGCATTGTACAACAGGAGGCCATTTATTACACAGTTTATTATTTCCATATGGACACATCCAAGTCATATGGTGGGCTTGGATTCATATTTTCTGCTACAGTGACAGAACCTGGATTAAGACAACCATACAATATAAATTACTAAACGATCACCACATTCTCCTGATGGGATTACTGTGGATTTGGTTAACCAAAGGACTAGCCTGGGGCAAAAGAAATAAAAAAGAAAAAAACCAAAATAAAAACCCATTACATTTGTTCCTCCTACTATAATCAAATGTTCATACAATACCCCTTTTTACAGTCATCCTTAAATTCTAAGGTTTCAGAGCATGAAAAGAATTGGATTAAGGGATTTCTTTATTTCCAACAGCCAAGATCAGAGGAATGCATGCAAGCCTCTTGTATCAAAACATGAGCAAAACCACTGTTTCTGATAAAACACATTTTCATATTGCAAATAGTAGAGATGCACAGTAAATAAAGTTAAGGATGTCAGTTTTGTGAAACCTCTAGAAAAAAACATATGATTTAAGTTTATAAACTGCATTCTATTTTGGCTTTGTAATAGCTTAAAAACAAAGCAATATTCCCTTATGTGTCTGTATCAATACAAGCAGATGACGACGTATTTACGAAACAAACCTACAAGTAAACCCAGAAGCTGCTGAAAAAACTCATCTGCCTTCTAGTGACAGAAAAAAAAAAAATTTTAAAAATCAGTTGAAGCATCAGAGCCATGAGTTAATTCCCAGGTTTTAGTCTGGTTCCAAAATTACCTCCCAATTAATGCCACAAGGTTAACTCCTACTTCGCAGCGGTCTGCAGTAGTCTCACATACGCCCAAAAAAGAAATCTCTCTACCTCTACCAAGTCATAGAACCCACTACATGGATAGCACACAGCAAACAGGGGCATTGCGGGGAGCAGGGAGGCAGGGGAAAAGATTTCTCTTTTAAGTAAAACAGCAGAACTCCTCTTCCTCCTACTCTTACCCGCTGACGATGCTGCATCATTAGTAAGGACTGGGTTTTTTTCCCCAAACCATAAAGCATTTCTCATATACCTTTCCTTAAGTTTAATATTTTTTAACAGGCACCACCACCCATATAGGTATAGTTACTCCACCTGATCCAATAAATAGTAAGACACTGAACGACAGTAATAACTATCACCTGTGACCTCTTACAGCAGATTCATACAAGTACCTTTGAACATCAAAAATCAATTTTAAAAAGAGAAAAATGTAGGGAGAGGACAGCTGCTTTGCTCATGAGATTTAAAAGGGTAGGACAACAAAAGCAGAAAGAGGTGGCCATGTGCTGTCTTGATTCTTTTAAGAAACTGAGTTCACATTTCAGTTGTTGCTATTAAACATCACCCATTTCCACCCACCCCACACTAAGTTTCCAAAGGAACCAAGTGTGATTTGCAAAACCAGCATTTTATTTAAAGATTAGATTGTTTCTTCAGGATATTACAGACCCGGCCATCCAAAGAAAACGCGCCTGTTTTAATTTGAGTGAACAAGTGTCCAAGATTTGTGTTCACATTTATGACCCTGTATTCTCTATGGGACTGTGAGTAAATCATTAATGATGTTCAAGTAATAAAATATTAATTGCCATTTCCTTACTAATATTTAGCTCCTATATACAGCTTTGTTTTCCCAAGTGCTGTGTGAAACATTACTTGAACAAAAAAACATAGTAAACATGAACTGGAAAACAAATAAGCTAAAGACCTCAGACACTTCAGACAGGAGTCTGAGTCTGCTCTCACACCAGTTACTAGCAACACTTACTCCACAGAAACAAGATGTAGAAGATGAGATGCATCGTATTTTATGAACAGTTCAAGACAGAAGAACTTAAGGGTACTGACATTTAAGGGAAAAAAAAAATCTCACCTTGTAATTTCCTTAACTTACACAGATTAATTCCTTTTACTCATCTCAGAGACAGAAAGTTTCAACATTTTACTGTCCTTTGTTACTTTGGATTCTATGTTAACTGACATAATTCCAAGTTATTTAATTAGAGATGTAAAGCAGCAGCTAGTCAAATGTAACTTTAAAAAAAGCACATATTCATGTTTCCACAAGATTTTAGAAAACAACTCCAGATTCATCAAATTTGATTCCTTTCTCAGAAAACTTGTATTCCAAACCTCTGACACTGAAAATCCAGTGTAATAAGCTTAAAAGAATTTCAGCATTATGAAAAGACTTTGAAAAGAGGATAGTAATTGTAACTATCAGTAGGTAACTGCCTAGACTGCTTTTGTAAAATCCGAGTTTTTTGTTTGTCCTAAGACAATTTCAGGAAGTATCTGTACAGAAGAATCTGAAGAAAGAGAATATTAAATTTATATTAAGGCCAACTCTACCTCTATAGAAGACCAGCCTATCATACTGTGGGTAGTTTATATTATACTTGCTATTTATTCCAACATCACAGAAAACCATAACTTTTGAAATAAGCTGCATTTAAAACAATGGTTCTCAGAGTGAAAGGTAGATTTATTCTTAAAATTTGTATTAGCTTTCTAATAAACTGTGTAAACACTTAATTTCCATCAAAGACTAAAGAAAATTGTTCCAGCTAACACAACCACAGTATTAGCTGTAGCTGAGGCATGACAAACAAAGTTAATTCTTAACAAGGCAGGCATAATTGGTTTAGACTCTTACTCAAGAGGGATGAAAAAAAAAAATTCAGCTGCTCCAGTTTTCACCTGCATTTCCTTGTGTGCAATGGTTTGAACTTCTACTGGAAGGAAGTTGTCAGTCCTCAGCAGTGAATCAGCTCCACCCTGAGCATCTCTAAACCACTCCTGCTACCCAAGCATCTTCCAGGTAATTTATTTTGTCAACCAGACAAGCATACTTAATTAAAATCATGTCAGACAACATAAAAGGTTACCACCTTCCTAAAGGTAACAATTCCATGATAAAACATTCATTCACCAAATCACAACAAGTATAGCTATCTCATTTGTTAATGTATTAAAATACAAATCTATGAAGGTTCAGTTACTCTCCTATAAAGTAAGAGATAAGAAGTACTAGAACTATTAAAGTTTTTTAAAATAAGCTGGCTTAAAAAGAAACCATTTAGCTATCTTTCTATTTCCAGGTAATATCAGATTGCACCCATGATCAAAATTGGGGCTTTTGCCACTAAGGGACTGCCTCTTAAGAAAAATAACAATATCCTGCATTTACGTGCAAAGAAGAATAGCCCATTTCCTATACTAATTCCTGTAACAGTATTTAATGACTAATGGTATACGAGCATTTACCTTTAATTCCAGCCAGAAACCACAGAGTACCTGGACTGGAATATCCTTTTTTAGGAGTGCAGAATGAACTCATCTGTTCATCATTTACCATATTGTTTCCCCAGCCATCTTGTTCTAAGACATGTGGAAGCTGTCTTCCAGCTCAGACTATGTTAATAAAGTTCAAAATACCAGCCACTTCAGTACATGTTATGCATAATACTTGAGTCCACATCGAAATCTCCAGCATATTTGCTCTTCCCTTAGTCTCTACTGCAGGCAACTGGTCCTTGGTGTTGTAGCACTGCCTGTATCTATACAAGAGGTGGACTCAACCCGCTACTACACTATGCAAGCTCATGTACTGCTAAAGCAGTCAATAGCAATTTTGAATTATTTTCAGTTCAATAAGGAGTTGTGCTTGATAGCATCAAGCACTTAAAAGGACATCTGCTCCACAAATGTGAAAACCCACAAACAAAAATAGAAGCAAAAGTGTTCTTTCAATCAAGTTTGCAGTATTGGTTAGAAGCCAAGCATTTACATAAGGTTTTTAGAGAATGTCAAATGCTGGGACAGAAATATAAAATGCAAGTTTTAATAAAATGACATAGTTAATTGTTTTACAAGATTCTGGATGACTTTTCAGAGTATGAAGGAGCACTGGCTGGGATTCAGATGACTAAGCACTGCAATAATGAAAACAGAAAGTGTTGTTACAATGCCTGTTGCTATATAAACAACCTTGGGGGATCAGTGAAATAATGCCTGCTGCTATATAAACAGTTGTGTGTGTTTATACCTTTTGGGGGAAATTATAAAGTTTTAGATTATTTGCACTCTTAACATGTTGCTTGCCTTTGTTTTATTAAATCTAGCTAGTTGTTCTAGCTCTGAACAGCTATGTGGGTTTACTGAAAAACCCTTAATCTGCAACATCAGTGAAATACATTGTGGTATCAATTAGCTCTTTAGACCGCATATCTCAAAACTAAACATCTAAAATCCATTTTCATTTTTCATATTTAAAAGACTGTCAGTATAGATCTATCACAGTTTGGAAGTAAGTCTAACCAAGGCTTTTTTTTTTTTTTTTTAAAGCTTCTTGGGGAAATAGGAGAGGAAAAAAAGCAACGTAGCAAGCACCGTGATTATAACAAGTCTTCAAGTCCTCAATCTTGCTTTCAGAAGGAGCAAACAGAGGACTGCCACAGTAGTGACAGCCCTCATCCAAACAAGAGGAAGTGCTCAAATACACAGCTATTTTTATGGAAATGCTGACTCGTATGTTGATATGCCAACGCCTGCCTCTCTCCCCCAAGTGGATTTCCATGCTGTTCAGAGGTCTACCCTGAAAAGCAGATGTTTACTTTGCAATTCTTCTAAGAGTACTAAACTAACATGAAAAACAAGTTACATCAACATCCTTGAAGACCCATGTCCTTCATTAATCCATTGGGCACATGCTTTAAAGTTCCTCAAGCTGACCCAGAGTGCTTAAAAAAAGCCTTCATTAAAACCACCTTAAAGGACTCCCATCACAATTTTGATTTAGCAATAACAAATAAGGCATACAAACAGCAATCAAAGCAGTAACAGGAGATAACTTCGTTTTCTGCTGTCTCTTCAAAGCCTACTTACAATCACACTGTTATTTTTAAAACATGCTTAGTCTAAACTAGCCTGATTTCCCCCACGTTTACAAGGTAGAGGCTGCTATCAGTAAGATATTTTCCTCTTCTTTTACTTTGATCTGTAAGTGATAACTAGCAGTTGAGATGCTGCAAAGTCACTGGTCCAAGACAGTCGATGCTACAGTTAGGAAACGTTGATCTCTCCGTCATGGCTAAGTGTCTGCACACATTAGGTTTGCATGGAGCTCTAACTGATTCAGTTCTCACAAACTGCATCAAATTGATATGGTAACTTTTTCTCACCCACTGGTTCTTGCTACCCCAGGAACAGCCTGTCTCCTTTCCTCTCTCCTCTCAGCCTGGAGAATTTTAATTCACTTCCATCTGAAAGGCAGGGGAAATTCATGCATGAAATCTAAGTACAGGAGTGATTTGGCAGTGACCAGGGAAACTATATTCTCATCTGATAACAGATCCAATTGCCTTCTACCTTCTTTGATTTGCCTTAGAATTATATTAAGCTGCTTCTTCCCCTCACATCCACCAAAATACAAAGTCTGATCGTTATTCAAATACAGCAGCAGCCTGGACGCTAATGCTCAGCAACTTGTAATATTCTGCCAAACATTTATGAAGTAGTTTTCTTCTAATTTTTAAAACTGAAATGTGATAATAGGCAATATGTAATACTGGATTTTGGTTTCACAGCAATAGTGTTTATTGGAGATAGACCACAAGAAAATAAGGAAATAGGAGTACGTGTTTGAGTACATGCAGAACACACTGTAGAACTAAACATTTAGATGAGCCAAAAGCCGCGTTTCCTCCAGGACTCTCTTGCTCATATTCGTGAAACTCTTCCTGAGAGTAAACACAATATCCCTCCAGAGAGATCTCAAACATTAGCCTTCATGGTTCGAGTCTAGTATCCCAGTAAGAATATGGGAAACCATCGTCAAAGACAGGCTGGGGGAAACAGCCACTTACATAAGTAAACTATTCCTGTAAAATTTGGTGGTTTGTGGGCTCGTTATAAAAATAACATATATGGGCCCCCTTGCCCATAAAGGTGCCTCTCATATACCATGACCATTTTACAAAAAGAACATTAAAAAAAAGCAATTTAGAAGATAGAGCAGTTACTGGCCTCAGAACAGTTTCCCTCCTTCCCCAGTGAAGCACTCAAATAACTAAAACCATGTTTACTCTTCAGCTGTAGTCTTGCTGCATTATAGCTTGATGAGATGAAACTATACAGCATAACTTTTCCAGGTTCAGGTCAGAACTTCTTAAAACAGCTCGGTATCACAAAGTGATGTTTATTGGATTATAAGACATGGGCACACTTACTTCCTATGACCTCATTCATCCTGAGCTTTTGTATTAAAAATCATTACATCAGGCACAGAACAAAAGGTCAGATGTGCAAAAGCCAGAAGGAGAAAGACAAGTAACATTTTGTACATCTATCTTAAACACATTTTCTTTATGCATTTAGCTCCCCAAGCGTAATTTTGTGTTGCATGAGAACATCTGATGCTTGCTTTTTACCTATATACACCAAAAGGGCAAGTGTCAGGAGTGCACAGGTAGGTACAGAGAACTCACCCACCTTGTCCTGGCTGGAAATCAGAGTGAATATAGCACAGAGCCAGGCTGAAAGGCTTCATGGCTGCACCGGGGCTCATCCATCAGCTCAGGGGGTGGACGAGCATCCACACCCATCTGCAGATGCCTGTGAACTCCTCTCTGCTAGTGATGAGGTTTTATCACTTGATGACAGTTCACAGCAATATAGTAGAAGTTTCCAAATAAGTTTGGGGAAATTTGCATATGGTGCTACTCACTCCTCCTACATTTGTTCATTACCTTCATATTTTTATAAATCCACTCCAAAACCAGGCAATTCTCCCATTTGGCATCAGTCCAGCTTTACCTTGTACCTTAAGACGTTGCAGGAAAGGAACCTGCAGAATTATTTCAGTGTGCACGAACAATGTGCTCCATTAGGTATTGCAAACTCCAAGTCTTTCAGCTATTTGTTCTTTCATGCTATGTTGGGAAAGCCCTTGTTTTAAAATAGGTAAAATTGAGCTTTCGGCAGTTTTTCTCAAGCATTCATCTGGGTTTGTAAAACCTGCTCCTTCAAGTGACAAGGCCGTTGCTTTGAGAAAGCATTACTCAAAAAGCAAGTGATTCAGGCCATGCCACAGAACCTAAATGTAGGAAGAATTGGGGGATTCTCAGCTCCCAGACCCATGTTTCACCTAAGCCGAACTGCTTCCCAGGTATCCATTACGCTACTTTTAGTAGGCAAAGGAGATTGACTTCTAAATAAGATTAGATTTTGAATCAAAAGGGAAAACCTCTCATTTGAAGAGTATAGAATTAATAGTTTAAACTGTGTAAGGCTTGCTTCCTATCAGGGTAACACCATCATTCAGTGAACACCAAATGGCACTAAGAGACACCAACACTGGAAATCTTTTCTCATATGATGGACGATATTTCAAACTTAAAAGCTGAGGTCAGGGAACATTAAACCAAGGTCTGTTAAGCAACAGCCTTCCTGAAAACAACAAGCAAATTTTATTTGCTAAATTGAACCAGAGCTTGTTTTTTCTATTTACACAATATTAACTTGAGAAATATTCACATGAATTACAAACAAGATAGATACAAACAAAGAAAGATACAATAGCCCCTTTAGTATTTCCAGTCTCTTGAAAAATGAAATACTTTAAAGCTCTGGATTTCCAAGGGTTCTGGACTGATCAAAACGTAAATGAGCCAATACATATCAGACACTTTTATTTTGTTGGAGAATAACTTGCTCTAAACTTCAACCACAGTATATAATAAGCCTGAAAGGCATTTATGGATGATTAAGCAGCTGTCATACCCAAAGCTTTCAAAACAGGATTTGTGCCCTGATGTGCCAAATCCTATGCATAGAAGTATGAGACAAACCCTGCCTCACAGAGTACAAAACATACGTATTAAACTATACAACAGAAGAACAAAGGATGTGGGTGGATGGCAAAGTGAAAATAACAGCAGCTCAGCAAAAAAAGAAAAAAAGTCACAGCTTGTCACTTGCTTGCTAAAGACAGATAAGAGTAATTTTTATGTATTAAAGCAAGCGAGATTTCAGGAAACGATATGCATTTTAGCATGATTTTTTTTTTTTCCCCCATTAAGAGATGGCAACATGGCAGAAAGTGAGAACACTCCTGAAGGAAGAGACAGGCTCACAAATGAGGTCCATGAATTCCACAGGTGTTAACACTTTATATCTGAAAGTCAAGCTTTGTCTCCAGAGCACACACCCTACTCATTAGGAAAAATTATATACTACATCTTTTTCCTACACTAACACATTGTGCCATGCCTTGATAACAGACTTCCCACTTGCCTATCTCTTTCAATTTCGAAATGTAGTGCTTATATATACTACAAAGCAGTTTAAGTTGGCAAATCACATGTGTTTATGTCAGCTTAACTATATCAGGAATCCATTTTCTTTTTGATTACTAAATTTCAGTTCTATTTTAAACACATACTCATTTTTTAAAAAAACTTAGCAGGCTGAAGAGTTAACGCACAGAGATGATGACAGCTACATAGTACACAAGTGATCTAACACCCAGAGCATGCTTGCAGGGGGGTGATCCCCAAAATTATTTGGGAGAATCGACTCTAGGCAAACCTGGTGATGCCACCTCTCCTATTCCACCCAACGACGTTCACCCCACCTCATCTGCTCCGTACTCTCTGCAACCACAGCAAGAAGCACAGCCTCCAGCACTGCCTGGGCTCAAGCTGCAGGTGCGGTGATCAGCACAGGTTGGAGAGCCAAGACCTGCTCCTCCACAGAGCAAGTTAACATTGGCCTTTGCTGATCAGTACAGATTGCCTACAGGCAAGGATAGGCAGGCTTTCATCTGAATGAAAGGGTGACTGTTGTTACAGCTAATCCAGTCTCATTTCAACCTATTTTATCTTGGCATGGGTGATAGGAAAGGAAAAAAAAGAAAGCCTTTCCAACAAGTTTGCAAAAAACATATGTAAATTCCCCAATTCTAAATGATCTGGCTAGGTATCAGCCCATTGCTACCCTAGGAGACTTTCAGGAATGAAACTTCTCCTAAAAGGTTTTGGCTCTATGCAGCTGGAGAAGGTACTTTGTGGTTTTTCAGGTGCAGTCCCTTCCTCTTAACATTAAAATGAATGCTTGGCACTTTACAAGATGAGGACTCAACTCTGGCTTCAACCTGTGCTCTTTCAAGAACACTTTTCCCTATGCAGTTAAATTGGCCACAAATTCAGACAGTGCATTCTTTCTGAACTGTACATTTTATGATCTTAGTTCAGGGGCCTCATAAAAGACGTAGTGTGCAAGTCACAGTATCCTACACTCAAAGGGTCATAACCACTGCATCTACACTGATACCCACAGAACTCTTAAAGACACTTCTGCTTGGTAGTGTTTATTGCCAAAACAAATTTCTAGTCCTAACATTTCTGCCGTTCAACTTCCCATGGAAAAGTTTAATAGTTTCTATTATAAAGTTGATTTTCTCACATGTTTGATCGTCTAATGGAGCCAGAAACTGAACATCTTGCCTCATTTCACATTTAAGAGCTGAATTTCAGTTTAGTTTCTTACATATGGCACTAGTACATAAGCATTCAACTTTTACTCCATGCAGCTATTAGAAAGATATCAGTTTGACTGCAACTAGAATATGTCAAGAAGTATTTTGCTTTTCTTCTATGCTTCTGTAAATGTTACTTACCTCGTGCATTAGACAAGCAACTGAACCAAAAAGCACCATTCCCACGAGAGTAGCATTGGCTGATCGACATCTCTAGCAGGTTACATAAAGCACATAAATGTTGTCTGCCACCATGTGGACACAGCAACTCTGGACACTTGAAAGGAAGGCTAGACACAAGTTACTTGCTTGGATCTGTATTGCATTGATGTGAAAACAAACATCCTTGGGGGAGCTGACAAAAGATTGAGTGATTTTTTTCATGTCAAATAGCAAAGTTCATCTGTTGCTAATGACTGTCAGATGAAAGCAGAACTATTCTTTGGCCAGGTCTGAGCAAATCATGCCAATGTGCATAGGAGTATCAGTCTAACATCACTCAATAGTTGTCTGACAAAACAAATCAGGGCTGGATCAGAAGAGAAACCTTGCCTTGTGAGGCGATCGTAAGCACGCATTCAGCCTGAACAGAAGAAAACCCAAAACAAACCTTAACTCATGCAGCATAACAAATCAAAAAGATTTCACAAAACCCGGGAGTGATGCCTGGAAGGTATGCTCCAACTGCCACCAACTGCAGAGCCTCCCTGACAAACACCAGCAATGAACTGGGGTAAGACTAGACATATTCACTCCTTAGCTTGGCTCTAGGAAATCAAGGAGTTGTAGAACAGTCCAAATTATTTGATACCTGGTTTTGCAAGTCTCCTTTCAAGTGCCAATAATTTAGACAAGGACAGAAAACCACTTCTGAGGCCACCTCCCCTAAAGCCAGATGGAGGTAGTGACCAAGGTCACAGCAGCAACAAGACTAAAAGGGGTCTCGCACTGATCACAGTTCTGGCCTATGGTTCCATGGCGAAGCTGGGCTGAGACTCAGAATAAGAAATCCAGAAGATCAAGAGACAAATTAACTTCCACCCCCTTCGGTGGCTGACTGAAATACCAAATCATCATTTGATACTCAGAGCTGCAAATAAGCTGATTGTTCCGTGAAAGAAAATAGCTGCAGTAACTCCCCTTCTAACCAGGACCAGAAGAAACTAGCTCTACAGCTGTAACGCAATTATTTCCTCTCCAAGCAATCTTGCAACTGGACGAGGAATAGTGCCTGTCAAGTATCGTGCAAGAGACTACCTTGTGAATACCTAAAGGAATTAGAAGTTTCATGAACAAGATGCTCATGCTCTCTTCAATGGCTATGGGTTAGAAATAATGACCAATACAGGAAAGAAACCACGTAATATCATCTTGTATACAACTTCAGGCCAGGTATTCTCCAGTAGTGACACTGTATATGCTCACCAAGGACTCACCTCAAGGACAGTCACTAAAACAAGATCATCTCTTCATATGTAACGAAGAGCCTACACTGAAGTCAGGCCCAAGCAATCAAGGCTCTGGGAATGAAGGAAAGAGACAGCAAAACAGCAATAAAGCTTCTTTCTTTCTACAGGCCTGAGATTTGAAACTTAAAGCCACTTTACTCTCACCCCCACACACTCTAAGGTTAAAAAAAAATTTTAAAGAACTGAGAGGAAAAAACCTGGAGAGCCAAGACCACTACTCAGGGACTTGTGAGAGCTCAGCTTAGCAAGGTCCATGCCTATGCCTTAGCTGAGCTGTGTGCCACATGCATTACATGTTCAGAGCGATGAGAACTCTGAGAGATGCTAGCTTGCCCATGCTGTGTCCACTTATCACCCACAAAAAACCCCAACTCACAATGCTTCAGGGAGTTCCTAATATTCATCCACTATAACAGGAGGTTTTCATGGTGTAATCTCAACTCCTGTGCTGTGAAAACGAATGCAGGAGTTCATTTCATTCTCCTGCTAAAGCCTCCTCTTCCTCAGATACTCCACACACATCCATAACTTGGCAGCTGCAGAGTTTGTGAGGCCAGCTACCTACTGAATGATCTCCCAGTGCCTAATGCTTTTGAGAGCCAAGCAACTCCCTCGCATTTTTAGCAACTGTATTGTGCTTCACCTTTGAAAATGCTCTGGAATGACAGTGATTTTGTTGTTGTTGATATTATTAGACATAAGTCACTAATTTCCCTTTGAAAAAAATAACACGCTTGTATGTTTGTTAGAGTCAAAGAACTGAAATCTTAACTGGAAATTTATGGTTTTACCTAATATAATCCAACTTAAAAAGCTACTCTGCGAACTTCGTGAGGGATTCAATTCAATTTTACAAATAGAAAATATGGGGATTGAAACAATTTGTGCTCACATACAGATGGAAGTTATTATGAACTCTCAGAATTAACACACATTGTTTTGACTTTGGAATGTAATAGCAAAGCAAGTTTCTCCAAATAAATGCTCTACCAAGCTAGCACTGAGCTGCTTCTAATTCCAGCTGAATTCTCCTGAGTGCAAGATGTGGTTTTCGTTGTTATTATCCTGCTGTTTTACAAAACAGTACCACTTTATCTCTAGAAGAGTTTTTATTTCAGCAATTTTACTTAATATCAACCCAGTCTCACTTCTTCCCCACTCATGTTTCTCCTTGTCGCCAGAACTCCAGGTAATTGTGAAAGGAACAAAAATATAAAAATCTGTGAAACCAGGGAAGCTTATACAAATCCTTTCAAGTATTTCTTTTAAGTTGATACAAGTTTTTCTGGGTTCTTTGTTTCTCACCTACAGCGATCAAGACTTGCATGAATGATTCAAGTAAGGTGATGGAGATCCAAGTTCTTCTCTTAACACTCCAGTAGAGTCAGCACTGTTCCTCCTAGGCACCTCCAATCTTCCACAGCAACCCAGAGGGAATTAAGCCACTGATCTGCATTTATTCATGACAGAATAGTTTGCAGGACTGGTTCTCTGAATTAAGGCCAACACCTTTGGGCCTTAAAAGGATTCCCTCACAGGTTGTGATGGTCTAGAGGTAAAAAAGAGGCAGCTGCTCATTCTCCATCCAAACTTAATTATTTTCACACATTCACATGAACTAAACACACCTGAAAGCTTCTCTCAAAGCAGCCTTAAGATCTTCTAAGAGCTACTTAAATTCAACAGTTCCAGCCTCCAAAGGAACACATAAAGGATTCAAACAATTTCAAGTTTTTAGATCAAGTCAGCCCCTGAGTACAGGAGTTTTGTGATGTATTTCTGCAAGTTATCTACCTGTTCTGCTTTCACAATGGAATTTCCCCTTGGCAGAACTATAAAAAGCTGCAATATTTGACCAAGGATATCAAAACAAAGATGACTACACCAGTTTATATGGACTTCAGTAACACTTTCCTGATTAAATAAGTAGTAGAAGCCTCCCAGAAATTCCGATTTACTTTTATTATGTTTTTATATTCAACAGCATACAATCTCAAGCATTAACATGTGAACCACTGGTGTTGTACAAACCACTTCAAAGTTTGGCCACTGACTTCTCTAGCTTGTACCAGCACCAGCGACCCCATGTAAATTTGGAAACTTTTTTAATACAAATACGTACTTAAAGTCTTCATTTACTTTTATGAGTTTAAACACATGCCAGTGATTTCAGAAACCAACTGCAAGGACTTGGAAGGCAACATGGGTGAGTGACCATGTGTTCAACTGTTCACAGTCCTTTAGAAATAGGACAAGAACAAAATCAGAACGAGAGATTTCAGTAGGTCCAACAGTGGCTAACAACTCAAAGATGACAAGTCTTAAAAACAACAGGAAAACAAGCGAAGTGGTGACAGTTCCTATAAAAACAGTACTACAGGCACAAGTGCCAACTAACCCAGACTACAAGAACTGGGAAGACTACCAACTTGGGCTCAATGAAGACTTCATAATCTCAATCAAGAAAGAAGCACAGAGTGCTTGCATCACATAACTGAACAGCAAACTCCAGCATAGGAACAAAACCATGAAAGGCTGAAAAGCAAAGCAAGCAGCACCACGACTCACAAGTTACAGAATGAACTAATGTATTTACATAAGTAGAGATTAAGGAAAGCATTGATTTGATAGCAAAGGAGAGAGAAAGCTATCAAAGCATTTGAAGGAAAAGAGTATTTAATCCTTCTCTCACTAGTCTTCCCCATGAAAGTCAAGTGTGAACAGCTGGCTGCCATTATTAATACCAGCAACAAAGAGCCACAGTCTAAGTTACATTAACAGCTTGGTTAAGTGAATTTCCAAGATTAGCAGGACTTGATTAACTTCATCTTAAGATATTTTAGCCTTTAAGTAATTTCAGAGCCATTGGAGGTTATCTTCCAAAATACACTAAGCATGGGCAAGATACCAGAAGTCTGGAAAATGGTAAATGCAATCCAAGCTTAAAAAACAAACAACACAAAAAGACTCAGAAGCTTTACTTCAATTTGGGGTAGGGAATGGGGAATGAGTGGTGGAAGAGAGAACTGGAAAAACAAACCAAAAAACCTAGAAACTAAGCATAAAAAAGATCAGATTTTTCAAGAATAAAATTGTCAGACCAATCTAATTTTAAGCCTCACAAACAGGTTTGAAACTAAAATGTCATTTCTGTTGGAATTTAAATAAATCTGGGCACTTTATGGTGTAATATGCTCGCAAGCATGCCAGGAAAATGGGATATTGATAAAGTATGAATGAATACAGAGCAAGTAAGTACTCTTTGGGTGTAGTTAAAACAATGTTTCACTGCTATAAATGGAAGTGCTAGCAAAGCAGGGATCCACCTGAGTCTAGGCTTTACCCCAGTTCTATTCAATATTTTAACTAGGTGAGCTGGAGAGAGAATAGGCTCAGATGCAGACAGCACAAGGCTGAGATAGAGTTCTCAAACCACCTTTCCCCATCTTCTACAGTTACATCACCAAATCAGAAATGTGATTAAAAACAAAAAGGTGCATCTTTAAGGATACATTCAAGGTACAGCGTGTAAAACATGAATTAAACGAGTCACCTGCACAAATTCAGAATGGACTATTTTGCTGCTGTGCAGAAGACTTGGGATGGCTAGTTGCACTGAATCACAAAATTCACCATGTTAGACTGTTAAGAGTACAAACCTATCGGAACATAATGAACTGGAAAAAAATTACAAGACCTGTGAAGCATTTCTCCCATCCTACTCAATGTTTTGAAGGCAACAGTTGCATACTGTATCAAGCTTTGGGCACTACAAGAAAGATGTGGATTCAGATGGAGAATAGGAGACAACAAGAATGCTCAGAAGTTAAGAGACATGACCCATGAGATAACACTTTAAAAATGAAAGGTTATCTTTCAATGCATAAAAGTTTGCAAAGAGGAAGAGACTTAAATAAACATATTATTATAATAAGTGATTATGTGATTAAAGAGAAGCAAGACGGATTTGGATTAGATGTCAGAAAAGACTTTAATGGCCAAGACAGTCAAGCATTGGAACTAAGTAGTACTTCGATCACAGGCTCTCCTTCAGGGAAAATTATACACACATCTACCAGGGATAGCGTATGAGCAGCTGACCCTGCCCTAGGACTAGGCAATCGTCTAAGTGGCCTCCCCAGGTGCCTTTCAGACCAGCTTTTTGAACATTTTCTGAATTCCATACCAAATGTGTTAGCAGCAGGTATTAGTACCATCTCAAATACAAGCTTGTGAACTTGTAAACTCTCATGCATTTGCCAAAGTAAAGGATGATTTTTAAAACACATTAACAGCAAGGAAGTAAGGATGATTAGAGAACTTTTTAATATAAAGTCATACATTTGCAAGACTTCAGATTTTCCAGCTTGTTGTGTTTTCTTATCATAAGTATAGAGGTAGAATACTAGTTAAAGTAATAATACAGCAAAATTGAAGACACAGCAATGAGAATGACATGAATGGATCTTCAAGTATGACAGGATAAAAGTAACAGAAAACATTTGCAATTTTCAAAACAGTGTGTATAGACTATTTGAAAACGAAGAGATTCATTATTAGCTGGCAAGCCTTTCTCTAAGCACCATGCAAGAAAATCTCAAGCACAAAGCTGTAAGTTAAGTGAAAACAATGACTTGAAGAAAACCCCCACTAGTTCAGACGTTCGCCATAGAGAATAGCATCACAAGACAGTAGATGTACACTCACGGCATACTGACACCAAGCAGATAGTAGATATAAATAAAAAAAATTTTAAAATCTCAGTGTACTAACCTGTGCTATATTTTTGTTGAGAAGATATACTCCATATTCAAACTGAAGCTTCTCCCCTCCTTTTGGATATAAAGGAAATCTGATGGGAAAGAAAAAAAGGAAAAAAGAAAAAGGCATGTGAGATGAAATTATTCAGATGCTTAAGTAAACTTTTAAAAAGCCACAGACTCCTTTTCTGAGAAGGTAAAGGTTTAAAAAGCCTCCCTTGCTGACTTCTCCCAGGAACCCTTCTCCACAGGATGTACTTCGGAACCCTCTGCAACTCCAGTCAATCAGCCTTTTAAAAACTGATGTCAAAATTCAGCTAATGAATTACATTTTCTAAAGAATTTTAGGTTTTTAAAAGATGTTTTATGACTCTCCCAGTGCTGCAACATTCCTCTCACTAAGTGAAGCATATTTTAAGAAGCATACAGCATAATACCAGATCCCATGTTATCCCTTTGTATTCAGCCATTTGCATTTGGTTAGCTCATTTCCAAATAGAAATAATCTTTGAAGAAAGGTGTTCTCTTGTGATTGTTATTTTGTGATTGAAAGAGCACAAATCTCTTCACATACAGGAGACATTTGCAGGCTCACTTACCATCACACCAGAACAACACTCAGAGAATATAAGTGATTCCTTTCCTTTCAACAAGCTTCACACGTGCACCAAAGGCTCGAGTCAGTTACAGCATCATAGGTCACACCAGCCCTTGCAAATATTATATTCCTAATGTTTATTTCTCCTATTTAATAAATAAAGCATTTTTCACAATTTTAAATACCTAGATGCAGCAAATAGCTTATAGGAAAGTACCACAGCTTACTTCTGTCTTAACTGCTGCATGAGATCAGAGAACCAAAACTTTAGTCCCTAGAGTATTGAAACTGTTTGACACTCTGCATTAAAGAATATAAATTTATGTGTATGTTTTAGAAAACTTTGCTTAAGTGAAGCAAATCTCATAAACAGTTTTAATATTTGTACACTGCATTTCTTAGGACTGTCTTTTGACTCTTCCTTACCACTAGAGGTTATGAGGTCATCGTGGTCAATACAGTAATCTCAGTACAATCTAGATTTTATGTTTATGGGAACTACACCATGAAACGAGCTTTTGCCTTTTCAAGAACTGTATGCTCTGTAGCTCCTAATCAAGATGCTGTGCATATTATCTGCACAAACCCCACATTACATCAGAAACCAAAGTCTCTCTCAAATGTAAGATAACAAATACAGGAGATCAATATCTACTAGAAACAACACACATTCTAGAGGGGTGATTACAGAAAGTGTATTTTATCATCAATCAGCCCCACAGTAGAGTACATTTGCAACTTTTAAGGAGAATTATATAGCACCATTAAAGCTAAAGGTTAACAGGTCATGATCACAGCAGATCAAATATTAAGATGTCAGCTTCAAGTTTTATGCTACTTTCAAAATCACTAGGTCACTTCAAGTTGAGGAATATAAAAATCACCGTGAATAGTATATATCTAGCTCACCTTGCTTAATAGATCTATAAATCCAACTAGTTCCCCATGCAAGAAAATAAAACCTTTCAAAATGAACACATGCTACAAAAATTCCACGACGCATTATCCGAAGTGTAAAATACGAATCAAAAGGAGTTCATTTCCATATCTACAATTACACTACCCAAATAGAGCAGGATTTAGATTTAAAAGGATACCTTTACAATTAACAGTATAAAACTAACTCAAGCTTGACAATAAAAGCACCATTAGGAACACAAGCTATGTTTCACTGGAAGATAGTATTTCATTAAGTCACTAGTAATGGGAACCATGTATTCGATTATTAGACACAGAGCTTCGATACATACAGTATAGAAGAGAGGATAAAAACTGTTTTACAGTGCTCGCTACCATCTCCCACACAGTTTTTCTAAGTGGTAAAGATTAAGCTTTTCTGTTTATCACGTTGGCCCTGCTTCTTTGCTAATATTCACACTTTTGTCCCCCAAATTCCACTAATTAATCTTGAAATACTCTGAACTACATACATCCTCGTGTCAACTTTCATAACATAATCATTTACATGAAAGTCTTGAAAAATGTCAGTGGATGTCTTTGTGCATGCACATTTATGACTCAGAGAAAAATATTACCAACTTTCACGTCTCTTTGTGTGTTATCTTGCTTGCCCATTAAGCCTGGTCACAAGCAATAAACTTAAAGGAGAGGAACCACGACATTTTATACAGTGCTTCATTGAGTATAATTGAATGCAACTTTAACTGCTGGCTCCCTATGTGAAATTCTTCTTGCCTGCTCCTTAGAAAAGCACGACTGTAAGCTAAATCTCTCACTTTGGCATGCTGCAAAACGTTTAAGTCTGCTGTATAAGGTTTTAGTTATACTTGCTCAAAAAATACATTTGAAAACTACTATTTTAGTATTTTTATAATCACGAAGCACTCAATAAAATACAAAATGGTATCCGCCTGCCCATTCTACTCCAACATGTACCTTCCTTGTTTCCATTCTTGCTGATACATTTGGGAAAAAAATCATTAAGCTCTTTTAAAGCAGAACAGAGATATTTACTCTAGGATGACAAATTCAAAGGAGTAAGTGTGATATGTTTAGTGGAAAGAAGAAAAAAATCAAGCTACAGGTGTCTGTTGTGTAATCACCAGAAGACATCATCTGAGAGAAGTTACCAAGTAGTAGGAAACTTGTTCTGAGTACATTCAGAAGGTGAGCTCTGGTCCTCCTCAGATCAGTACACTTCCACACTGTGAGGAAACCATACACCTACCATGCTAGCAGGCAGTAATTATGAACAAAACAGCTTCTGCTCAGTGAGGTTCAAAGTGTGCCCTTGTAAAAATATCTTGATATTTATCTTGTGACTATGGAATATTACTTTTTAATAGTGTGTAGACTTCTTAAAACACAGCCCTAATACACCTTGAGTTTACAGTAGATATTCTATTTCTGTATATAGAGCGCACTGCTCAGCTGGCATACAGCAGTAATAACTTTAACAGTGACTCATAAAGAAGATCTTAGTTCAGAGAACATTAACTTGATGCAAGAAAAAACCCACAGCATTTAGTAACTTATAACAGGTTAACCCCATTTGGAGTTGTTTCTGCACCTCATGTTTCCACTGTACTCAAGGCTATTCTTGCTTCCCTTCAGACATCTGATACATCAGCAATGATAAGAGCCTGTGCTGGTGAAAAGCACAAGGAAGAGTAGTGATAAAGGGAGGAACAAGCTAGCAGGCACGTGGAAAGGCAGCTGTAGGATCTATGACAATTGTGCCAAAGATGCTGAAATTAAACAAGTCCCACTTTGAATTCAGAAGGTGGAGAACACTGTGTAAGAGTGATCCAAACTGCACACCAGACTGATTTTAACCAGATGGTCAATATGTGCCTTTAAGATCTAAGATAACATAAAGAGGATTCTCAATCTTAAAAGCTTATGTTTGTTTTGGAAGTTCTATGTTTTGCTTATTCAATCCTGAGGGACTGTGACAAATGCAAAGTTTTTATTAATTTCTTTGAGTCATGTGTTCTCTTTTATAGGACTCACTGGGATACAAGTCAGATGACCAGTGTTACCCAGCTGTACCGCGCTGCAGGAACAGAGACAAATCCATAATAAACTGCAAAACATACACATGCATGACATTTTTAGACACATAGCTCACCTCCCCTTTCATGGCATGTTACTTTGGACAAAAGTTAATTCTTCTACTTGTGATACCACAATGACAGAATAGTTTCTTCCATAGTGAACCAGAACAATATCATGCTTACAGCCTCAAAGCACACATGAGACTTATACTAACACTAATATATTTAAGACCCAAGTTTTCCCAGTCTCGGAAGAAGAGGTTTTGATTGCCATTTCTCATGGACAACAGTAAAAAAAAAATAAAATTAAAAATTAAAAATAATCATAGAAGCAGTTACAAGGCACTTCTAATCATCTCTGAATAATTTCATTTTAGCAGAGCTTAGAATAGAGATGGCAACTCATCTGCTCCCACTGTACCTCTCTCCCAGCTCTCCTGCTTGGAGGGTTCCCAAGAATAAGCACCTCCTCTCCACCTGCAATCTTAATTCCAACAAGTCAACATCAACCACTTTATTTCAACCTATCCCCTATTAATTACTGCCACACTTCCTAAGCAGACGTCAGCTGCTGGATAAAGAACTCTTCAGCTTAAACCTCATCCAAGAAAAACTGGCATGGAAGTTGGAAGGGAGCACATTACTAACAGCTAGTCAAGAAACTCTCCTCTTCCACTGAAGGCACCTAATATTCAAATAGGATACTATTCTTAGCACTGAAATCCTGTGTTTAATACAACTGGGTGCCACCAACCATGAGCAGTTCTAAGAACAAAGAACAGGTTTTGGAAGTACATAAGGCAACTGATTTTCAGTCTATTTGCACATAAGGAGGTTTTACTGATAGGCAATGAGTAAGCAAACAAGCATGAGCAGGTCAAGGCTTAGAGTACTGCTGATCTACATAACCAAATATATCTACTTGTAAGAAACTCAAATGAGACCGACAAATCAAAGCGTGCACTCAAGTATCAGAATACAGATTAGTGCAAGCCTAAAAGGAAGTATCTCTAATTTCCTTGTAAACTGCCCAGGTAAACAGGGGTGGAAAAGGAAGAAATCCCAGCTAAAAAGAGTGGCTAAATGAAGTGTCAACATCAGTGTGATTTTATGCTGTAGACTCCATGTGAAAGTTTCTAGGGTACTAAGCCTCATTTCACAACTCTTTGGGGAGGGTTTAAAGTAAAAAAGTGAGGCAAAGGTTATGTGCTTTGTTCACAGTTACTCTGATGGGGAAAAGTAACCTCAAGTCAGCCTTTTAAATAAAAAACAGGGCTGAAAGTCTACCTATTCTCCAACTTGAAACTACAGAACCAGCACCCTACCATCAACAACAGAATGAAATTTTGACTTCTTCAGGGATCTCACAACACTTTATGAATGCTAACTTTTAAAATAGTCAGTTTGAACATTTGCATAAGAAATACCATTCTGATGAGTATCAAGCTTACAGGCACCCAACTACATCATCAACAGGACTCTTAAGGAGCAGTTACTTTGGAGTTAATATTTAATGAGCTTTTTTTTCTAACGTGGTATTTAGTCAAGTAGAACACATCTTAGACATAACACACACACATACCTCTAAGAAACTGAAAAGCAAAGTATAATCTTACTGCAGTAAATCACATTTTTAAGGGTACGAAGACTGTGGACAGGGTACTAAATTGTCAACTCTGGTTTAAAAGTCTTTCTAGAAAAGAAAAGAAACTCAAGATATGCATTTCCAGTCAATATAGAAAACTAATGGTGGCTGGTAGCCATTGTTTCCACTCCAGCTGAGTCATTAAGATGCAAACAGCTAAACAGAAATATCAGTGTTAAACCAAGGCAAATTTCAATTTTCAGTTCAAGATGTATTCTTGAATGTGTCTAAACACATTTGTGGTCTGGGGGCAGTACAGGATGAGCAGATAGGAGTTTCGATGAACGCCTTTGCCAGCTGAACCTGTCTACAGGCCTGAAGACATTTCTGCTGGAAGTAGACTGTGACTCTACGACATCTCTGCAGCAATCTGATCCAAAAGCTTCGCAGTGTGCCCCATGAGACCACTAGCCATCACTCTGTGTTGCTGAAACTACCTGTTCACCCAGATACAAGCAGACCACCTTATAATCATAAAGCTACAGGCACAAAGAAGTCTAATGTACCATCTCTAAGGCAAGTTCAAACCGCCCTGTATTCTCAGCAATGGTAACACTTCCCTCTATATAAACTTCATCCTTCCTTGGGGTAAGAAGATTGTCTCAATTACTTTCCAGTGTTGATTTCAGTCTTATTTTCTACGACTCAAGGCATAACAAAGGAGACTATGCTTATGTGCTGATGACAGTAAGTCTGAGAAATTTCAGGGGTAGATGAAAAGCCTCTTGCAAGGATTTTCTTTTTCATATTTGCAGTTTAAGGTGAGATGCCTACAGTTTGGATCAGTCATGTTTGGTGGGTTTTTTTTCCTTATAAAAAGTATTAGTTACTACTTAATAAAAGAAAGGGGTTTGACCCATCTCTTACTGATTTTTTTAATATAGGGACTAAACCACTGATTTTGGTAAGACAGCATGGGCAGGAAGCATGCTACTACAGTGTCTCCAACCAAAACTGCTCACTAATACTGATGTATTTAAAAATCAGAAAACTGACTACAGAAAAAAGGTCTTTTAAAGATTGCTTGTATTGCCCACAGATACTGATTCTGGAAAACGAGAGGTATGTTTCAAGCTAAAAATGTGATTAGCCTAATTTCAGTGTTTTAAGCATTAGATCACCCTTCTTACAGCTCATAAATAAATTGAGCTAAATATTCTATCCTAACTACTAAGAACTCTTCTTCCACCTTTTTCAGCTGATCTTAGGCAAGTACTTATCAGCCATCAAGATCTCGTTTAATTTTATATCCTCAGCTAATCTTTAGCTGCTTTACATAGTAACTTCAGTGTTTGATGAACATGCAGTAAATCACCCCAAGATTCTTGGTTCAGTCAGATGGTAACTGTTAGGAAAAGCTGAAAGAATCCTTATTCCATACATTTATTTCAGACCTCAAGTATCTCTTATGAATTCAAGTCCAAATACATTTACTGTTGTGTTCTGTGATTTATGAACTCCTCTGTATCCAGAAAAATCACATATGTACCAATATATTGGTGGCCAATTTTTATTGTCTATAACCGCCTGTCTTTAATACAAACTATTTTTAAAGCTTAAGAAATTGCTTCATTTTTAACTGCTTTCACCTGCTTCTACTTTGGTATTACACCATATGTTTTAGATCTTTTATTCTCTCTTCTGTTCAGACTTCTGCCATATCCCAAATTATATTAAAGTCTCAAAGTTTAATCTCTACTTCAGAAAGCTCTTTAGGGAAGAAGTCAGTAAAATAATGATTTTTACACATCACATCTAACTGTTTCCACAGGCTGAAGTGTGGCACAATTGAAATAGCATATTACATCCCATTTGGCAAATGTAAGTAAAATTCCAATTCTAGTTTGGAACTGTGTTAGATAACCTTAATTTTCAAAGTGACGAAAAAGTTCAAGGACCGGTAATATTTGTAGCTTTGCAAGCTAAATTAACAGCAAGGACATTTATGTTTCAAGAACAAATAATTATAACTGAAGATCAGAAACTTAGTCCACCAACTAAACGAAGCCGATACCACTGCATTTTCACATCACCATATTTGCAGTACCTTTGATACTTCCTGCCCAACTGCAGCCACCGGAGAACAAACTTGACATGGCTTTTTCCTTCACTTCTTATTTTCAAGGACAGTAAGCAGAATGACTGCAGGGAGATTCCTGTAGAGCAGACTTGGCAGAATGCAGCTGAAACCCAATTATTCACTATTATACAGATAAAGAACTGATGTAATTTCTGTGACTGTAACAGTCACTGGTGTGATAGCAGAGTCATCCATCAGATCTAGGGAACAACTGTGCCTCACACAAGACTACCAAAAAATATGGCCGTTTAGAAAATGATGAATTTCAAGCTTAAGCCCATGGATAGGACACCCTATACAACGATAGAACTAAATAGCCCAATCCAGATAGAACAGTGAACTGAAAAAGTCACAAGTTCTTGCTTGATATGACTGAACTATGAGGAGTGTACAAGTACAAGGTTTAAATATTTACTGAAGTTTGAGTTATTTCAACCTCACCCCCTTTTGGGGGTCTGTGAGGGGGGCAGGCAAAGGAGGAAGGAGCTGGTGTTTTCCCTCCAGCCTCACCACATCCTGTTTGCTCCTTGTAAAGGAATGTTGTATCCAGAGAAGAAAGCTTGTGTTATTTAAAAGTGCTGGGACTTTTCTGAACCAGAAGAACGCAAACCTTGAAAGCCTTTTAAGTGAGAAGGACTACCACTGTCCAGCCAGCTCACCTGAAATCACTATTCCCCAGGACACTTCGGGTCAAGTATTAGGAAAAGTAGGCTGCTGAAGAGCCACAGCCACCAAAATACCCAGCACTTCCAAGCTCTTAGCACTCCACCAGAAGACCAAGGCACAAGAAGCTTTGGTTGCACAGCTTCAAAACCTGTTTCCTTCTCAGATAAGCTGCTCCATGGTTACATCAGCTTCAGAGCAGAGACCGGCACAGATCTTAAGTAGCAGACCCAAGCAACTGAGTGCTTGTTGGAAGGAACACAACTAAAACACAACACTATGAAAACTGCCGTCACCACCAGACTTCTCAATTATAGAAATGCAACACAGAGCACTTCAGATCCTTTTTAGATCAAGCTACCAGTTGATGGTGGAGGCCACAAACTGACCTTAGGGTGACTACTAGCCTACCAGGAACAGCTAACTAGTCTGCCAACAATCAGCATGATTGTAAAAGTTTTAAGCAAAAAAAGTTAAGATCCCCACCTGGCGAGCAACGCTGACATCAAATGAAAAGGCAGAAAAAAAGGATTACAAGTGTGCACTTTGCTTTGTTAGAGATGAGATTAAGACATGAATATGAATCACAAGTGTATTCAGATTTGATTACTATATGGGTTTTAGTTTCTACTTGAGAGAAAAAGCTACACTTGTAAAACAAACTTGATGACAAAAATACAGACTGCCAAGGGAAAAAAGCATATCCTCATTCAAGCTTTACACGATACAAAGATAATTAGTTTACTGGGAAAACATAACATTGGCAGTTTAACTTTATGAAATGTATTTTCAAAATGCCTATCTGAATAGCTCAACAAGAAGATAATCGAAAGCAGAAGAACTGCCATCTTTCTATTAAGAAGTGTAACTGCTGTGACCTTGCTCTTGGAGAATGTACAATAGCTTCAATATGTACAGGCTGTATACAGGAAAAGAAAGGAAAGACCCAGATTATGAAAGTCAGGCAGTTCTCGATAAGACAGTCACCAATTTATACAAGAGGGTATCATTACACTACTTCAGCAAATAATGCTTTCAAACACCTCAAAAACACAGCTAGCAATCCACGGAACAAGCGACACTGATAGCTTTTTGTAAATTGTGCATTTCTGTGATATATTTCAGCTTGAATGCAAGGCTTGCTACATAAAAGCCATGATGGATATCACAACGCAAGGACTATCTGAAAGGACAGAGCATACAAACTCACTATCAGAACTTTAAATCTCCCTGCCACTGAAAGATCATTTTTAACTAGAGGACACTTTACACAGGTCAAGTCCCCGCTTATTGAAAAATGAAGTAATGTTTTGAAAAATAATCTCATCAGGAGTATAGTGTTCCAATGGGAGTAAATTAAGACTAGTATGTCTTCACAGAAACATTTCTCAGCTGTAGATGTCTGGAGTCAGTGGTCTCATCTACTGCAGTAAACAAAATCTGCTTTCTCAGACTGGCCAGGAGCATGTAAAAGCTTCTAGTTCCCAGAAACAGTGTTAACGGTATCTAAATTTATTAAAGAACACCTGATCTAATTCTTAATCTACACACAGTAATATTTGCTGACCCAAGAAGGCAAAAGCATTATTTTCGTGATCAAGAATAAAATAAGCCAGGATTCTAGCTAAATATCCTCAAGAATGTGGAACGTAAAAATACAGTTCAGGATAAGTTCACGGCAAAAAGCATTCTTTGAGCAATACAGTTGAACACTTAACACACACTCAATCTACCACAAAGAATCAACTTTACTTTGACAGATATTAGATTTCTCAACAAACCATCTCCCTCCATCTGATTTAAGTTTGCCAAGATTTCTTCCCAAAGCTGCCATTTTATTATCTCAGCCGAAGTACCAAATATGATTAAAGACTTCTCGATTGAGTTGGGAGATGTTAATGTCAGTGAAAAGTCATTCTTTACTTGCTTGTGTCATGATTTTTCCAGATTGCTTTATTGCAAGTACCTTATATGTTACCAAGCACAAAGCAATAACCACCTTCAGTTATACTAAGTCTATTAGAGCTGAAACTCTGATTTTCCCCATTCTTCAAAACAGGAGCAAGGCCACAGTAGTGAGGACCACTTTTAGACTACACTCATTCAACAAGCGGTTTCCAAATGCTCCAAAATTATCCACATGCCTGTTCAGCAACACTTATCTACTTCTTTGCAAATCCAGCTTGTCACACATAAAAGAATTGAAAGACAACACACTGAGAAAGGTAATTTGGAAGCAGTCTTGTAGCAGAACTGGCTTTGATACAACCTTTGCTTTACTCGCAGGCCTGAGAAATGAAACTTTTTACATCAGAACTTACGCTGTCAGTAACTCATATGGCATGACAACACCATGTGAACCACGCACAATATAACGGAAGTTTTCTTTATCAGTGCAAACAAGTATGTCTAAAAATACAACACCAACATAACAAAGTAACTGCTTGAACATGTGTGGATTAAAAGTACATCTGGCCTGACTTACTCTTAACTTTTCCACTTCTCTGAAATTTGGCTCCCTAAACTAATTAAAAGCATCTCAAACTGGGGTAAACCAACCTGCTGGTTTGAATTCAAGACTCAATCAACAAGCCATGCAGATACATTAACATCCACCACACACAGTGCTGCAGCCCTTTGGCCCTGCACTTGCATGTCAGCTTTAGCTGTAGAGAAGCTGCATGAGGATAAACCCACTCGTGGCACTACATCCTTAAGGAATCCAGAAGTATTCTGAAGATCCAACGAGGGCAGCTGCATTTCATGCTTGATACACTCTTCAGTTGCTACAAGACTGCCTCATCCCAGTGAAAGATGACGTGCTCTTTATTATTCATACCTTTGTACTTCCCACATCGGCTACAGCAATGAAATGAAACTGGCCTTTAAGTTTTCAGCACCCAGAGAATTACGGCTAGTTTTGAGCACTGCAGTGCCGCTGTGATATAAGAGGTTGGATGCATCCAGACTTTGTTTCCAGATCAAGTCTGATGCCAGCAGATCTTCACAACCCTGGCTCAAAACAGCTACTTTAGAACCCCTACCTAACATCAAGACAAAAACTGACTAATAAGTACAATCTTCTGGCATGCTTGAAGTTCTCAATAACGATGAAGCTGAGCTCCAGAAAAAGACAATTTTGAGGTATAACTCCACATCACAGAAATAGTTTCCAGGAAATTATTTCAGGATCAGACCTATCGCTTTTAGCTGCAAACACAGCATACAATTTTGATCCCGTTTTCTGTGAGGACACAGTAGTGCAATAGACAGTCATTTCCTATGTTTAGTGACAACAGAAGGTGTTCAGACAGGACAAGTAGCAGAATTTAGAAAGCCATGGCAGCATGCTCAACTTCACTCCTCCTTAGGCCATTCCATACAACTGTTTGGTTCCTGAGGTACATAAAAGTCATAAAACATAACTGCAAAGATGTCAGATGCCTCTGAATGCAGATGACCAAGACTGCATCCCAGCTGTTTGTATATTCTTTGGCCTGTTGGTGTCTGTCAAGCAGAGTGGAAGAAAATACCTTAAATCTTCCTATAAACTATAAAATGCTAAGGAAACCTTTACAGTAGTTTACTGTTATCTCAGATCAGTTAATGCCAAATATTCCTGCAAAAAATACACCAGATTAGATCAGGCTTCTTCCATGAGTGTCTAGGGCTTGTTTGGGGTTTTTTATTTTATTTTTAAACTTATATATATTTTTGACCTTTATAACTTTAAGTGACAATAAGTTCAATATTTAAACATACAACACAAGAAAAAAAATAGCACTTCTTCAAGATCAGGCACCTCTGAAATGCCTGTATGTTCTCCAGTAGCTAGCTATGCTTGAAAATGATGATGATCTTTTTGCCTTTTAAATACAAAGTCTTTTTAGATCATGTACTCTACCCCTTCGTTTTTTTTTCCCTAATCTGAAATATGACTTTGAGGTGGTTACCTTCTTACTACAACTAGTTTTCTAATCCTCCCTTAACACATTTTGGTGGGAAGAAGGTGTAGCATAAGCCAGAACAGACTGCATGTACTATTTGATTTCTCTTACTACAGAGAAACAATGTTAGCAAAGCTATTTCTTGAAACCATTCTCATTTCCAAATTAACTAGCAGGGAAGTAAGAGTTCTTGAAAATATTTTAAAAGACACAGTATGAATGAGAATGCAAAAATACAACAGAAATAAATTTCTCCAAATGTGCATTTCACTTGTCCAAACACACGTAGGGCACCAGAAAGGTGATTAAACTCCAAAGAACATTATTTTTCTTAGGGGAGTATACATATTTCCAAGCTGTCTAACGTGATTTGATTAAACAAGTATTCTACTCTTAAATATTCAGCTGGCAGGTTGTAGAAGTGTCATGTGAAGTCTCAGTTATAAAAAGTAGCAACCGAGCATAGCTTTGAGTCAACAGAGATGCCAAAAGACTCCCAAACAGATGGCATAAGTATTCTTTACTGTACTCACTTTAATACTAACAAGGAGACTGATATGGTTTCAAAAGATTCAGTAGCTTCCAGCCAGCAAAATGCAGGCGTTTACTTTGCGAGATGTTTAGGTTGTATCAGAACTGGAAGAAGAGAACTGAAGACTATATAAGAAAATACTACAATTGCAGCAACACCAACACAGGCAATTTCACAAAGTATGTCTCAATCCAGACATAACAATCCTTATTTTGCTCTAAACTGGAAGTTATTCTTTATTTAAAAATCTGGGAGCAGACTAACAGAAGCATTAAATGCAGTGCTTGACAGACAGTGTCAGAACATATCATAAATAGTTTAATCTCAGCATTCTTACTATGTTTATGAGAATGCAATGAAGTGCTAGGTTTCAGTTCTGCAAGAACAGTGCCAAAGAATTTAGGTGGTTTATTCAGGAAACATGTTTGTTTGTCACTGGAGAGAGGAACATGCTGCTGTCCTAAGTAGCTTAAATTTGGGAGTTATATATCCATTATTTGCTTTGAAATCTTTCAGACTCCAGAACTTTTGAGGAATGGTACTCTTTCTTCCTACATATTCGGTACACTCTGGCAATGTTGAAAGGGACCACTGAAAAACTGCATTAATGAGATATTTAGTGACAATCGTATTCTTGTCTTACCTTGGTGGTTCAGAAAGTCATAAAAGTAGATTTATGGGAGAAAACTTACAGCCTTTTAGTAGTACCAAAATTATTTCATGGAATACAAGGAGGGAACAGTTACGGAATATATTATAAACACTAGTATCTCTACAATTACAAAGCTGACCATATATTGTATGCTATCAGCAGGTATTCTATACCTCATTCTACCTTCAGTAATGTGGCCAGACAAGTGCTAAGTTCGCACCACAGTCTCCTACTTCTTTTGTACACTCTTAAGTTCCAATGTAACAGTAATTGCAGCAGACAAAATTGAATACTTCTACAAGAACCTTGAGATTTAAGTGACCTGGATCATCCAAGTAAACAAATCTGAAGCAGACAGAGTGTTTCCCAAACGTAACTCACATTCTTAAAGCTCTCAAAATATTTAACCAGCTTATTATAAGGGCTTTAAAAAGCTGGTAAAGAAACTTGAAAGTGAAGTAACACATTTATACAGTATAACATTAAAACCAAACACATGTACTTATGAAATTGCTCTTGAGTGAAAACATCAGCTATTCCCCCAACGTATGATTTTTAGAAGCTCTTAATATAGATCTCAGGGCAACCCTGCAGTCCAAAAAAAAAAAAAAAAGTACGAAGCCAAGTAAAATGTTTAACCTAGTCAATAATCATGATGCTATGTGTTATAGTAAAGATTAAGTATAGAGAAAACTTCACTGTAATTACTCAACAGTTTATGTTGGAGTTTGAAAAGCTGCTAAAGGACAGGTGACTGAAATAAAGAAATTTAATAATGCCTGTTAATTGCTATGTTCAATTCAGTTAGGAGTAGGTGAGAAACATGAGCTATTAGTTTAGAAAGAAAACTGCAAGTTAAGACATTTGAGGTTTTCTATAGCAACCAAAATCCTTTGAGAGTTGGTAGGATTGACTCTCCAATAGCTGGGAAGAGAAGATCCCAGGCAGGAGCTAATCCTGAAAAAATCTTGCAGAACACAGGTAAATGGCCCAACAGGGATTCATATACTTAGCTAAACTTTCTCCTTTTCAGAAATCTATTGTGAAATAAAGTATTAAGTCATGAGGATTTGGAAGGCTATAGCCTGAAGAACTAAACCTTCCAATCTGTCTCGGACAACAGGAAATTGTTTTAATCTTTATACACCCACACACGGGCAGCTCTACTCCTCAGAAATTTATTTTCCAGATATAAACGTTCTAGTTTGCTACCCTTCTGAAAATGATGTACAGGAAGGAGTATGATCATATGCTTAGAGAACTAAACTGAAGCAAAACAGATTAATGTTCTATTAAGTTACCCAGGAAGCGTTTGGACAAGTTATTAAAATGGTATCAAAACTAATTTGCAAGACATAATTATACAGTCATATTTTATTGTGTCAAAACAGGAAGACCTCAGTGAGTTTAACTCTTAAGGCAAGTTACGTCTGCTGTCCTGGCAAAAGTTACTGAGTTTCAAAGAGAAATCAGACACTTCCAAGCATCCCAGTCCTGTCAACTATGCACAGTAAGACCCTTCCCCATCTTGATTTGGACTATTAGGAATTAGTGTTAAAATATTATAAGACTTTGGTTGCATACTTCCAAAGAGAAGAGGTTTTTTTACAGCGTTCATGTCAATAGAGACAACTACTTTCCACAAATTCATGTCCCCTCAGTCATTTCCTTTGCTCCCTTTTCAAACCTTGCATATGGAAAAACAAAGTTACTGGTGCTGCAAGCCTGACTCTGCAGCCATCCATACATGCACAGGATCAGAGCCGAGCAGCTGGCCTCCCACAGCTGGTCAGTATCGCATTCCTTTTGAGTTCTGCGGTTGCAGGCTACAAAGTGCAGCTTAACCAATAATTGCCACTATTTTCATATTAGAGCACACAGGTGCAAAGACAGTGGGAAAATAGGCAAAGTGCCAAATGCAGGAGAAGGCATTCAGGGAGTAAATTTAAGGGCAGCAAGATAGTTTCCTAGTAGCACAACAATAACAATAGCGTAGCTATGTGTTGAAAGACAATGATTACAGAACAAATGAAAAACTCTTCACTGAATATTGATTTATAGTAGGTAACAGTTTACAGTGCTCTTTTTCAATTGATTAAAATCCTCTGCATTAAAAGGAAGCTATTTATTTTCTCATGTTTATCAACCACGACTCCAGTACTGGCAGTAACTCCTCAGTGAAGCCACATTTGCTATCTGCAGCTTTTTCCCATAGCCAGTAGCAAAACATGAAAGGCAAGTTCTCCAACCAGCAGCCAAAACATACCTATAAGACACACTATTTAAGTTCTTCTAGCATTATTAGAAGCCAAATCAATAGTATATGTGTGCCTAGAATGACAAAGCTGAACTAGTCTATTAGATCACAGAATTCCAACATGATAAACTCAAACAACTGTCCCCCAGCTACTGAAAGCAGTAACAAATCACTTCAAACTCTGTGTCACTTCAGACTACCCAAAACTGTTCAAGGTTTTTTTGTTGTTGTTGTTGATTTGTTGCTTCAAAGAAAGTACATAAGCATATTTACGACATACTTACTCTCGCTCTTTCTCCGTCAGTTTGTCATTGATATTATCTTTGATTGTGGACCGGGAGCCCTTGTGAATTATAGGATACCTGAGTGGCACTTGCAAGAAGTAGGATATCATTGAAACCAAGTGAGCAGTGTAGCCCAGGGCAACAGCAATGCTTCCGTCATCTTTTGCTGTCAACAACAACAAAAAAAAAATCCATTATTTAATCAACTGGATCTCACTGCAGGCTCAGCACAAGTTCATCCTTATTGCTTAGAGAATGATATAATTAATGAAGCTATCAGAAGTTATAACTTAAGAACAGGTGCAAGTCTGCAATAAATTTAGACTGCTTTACAATTGTTTGCCTCTCATTAAAGGGCAATGTAAAATGGGTGATGGCTTGTTCTCCTCCCAATTTTACACTTTCAAAGCTAAAAGTTACTCTTGTCAACGTTTGGCTGGGTGAGGGAGGGTAAAGAAGAGATGGGAAAAGTGAAACAAAAATCCCAAGACAAAATTCAAGTCTTAAACTTTCTGCATTTCTCTAGATGTAGCTGACATGTATGACTGGGGTCAGGGAAAAGCTGCATTCCTCCATAACTTTATTCATTAGTGAGATCAGTTGGAGAGACATCGACCCCAGGGTATGAACTCTGTTCTCTGCCAATAACTAGAAGAACTTAAGATTAACCCATTGTTTTAAAGTATAATTTTCAATTTGACATTTAAGGTTTCAACCTTAAAGCTTCACCTGCCAGGAATACACACAGGTCTTGCGATTCAAATTACATCCTTTAGCCGTGTAAGCCCTTTTCCTCTCCATTTTCTCTATTTTTCTTCTTTGTAAGTGAACACACCAATACAAACAACATGACAGAGTCATCCCTTCTGAGGCACAAGGGAGTCCCATGAAATCAACTAAACAGAGGACCTTCTAAGAAAGCTTATAATGATGTTCAACGACAACTATGAAATCATACTGAGCTCTATTAGAGCACAACATGGTACATGGATTTAAAAGTTACACCCCTTTCAAAAAGGATTTTGTAAAAAGTGTTCAACATTTGCACCAAAACAGGCTTTTCAGGGAATAAATTTTTTTGATACTTCAGATGCCTGATTTTTTTTTTTTTTTAAATATTATCTACCAAGAGTCTGAAAAAAAGATACAAGTCAGACAGCTGGTTTTCAAATTTAACTGCATATTTCACTAAGTCGAATGCTTAGTACTTCTTCCTCATAATACAATATTTCTAGAGACTTTGATAAAGAATTAATAATTCTTTTGTAAGGAATTAATACCCATAAACTGAAAATGGGCCAAAAGGTGCATGCCACTGATTTCTCAAGAACTACCAAAATGAGTTCATGACCACATTTAGTGCAATCATGAAAACAAAGCAATAGACCAATTTTTGTCATATTGACAAATTAATTTCTTTTAAAGAATATCCTTCATTATTCTAGCATCCAATATACATACTGTTAACACAAGTTAATTCCTGTGGGATGGCTTTGAAGAGTTAGACAACTGATTGAGGTTTTTGCCCAATAAACCATGTGACTTGCAGAGTGAGCAAGTTACTGGGAGCAAGAAATTCTCAAGGGGATTTTAGTGAAGTTTCAATTCATGTCAAACATTTGTAGATGAATGCATGCAGTTACCTGTATAAATGTTATACAGACAGGCATATTATATATTTGCTTCTGCAATAGGATGACTGCAGACAGTTAAAGTAGAAGCTGACTTGTAAAATACTCCATACTGTCAGGCAGCTATAAAGTCTTACTTATGCAAGATAGTTATTTGGTAAGTTCACCAGCAACTACAGCAAACTGAATGGGGATTCATGCACATTCCCCATCAAGATTTATGGACTGAAAGTAGCCACAATGGAATTTTAGGTCAGTGATTCTGGAAAATATTTGTGTCTAAGTTTGGAAGGCACCTCTGGATATTGCATAGTCCTAGCCCCCTGCTCAGAGCAGGGTCAGCTACAGCAAGTTGCCCAGGACTGTCTCCAGCTGGGTTTTGAGCATCCCCAGGGATGGGGACTCTACAGCCTCTCTGGGTAACCTGTTCCAGCAGTTCCATATTGAGTCTTAGAATACAGAGGTACTTTTCTAAGAGTCAACAGTAACTTCCTTTGTACTAGCTAGGAAGTAGGAATAAATAATGAATAAGTTTTCTTCTTGTCTAGGCCTTTCCAGTCAGAAATTTGGATCCCAAGCCATTGCTATCAGTTTACTTAATTTTATGAAGTTTAGAAGCAGTGTCAACTGTAACAACTAAATTAAGAATAACCAGCTACCTTGAAAGTCTTCAGAATTAGGAAGCTTGACTCCACAAACAAAGTAATCCTTTTGATCATTCTGTAAGTTTAAAATCAACAATGGAAAGTGAGAATGAAACAATAACATCCAGAAAACAGAAACCTGCACAAAATGTGAAGACAACAAAGCATTTTTGTAAAGAAAAACCTAAATATTCAAAGAAACCCAAGGTGACTTTGACATAGTGTTTTAGTCCACATTTCATATAATTCAGAAATAAATGCAACTTATTTAAAGAAGGAAGAGCTTCATCTTAATCAATTCATTATATAAAAGGCATCGGAGCTCAATATTTTGACATCTGTTCATGTGCACTCCGTTAAAGTTCAGCTAGCCTACTGTCAGGGTTAGTTCATATAATTGTAAACAAAATGGAAAGTATCCATTATATTACAGCCACAGCTATTCTACTTTTATAGCAGAGACTACTTGAGAGATGCTGGCGTAAGTCCCTGTGAGGTTTGCAATCTCAGGACCAAACCCAAGAAAAAGCTGGAAAAAACAGCATGAGTGACGAGCAAGTTCCATCACGAATAAAACATGATACTTGCTCACAGTGTAACAAATAGGAAGTTCATTTCACATCAAGCAGATTTTTAGAACATTAAAAACATACCAGATCAATAGGGTAGATATAGGATAGCTCCGATAGCAATTGCTTGCATCGAATAGTCTGCTGGGCATTTGTCTTCAAAAACAGTTCTCTTTAGGAAAAGAGATCCCAAAACCATTAGTTTCTTCAAAAGCTTTAAGTAAAGGTATCAAGCCCTCGTATCCCTCTGCATCTTCCCAAGTATCACCTCCCCTCTCCAAGAAAGCTAGGTAATTCCACAAAAAAAAAAAAAAAATACAGAAGACAAAGCTGACTTTTCATTTTCAGTTGTACCTCATATTATAGGTGTATTTTGACTATGACAATTAAGTATTACAAAGCCATGTCACACTAAAACAGACCTAAAAGTCCTATCATAGTCTACACATGCAACCAAGCATCTGTTTTCTTCTCTTCTAGACTTGCCACTGTTAATTATCACTTTAGATATCTAGAAATTGTAGCAGAGACGTCTTAACAGAATTTTTGGGGTGACATTAGGAGGAATTTGGTGCCAGGAGTCCCACTTCAAATGACCTACTCTCAAGCTTGTATTTCCTTTCCAATTGCAGAAAAAGCATAGGTCCTTTTACCTCTTAGCAGTGCATTCCTTTCTTAATTCATGCAGGGATTCGTTATGCTCTTGAAGTTTCTGGTATTCAGTCTCAAATGCATTTTCTAAACAACATGAGGAATCAGGAAAAAAAAAAAATTAGTAGCAAGTATTTTCTCAGTTACCTGAAGTTTTAAAAGTAGATACTGACACAAATGTTGGCAATAATCCTTCATTTACTCTTAGATGCCCATTTTCCATGTTATGCTGCCTTCATGCACTATACACCATTTACCAGCCAAATACAACCAACGAAACCTCATTCTCCTTTAACAGCTGTTACCCTTATGTCCACAGTAGTGGAGTAATTCAGTTAAGGCATCTCAATACTTACATAGTCAGAATTAAGTAAATGGCAAAAACCTTATTTTTAGTAGTCACTAATTGCTTTAGACTCAACTAAGTATTAAATAAAGAATCCTGCAACAAGATCAAATGTCCATGTAGCTTGGTCTCTGGTGAACTCCAAAGAGACAGCGATATAGCATTTTACTATGGGACACTTTCCCAATAAAAGAAAATACCAAGAAGACTGAGCATTTCTCCTTTCACTTACATAATAAGCTATTAAGAGGGATTTTTGTCTTCTGACACTTAAAATGGGATCCTAATCACAGGTACAATAACATCCCTCATGACATTATGATGTGCCTGCATCAAGCCACTGTTTACTGTATTACAGTGCAGCTCTTCTGATTTTCTCATAGAATTTTAATTAAGCACAGCTTTAAGATTGCTTTAGAGAGGTGCCATAGTAAGAAGTTATTTAGAGACAGGATACCAGAAACTGCTGTACAGAATTCAGTATAACACAGATGGTGAAGAAATTATATCTGGCTGCAAACTTCAGATAAAGAAAAACACAAGCACATTAGAGCCAGACAAAAAAAAAAAACAAAACAAAACAAACCACCCACAAAACCCAGCACCTTCATTTTCATCACCAGATCACAAGCTGAGCTAAGACTCCTCTGATCAGCACATTATGAGTATCTGCAGTAGAAGCAGTAACGTTTCTACACTCACCTCTGTCATTCAAAGTACTTTTTTCCTTATGCAACAATGCTACTTCTTGACCAAGGGCCTTCTTCTGCCTCTCCAGTTCATTACGTAGCACCAGGATCTTCAACTGTAAACATTCACTCTCTTTTTTCTATTGGAAGAAAAACAGATTTAAAAAAAAAAAAGTTTTTCTGCATACAAGCAGTTCCATAAAAGGGCTAATAGGACGGAAGGGAAAAATAGGACAAGACTAGTGTCTGCCAGACTAAAAGCTGAGTTCATAGATTACCACAGGCAATAGATTACCAAAGACCCTAATCGTTTTGCTGCTTTGGAAGGAGAGAACCTCAGCTGTGTCCCACAGTGCTTGTTCCTGCTGTAGGATGCATCTCCTCTCCTGTGCTCAGTGACGCAACCTGGCCCAGGGCAGAAATTTAGAGAGGGAGGAGAGGTGGGAAGACACTTCTGCAGGACAAGTACATAGAAACTAATAGCAGAGCGCTAGCAGCATGACGAGCATTCATTGCCTGGCAAAGGGTTCAGCAACAAGAGGGAAGATGAGCAATGAGGAGTCTACACTAAATTGAGGTACGGAGCTGGGAAAAAGTTGGAGATGTCTGAGCTGCACTATTAGATCCAATTCCCAGCTTCAGGGTGATGAGAAAAAAAAAAAGGATACAAAAGGAAAGAACACATGGCAAGGAGCAGATTATGTCATTCCACACAATTATATTTGAAGGATCTCTTCTTTGAAAGTTTCAGGATTTGTCCTGTACCTACTCTACATCTATTCCTGTGTTTAAAAAGAATCTGTTTTTTTCTTTGATGCACTGTCTCCACTAAGAAATTGTGCTGCCATATGCATAGCAAAGCAGAATTTTCTATTATAAGTGGGTTTTTTGCTTTCTTTTAAGGCAGAAATAACTACCATGTTTAATAGATACTTATTGAGAATAACTGAAGACAGATTCAAAATGGAAAAGAGAAGTTACATCTCTTCAGTCCAATCCTAGCCCTGATAGAGCTCAAAGCCTGAAGGGGCAGTCAGACATAGTTGTGAGCAAGTCTTGTGTAAGTACTGCCAGACAATGTCGCTTTGTGTAACTCTGCCAGCTTTCACTTTTTCAAGCAGTTAATGGCGATAATGTTACTTCAACACTAGCTGCCTGAAAAAAAGTAAGCTCTTGCTGAACTCTTCTTTCCACTTCATATTTCCTTCAATTACACATGTATGCTGAGCCTTCTGGTTCAAGACTGCAGCAGGAAACATGACTCAATATTAAGGAAGGAAACTATATATAGTTCACACACTTATAAAGGGGAATGGAAGCCCAACAACAGTTTCCACTATTAAACAAAGGAAAAGAAAAATAGGTAATTATTTCCTTATACCATAGACCATGGTTGCTATGAAATTGCATCACATGTACAATCATTGCCATTTTTGGTTTTAGTGTTCTTCACGGAGTTTCGTTCACACATATCTATAAAGGAAAAGCCTTTGCATACAGGGACAAGGATATCCATAACTGAAAAAAAGATGGTTAAAAACCTTCTAACAGCCAAGATACCAGCAGAAGGCAAAGAAGCTCTGGGTTAGAGTCACTCACAGGAGGTGTTATATTGCCCCTTAAGGGAGTCGAGTACTTTGGTTTTTTGTCTACAATGCAACCCTGTAATTAGAGTGGGTAAACAAACTCCCATTTTCCCATTTTGTCAAACCCTTAAACCAGTTTGACACTTTTGGAAATTAGCTGAGTACTCTCAACCCAGAATCCACCTTACAGCAATAAAGTAATTTCATGTCACAAGTTTGCTCCTTCCTATGCAAGGCACCAGACACATGCCAGTGAGTACCAATATAGTGAAATCACGATGAGCCACTCTTGTTCTGGCAACTCACTGCTTTGAACTAAGCTCAGCCTTTCTGGGCAGAAAGTAGAAACTACTGCCAGTACACTTTTTTGGAGAGGGGAAGAGGACAGGCAAAACAAACTGTCAAAAGCTATTGCAAGATCTAATATAATTCCTGCTTAAAATGAATGTGTCACTTGAGTGACAGCTTTTGCATGAATTCTATTCACCCAAAGGGAGCAGGGTGCAAGAAGATACAGCCAGTAGACTCATCTCACTCTAAATCCATCACAGGTTGCTGTCAAGATTTATCTAAATCATTAAAAGTTTGTTTTTCCTGATAAACCTCTTTCATGCACTGTGTAATGTTTACACTTTTACATTATAAAAGCATTTATACATTTATACAAAGCATTTATACATTTATACAAAGTAAAGGTAAAAATAGGATAAGCAATCTATCAATCCATCTAAGTAACATACACAAATCTAAAATCCATTACGTTACACTTCTCAGATGAGTTTCCATTTTAAATTACAGGTTTAAATAAAGGTTTCAAGTTCAAGTGGTAAAAAACCAAGCTTATGGTCAAGACATCAGCCAGATGCTTCAACAAGCCTGTAGAATATGGTTTTAAATAATCAAACTTACCAGTTCATTGCTTGTAGATGTACATCTCAGCTTTTCTTCAATCTCCCTTCCTATTTTCTGAACAGTTACCTGAGTCTGTTTAATTGCACACTGGGCTCTGTGAAGCCTGTAAGGAGAAGAGAAGTTACAGCTGTACTAAAGGTTCCCCACACATGTCCTAATGATGAATGTGCCAGCCGCCTCAAAATCAGCAGCAGTAATATGAATTCAGATTGTCAGCTTCTATTTTGAAATGAAACATTAAAAGAGGAATCAACTTGCAGATTTTAGAAATGAGTATCCAAAGCAAACCAGGAAGTTTCTAATTTTGATCAAGTGCCAGATGTCCTTTTCATTTGTTAAATTCAGTAGATGTCAACAAGGGAACACTCTAGGTAAGAGGTAATTATAGGGATCTCATGTAACAATTATCAAGTTATAACAGAGTTAATGTCAAGACAAGGATACACACAACAGTTACCGTGAGCAGTGTTAACGTAGGCCAGCTTTAAAAAAAGTGCAAGTATCCTATAGATAACACACAGCTACCAAGGCCACGAGCATGAAACACCCTTCAGTATCCCCAAATATGCTATGGGCCCTTCTGTAACAAAAACATGGTTTTCTTAATTGAAACACATTTGAAGCGTGAAAAGGATAATGATTACATGTTTCTGATCATTAGCCCTGGCTTTAAGGTGAAGAGGGAAAACTGATTATTAGCCATATTTATTGAAAAAAATCAGGCAAAGGAAAGGAATAGCAAAAACAGGTCTAAGAGGCATTAATATCTTTCTTAGAATTAACATGGAGTGGAAATTAACATATTTATTAGGAAAAATTAGAGTTGGTCTGCAGACATAGACTGTATCTTTCAAGGCATGCAAACCCAGGCTTACTTTTCCCATCCAAAGTTTCATTATTAATGGCTTCTCCTTTTGTAAGGATATTCTTCAGACAGCCTTGCTGCTGGGGTAAACACTTAGCTCAACTAAGGTCTTGTCAGAACAGCAAAAGTGGTCAGATAACCTACTGTATGACATCAGTGCTTTGCCAGGCAAACATAACAAAAAGAACAAGCCTGCTTCAACGCATGCTTTAACGACCACCTCCGCTTTGCCAAAATTAAAAAACTTCTGCTTCTTCATAGAAATGCTTAATTTTACTAAACCAAGGCTACGAATTTGCTGTGCACCAAAAACCAAAGCACTAGAGCACAGAGAAGGGGCTATTCAGCTCCTTCCTTTTACATTCTCTAATCTCTTGCAGATTTATAAGCAACTGAGGCATTACTATTTAAAGTTTTTGCCTAGCAGTTTTTAATGGTCTGTATGCAGCTAAACCAAGATAACCAGGCTACATGCTTCAAGTATGAGTAACTACAAAGCATTACTCCTTTTCACTCCATCTCCCCTTAGCATCCCATCTCAACTCAACGGCACGCATTACATACTGGTTAATCAGTGTGAGGACAGTGCCTAAACCACCTGGCCCAGCAAATAGGCAGAGAAGAGATTATACATGGACAACAAGGAACAAGCAGTGCTAGCAATATTAAACAAGGTAATTGCAAGTTAGGACTTCTACGTGTTATAACTCTAAGTGAATACATGTAGGTCATCAGATACCTCTAGTTCCTTCAGACTACTGCTTTCCCTAAATGACACACTCTGTAGTATTATTTGAAACAAAAATCTATTAAGTGATTCCTTTGGTTTCTTTAGAGCTTCTTGGACTGCTCATAGCACAAGCAGCCTAAGAGCTTTTTAGGCGTAGCTGTACCCCATCCAAATCACGTGTCAAGCAGCATGGCTCTGCTGGCTGCTACTGGGGGTAAGACTGCTGAGGCCAACAGCGCTGGGTCACCAAAGGCTTGGTCTCACATCCTTAATGGAGTACTGAGACCTCCTGGAAACACTTTTGCCTACTGGGAACTACTACTTATACCTCCCACCCTCCTGAATGCATCTTGAGGATGTTGGCTACGTAACATAGTTACACAGGTCAAAGCCAAGGTTTGCTGACCATTCTGAACATCATTCAGAGCTCTGCTGTCACATCATACAGTAGGGTCTATATTTCCTACTTCAACAGTTTCCAGCCTGCCTCTTTCCAAAAGTCTGGAACATTTTCTTTCCAGACATAAGAAAGCCTTACCCAAAGCTAAAACTTGTAAGTAAAGAATAATAACTGAGTGACATTTCCCTTTCCCCTTCATCTGACTTTATACTGGAAGAAGATTCTTGATTTAGTCTGTTAGGTGGTTAGAGAAAGAAGTTTTACAAGTTTTCATGTCACGCTATTTAGGTAGCAAAATCTGACTGCTGAAAGGTGTTTTACTCATTAAAAGAGTATTTATGTAATTGATAAATTGTCAGAAGGGTCATTTGCCATGCGAGTTCATCACAATGATTTGATCAATACTCAGCTAAAAACCTACAAATTTTGTAATCGCTTCAACTTCTTCTACCCATGTCCAAGTATAAGGAACAAACCTATTCAGGCTGACTTCTCCAAACAGTACATACATTAGAATACCACTTCAACTTGGTGAATCTATATCTAAAGGTATATTCCTAACCTATGAAGACTGCTATACAAAATAATTCAGCAATCAAGTCTGTTTTTAATAAGAAATGGTTTTCTTTTTAAGCCAAACTTCATCCACTCATTTCTTGCAATATAAAAAAAACCGCCTACAGTTAAACTTGGCTGCCTTGATGCCAAATAGTGCCATTTACATTGCAAGACAGAAAACTTACTGATATTGGTTGACTCAATCCCAGTACGGTCACTGTCGTTCCAAGAACTTTAAAATGGTAACAGTAAGATCATGACCACATCCAAAGTTAAGCCTTCCAAGATTAAAATTTTAGGGACTTCATGCACAAAAGCAGCAACTATCAACAGAAATCTCCCTTCCCCAGCCAAAAAAGCCCTCACTGCACCCACACGGAAACCTTTGGTCATCCAACAACGGGAATACAAATTAAGCCGTAAGAGCATCAGCATGGAAATTTTGTCCATTATTTCTGCATGCACAAGACAGACTTTGGTGGAGGCAATTATGATTGCACCAATGAATGGAGATCAATAAGTTGAGGCCATAAATCTGGATTAAAATTTATATATAATGAATGGAGAGAAACTTCAACGCTAATTGACTGCATATTGTTTCCATTTCTAGTCTGAATGCAAGTCCAACGTTACAGCCTAAAGTTAGTACAATTTGTGCTTTAAGTACAATCTGGCTTGGTTTAGTAATTGACAACGATGAGCCAACTGATGGCATAATCTATACGCTATCAGCCAATGCAAGATTCTTCCTAGATTGTTCAAGAGGGTTTTTTTATTATTTTTTATTAAAATTAGCACTTCCATAGCGCTTTAAGAGCTAATTCAGGGCTTCAAGAGGCCACTGGCCTGCTACCAAATTTCCTTCAGCGGTCAGGAAAGCCAAGCCAGTTACAGCAGAAACTGAACCCTTTTTAAAGAGATAGCTTAGCCAACAGTGTCGTCATCCTGTGTCTGCAGGCTGCTCTGGTGTCTCTGCAGCAGCTCACAGCCATTGTCAGCCAGCAGCAGAGTAATACAAACGTTAAGTGTGACAGATTTACTGCTGTTGCTTGGGGCCCTGAGAGCTGCTGTGCAATTGTCCAACATCAGGTGAGTTGCATGCTGCTGCCTGGGAAAGAACTGGAAAGCAAAACAGACATTAAGATTGCTTCCAGGGGAAGGCCACCCTATTACAGTTTGGAGGTGGAGATCCATGAAGCTGTTGCCCTACTTCCATTCTCATATCACCTGTTTTCTGAGATGAGGGAGACTAAGAGGAAACAAAATACTCTCCCTTCCTTTGGAAGTTTAAAAGACAGTGGGATAGCTACAAAAACATTAGCCATGTACTGTAAGCTAAGACCAACAAAAGCTGCATCCCTAATCAATCTAGGAAGAACCAGCGTGCAAAATTTCAACATCTCTCTTCTTCACTTGCTAGTTCCCAAGTTGCTGAAACACAGGCTATTTGGGGTATTTCTTCAAGGCTTTTCAAGTCTGACGTAAAATTGTTCCCCCCCCCCAAAAAAAAACCCACCTTACTTTCTACCTTTGCTGTAAGATTTGAAACAATTCTAACATACAACTTTCTGCCAATCAATTCAACTTGGGTACTGACTTGGAGGGGGAAAAAGAAGATGCCAAGTTTCGGTCTTCCTCACCATTACAGGATTTCTTTGCAATACCATCCTCGTCTCGTTTGCAAGATCAAGCAGTTTTCCTGACTTCCCAAGGCTGCACAATGCAGTGGTCCAGCATAACTTGACTTTACAACTTGGGAATGTGCTGTAACAACACATTTGCTCCCTTTCAGCTTGCAGTAAGTTTGAGGCAAAGTTTGAAGGTCCAGCTGAAGCACTTTCCTTTAAGACACGCTGCAGTATCCTGCAACTGAGATATCCCTCTCGGTCATGAATTAGTCTAGTGATTTACTAGTTTATATAGCAAGCTCATTCCTGGCTGCAATCTTTAAAAAACTGAAAGCTGGAGTGTACTGACAGTTGTGCCAATTAAGCTAACATATGCTTGTATTTACATTAATGAAAGTCTCAACTTTATTAGACATTTGATACATGATTTTGTAGTTCTATCATACACTCCAAATATCCATTTGCTTCTATCAGACACATCTGGATTTTTCAAGTACAGAACTTTAAGACATAAATACATCAATTAATTACAGCAGTCACATACTACAGCTACTTCTCACAAGAGAAATAAATGCCTATGGTTGTATTTGCCAGAACAACCTTAGTTTACAATGAGACTAAATTTAAACTGAGAATTACTACCAGGGATTTAGAAAATAGAACAGAACACTTCTGGCAATAAGTGAGATGTAGGATCCTGGAAGTAAAATACCCAAACCTATTATTAAAGAAAAAAAAAATCCAAGACTTTCCTATTAAATACAAAAAATGGAACGCATGCTACTTTATATCAGTCCAGAAATTAGATTATGGAGAGTGCCAGCCAGCTATAACATATTTTTTACATAGCCCCTTAAACCATCATTTGCTACATCTGCTTTCCCACAAGAAAAATTTTTCTAATTTATAATCATATAGTCCCTTTCCCAATTTCCTCAGAAACCTATACCTACAATTTGTCAAAAGCAGATGTAGGGCGAGAGAAGACAGTAGGGAGTAAGAAGAGAATAAAATCCAAGTCTGACTTGTTCATTTATGGCATTAAACCTCTACAAGAGCCAGTGCTGTAAGAAACTCAAACAAGACAGTGCTGTTGAAGCACAGATACTTTCCATCATTCTTTTAAGCAGTTTGACTTAAGCATTTAAGACTCAAATTAAGTTTCTGAATAATCAAGTTCATGTAGACACTGCAACACTGGATGCTTTGAGCTATTTGCAAATGGAGAAGAAAAGGAAAAAAACATGTCTATCAGACTAGCAGCAGGCGACATGCTGGCCTCCAGTGTAAGGAACATTTAAAGGAGCTAGCTAGTATATAGATCACCTTCAATACACACAGGGCATGAACAGAAGAGGAGAGTCTTAATGTGAAGCACAATTTTTTCCAGAAATGAAGGCACAAAAGCCAAGATGTTTCTAATCCTCTTATTGCAATTCACAGATTTGACTCCAGCACTGGGATGGATTTATGGCTTGATTTTTTTTTTTTTTTTTATTCAAAGAACAAATGTATTTGTGGCAAATACCAAAGGATGTTTCCTTTTGTTCTTTATACTGGTGCTTATCAGCTTATGATTACAGAAACCTTGCTGCCAGGGCAACAGACAGAATCCCATTCAAGACACTGCATATAGTAGAATGGTAAATTACATGCAAATCAAATTTCCAAAGGGCATAAACATGTAAAGATGACAGCTACCGAAAGGACAGTGACACTAGTAGAAGCCAACAGCCTTTTGCTGACATGTAACTTGCCAACAAATCTTATCACTCAGACTGAGCAAGCCTAAGACGAGTTCACTGCACAACTGTAAAGGAAGATGCATAAATTCAGCTTGAATGGGTTACAGGCTCCACCCAAAAAGGGAAACAGCTGCTCAAGTTGATTGTGTTCTTCTAATCACAGTCCACACAACTGATAAGGTGTTTGTGACAATTGAGCACAAGCCTTACCCAGTGGAGGGAAGAGAGGAGAAACACCAGTCAATATTCAGGCGACTCATTTTTTCAAGCTGCATACTGCTGCACTTTTTCCTGGAAGCCATCCCCAAACTCAAATCAAAGTTTACTTCCAAGAGAAGAAGAATTCTGCAGCTGAAGTACAAAAGCGAGATCTCCCACCAGACAAAGGGGTGGTAGTAACACTCACAGGCATGTTCTGCAGCTTCTCAGTCATAGGTGCATTCCCTACCCTGCCCTGTTTTTAATTATCAAAGATATTAGAGCATTTTCCCCAATGCGAGATCTTTAATCCATTTTATTTGTTCTCAGTCAAAATGCAATATTGACTTTCCCTGATGTGGTTAGGTATTTCTGAGCATTTTGGTGACATGACTGCATTCACTCAAATCTTTGCCCAGGCTGAAAGATGAAGCAACTAGCAGCACCATTCTTATGGCCATATCCAGGACAAAGTCATAACAAAAATAAAGACGACTCCCAATGCCATTGTTCAGAAAAATCCTCCTTCTTAAACACTTTCAGGTATCTGTTAGAAAATTATTTAGCTAAGCGACATGCTCTGTTTTTCACCAACTCCAATAAAGCCAGAAAAAGGAGGACTGGGTTATGACTTTTAATCTAATTGAACATTGCTTCATTGATAAGGTCTTTTACTTGCCGTCACAAATAAAGAAGCAGAATAAAGCTATTTTTGAAGTTCAGCACAGCTCTGTGTAATCTCTCAAACAGTGCTCTGAAACCAAATTTGATCAAGAGCTAGCAACATGCCTATCATGCTTACACTAAAAATCTGCCACTGTAGGGGTGTTTTATTCCATATGGCATATTAGGAAAGCTGAAGATAAGAGCAGCAACAGTGGAAGACTACTAACCCTGCAGTTAAGTTAACGTACAAAAAAACTCCACCACTCTCTCTTGCTTCATGGACTGTTTCAACTTGCTATGACCCATGCCGCTCTCTTCTACACGTTTTGGCAAAAGTCAGGCTTGTAAATTGACTCTTCTGATGACTGATTAGCCTCAGTTTCCATATAGCTTAGCACCACACAAGTAACACGTCTGGGAACAGATTTGTCCAAAAATCTCATTCCACAGATCAAAATCCCTAAAGAACCTCCCAAAAAAATTCAGATCCCAGGTTTCAATCTCCATCACTACTTCCCACAAAGACACCACCCTGCAATTCCAACCCACATGGTTTTTAGGCCAAGAGAGATGACACTTGTTGTACTGTTCATCCATTTCAGTACTGCTTATTAGAGTATACAGAGGCACTCAAGAGGTCCAATTACAGTTCATATTTATTTATGCTGGCCTTAGGCCACCTGGGTTTTCATGTCCAAAGCCAAGGGGATGCCTGCCTTATCTTGGCTGCCTATACAGTATGAAGAGCCAGGTCTTCCAGGTGGAAATCTTTCCTAGTTAGAAACATCAACAGGGCCATCACAGAAAAACCACCACACTTATCACTAGCAAAGGGAAGTTTTAGCAGCGGAACTTACTGATGTAAGAGCACAAGTCACGCTCAGAGGAACCCTACTATCCATTCCACGCTTGAGACAGTGTATTTCCACATCTCCTGGGAGAGGGTGATGGCGGCAGCAGCAGCATTAAAGTCTGAAAGTCTGCAACGTGAGCCAGCGATTTGACTGCTAAGATACCCACAGGAAAAGCTAGAACAAGGCACTGCAAGAGCATCAGGCTATCAGTGACAACCTTTTCCTGGCAAGCACACGCCATCTTCTCAGGACATGGCACTGTTTCTACTGCGTGAACATCTGTAACTACAACATTTAGAGAGGTTTTTGTTGCAGCTATGAGTTGGGACCCTTCTCTGAGGAAAGAAGAGCAAAGAAAAAAAGCTAGAAACAAGAGACTTAACTGTCAGTGCATATTTAAAAAAAAAAAAATAATAATCTTTCCTACCTCCCCTTACCTCTATGCATCTACCAGCATGCTAAACGGAATAGGGTAGCGACGAGCAACTCTCTATTTCCATGCAGTCAGAACTGCAGAGGCTAGAGGCTGAATCCTACTTACTGCACAGCTCCATTGGGTTCACTTCTTCCATGGAGATGAGGATGGAAATAGAGGAACATCAGGGAAGTTGAAAAGACAGTACAGGTTTGTGTGGCTCACCTCTGGGTTTGTTATTAGATGCTGTACAACCCCAAAAGTCAGAGAGCAGCTGACAGCATGTTTTCTTCCTGCTTTCCCTCCTTTTCACTCACCAAACATTTGGACGCCTAAAGTTTGGAACTGCTGCTTATAGCAACTATATAAGAGCAAAGTCTGACTGAGCTACTGGCTGTCAAGATGGGACACTCCGACATTGTTTAAGACTGACTTGTCTTGTGCTTCTCTGTAGCTGTAAACAGGTCAATGTACCCCTGAGATACACCTTAGCACAAAGCAGTTTAAGCCCATTAAGACCTTGCTTACTCTATCATTCCCCACCCAGAGAGCATATGAAAACCAGCTTCAAGTTTAGCATAATTTCCATGTGTTAAAAATAGCTGCCCAAAGGCAGTTACTACATTTGGCACATGCAATGCCACTGATTCTGTAGTCTCAGAGGAACTACTCTGAGCTACTATGAGTTTTTCAACAATACAACTGCTTACATTTTTCTCTATTTCTAGTTTTAGAGATCAACTTGTTTAAGTTCTGTTCATTCAATAAGACTGCTAATAAAGATAGAAGAATTTAAACACACAAGCAATATATCTGTTAAAAAGCTTCTTTCCTGAGATAGGTAGAACTAAACAAAAGCTGATTTTATATTGGGTCCCCATGTTTCAGTCCTGGTCATTTAAGGTAGTTGATTTTACCAACCTCTCAAAGTTTCAGACTGCAGACAAACACTACCTACATTTATATTCTTAAATAATACTTCTTCGGTGATAAGACAGGCACTCTTCTTTAAATTAAGTTATATTACTAATGGCAAATCCTGAAACAAAGCCTGTCACTTGAAGCATACCCCTGGCCTATGACAGATTATGAAACCTGAAAACGACGGGAATACTTAAGGCACTGGGACTTCAGACAATTTCTAGTAAATTCTATTTCTATTTGTCATGTATCAACATGCCCAATGCTCAACAGTGCACTGCAAGTTTCTTTGAGCCCCTAACCTAGAAAGTAGTAATTAGTTGCTAGTTCAGAAGTTGAGCTCTGATCCTCCTCAGAGCAGTCTTGTCACTGGCAACCTTGGACCATTTAAAGTCACTGAACCTGGGCCATCATTGCCGTGATGCAAAATACAGGGAAACTGTTTGCTTAGTGTTATAATTTGGTTTGAAAAGTCATGTTTACTTGTCCAGGGAACTGCAGCCAGATTTATTTGCTTATCACCAGAACTGCAAGAACATTTTGTTTTTAATGAAGGCACAGCCTGTGTGGTCTCTGGAGTTGCTCTAGTTTTCAGGATTTAATCCACTAGATCAGATGTACATGTGGCAGTAGCAGAGGAAGCCCTTTAACACCTAAAAGTATTATTTAAATCAACTTCAGCCAGATTAGATATTAGCAATATTACAGCAGTTGCCTGGACCTGGTCTTTTACTCATCTCCAGCACTCAAATTGTACCAATATCAGATTTTGTTGTTGTTGTTGTTGTTAAAAAACAATATTTTTTTTTTAAACAAAAATACAATCAAAAATGTTTTCAGTCTGCACTAACTGGCTGGCTAAATAGCACAAACTTGCCATTCCATCTGCTCAAGGAATGGTTAAGCCATAGAGAAAGCTGTTTTGACTGGAGAGATAAAAATACAGGAAGCAAAATTTCAAAGGGGCAGGTTTCACTAGTTCTTAGAGCACTTCTTGTCTCCAGGCAGAATCTGGGAGGATTTCAGGCACTCACATACTTAAAGGCACAAAAGCTATTAGCAGGCCAATTCCTCTAAGTGTCACAATACCATGAAAAGCTGTTGTAGAATACAAGACACTACTTTTTGTATTTAGGAACTGAAATAAAATTTTAACATACAGGATTTTAAGCCCTTTCTTTAGTGATTGTCAGCATATCCCATGTTCCCAACACCACTTAATACTGAAAGGTCTATTTTTCAAAGTTTAAAGAAAAGAAAGGATACAAAACTAAGAGAATACTAAATATAAAGCTATTCCCATTAGTGCTGCAAACGTGCTGAGAGCTTGATTATGGAGACATGTCCAGAACATGACCTCAGATGAATTTGGCCCATCCTGAGTGTTATGTGAAAGGTGAAACGTGTTACTGTATAACCTATTACCACCAGCTACATAATATTTAGAAAGCCTTTAAGTGACCTCTTTTCAGGAAATCTGACAATATGGCCAAGGGACAAAAACCTCAAAATTTTAGCTTTCCAGTTGGGGTGGTTAATTTTTGTTAGTTAGCCTTTTTAAAACAAATGGCTGGAAGAACATTCGTCATTTCCATATGGCATGAACAACTTATTAGCAGCACTATGTTTGCCTGAGGATCTTGTCCCTGCCCCAAAACAAGAAGGTTCATGAGCTGCAGAGGTGCTGAGAACTTCCTTGTGTTAAGCTAAGCTGTCTGGGTACTTAAACTTTTCCTCCTGCTTAATTAACTTGTAAATCCATGTAATTAAGCATCTGAGCACACAGGCACTATTTTAATCCAACACTCGAAAAATCTTCTACTGTTCACACACTCTAGCATTCCTAATTAATTTTTTTAATCAACATAATTTGAGCCAAGCACGTGCTTTTCATTAAGGCCTATTCACAAGCTTCAAAAGTTTTACCTATTCACTTCTAAGAAGTAGAAAAAAAAAAGAAATAATTTCTTCCCCAAAAAGCAGTTTTGATAGCAGATAGAGATTAACCATAGAAGTTCTCATTTTGCAGTTTTTCAAGAGTTAAGGGTTGAGCTAGAATCTGCACTCTCAATTGATTTTCACACTGTACAGCTGATCACAGTGGCTATGCCACACCTGGCAGCACGGTACCATCAGAATAACTGGGATGCAGATACCACCATCACCAGGAATTGCTTCCTTTTTTGAGAAGTTTAAACAAAGCCAGTACAAGCTGTTCTTCATATTCATGTCTCATGGAAACATTAGGAAGTGACGTGTGCAGCTCGTGAATTTTTACTAGACAAAAATCATATCATGAGAAAATCTTCAAAATGTGGGATTTATGTAACCAGATGCAAACCTTTACGGTGTAGACACCTCCCTATTCTCTTTATAGCCAATGGACAGAAGCAGGCAGACATCAATCCATTTTCTCCCAAAGTACATGTCCTGTCAAATGAATCACCACTCAAAGTATGCCCATCTCTCTTCTGGTTTTAAGTGGAATATCCTCTCACAAAAACTATCTTTGGAAAGAGTCCACGGGCTCATTACTCAAGCCTGGACACCTGGAGAAGAATGTGGCAAACCAGACTGCTTGGCAGGAGAAAAAGGAAACCTGACAAGAAGAGACTAGAGATTATTTAAAAAAAAAATAAACGCTATCACCAGTCTTTTGAGCTAGATATCAAAAGGTAAGCAGCAGTAGAGAAAGTGTACCTGTAAAAAAACAGAGTTAATGTGAGAGATAATAGAAAGGATTCTGGACTACACAGCGGACTTTGCCTCAGTTCCTGAAGAACTTTCCTAGCTAGGAAGGAAACAGGCAAAAATAGCACCTAGGTATGGTCACAAATTATAACTTCTGACTTTTGCTGGAACTAGACAATGCAATATATACTGCTTGATAGGGTATGTAGACTCCACTGAAATATAGTCAGCAGCATTCCTGGTGCTGAGGTCTGGAAAAACTGTTCCTTTTAGGACAAAGCAAAAACAAAGGAGGAAGTCTTAGCTCAGAGGCAGGGCTAAACAGGAGCTACACCCAACAGCATGCCTAGAAACTGTAAGAGACAGTGCCTGGACTCTCACCTTCCCAAGACTGAGCAAAGCGCATGGTTCCAGTAATCAGGTTTCAAAACAGCACTGGTGAGCATCCAGCAAGAGGAGCTTTATCAAAGCTGACATCTTCATTTCTTGTCAGCTTTGTGATAGACAGTCAGACACTTTCAGAAGAACGACCACAGTTCAGATTAGACAGGGTTAGACAGGGCTCCAGTTGGTCAAGTCCATGACCACCTGGTATAATAGCGAGTGTTTTTTCTGGAGCATGCTTCATACTACAAAGAAGTGCAAAGGAAATGTGAAAAAAACGCATGAGCAAAGCAAGCAGGATGACGGGCACACATTTTCTTCTATTTAACAAAAACTTAATGTTAGGTAGCATAAGAGTTCTCTTCTAATGGACTGTGCCAGAATGTAATCAGAACTTCATAACACGCCCCCTGGTTGTTTTCCGCTAAAAGTACGGAAGACAGACATTTCAAAAGCAGCCTTTAGTTTAAATATATTTTACAGAATCAAGAAACAGCACGTTTAAATTTTAAGAGAGCTTATAAAATAAAGACTTCTGAATAAGCAACCTAGAGCTAACTTTTCCTACCACTTTCTTCACTTTAGAATAGAAAGCTAATGCTTTATGCAGGCAACAGTGACACCTACTGTTAACATTATCAAATGGATTCAACTTTTACAACATAAAAAAACCAAATGCGTTTTTCCAAAGACTTTTGAAAGCATATTAAACATTTCCTTTGTAGCACATCTATTGCTATTACTGCAGAACTGAAGTTATCCTGTCTGTAAAATGCCTTTTAAATACAAATTCCTCAAAACCAACCTACCAACAGTGTTTAAAACCTCTATTATATTTCCCCACAGCTAACATTCTTGAACTATTATAATTAAAGCAGATCTGAAAAAGGCCTTCTTGTTTACCTTCATACTAGCATTTCATGTTTTTCACCAGCAAAGACACCTAAGTAACCACCCAAAAGCGCAGTTACCATACCTTTCTTATGCCATACATGTGTTGGAGTAACTGGGGTCCTGACTATGCAGTGCCTCTTTTCTGTATTACAAGGGAGAATTATGCAAAAGGTAAATTCAATTCAGTGGTTCAATGTTAAAAAAAACTACAAAAACACACACACACACTTAGGTGTGTAGCTGTTTTGTTCCAGCTACGGGATCATTCTACCAAGTTAAGTTTTGGCAAGTTGCTTTTTTTTATCATTGTTCTAATTTATTTAAATAAATTTTAATTTTGTTGAGGAAAAGAGAGTAGGGGCTTTCCACAGAAGATCTCCAACAAAGAAGCTCCATGATTTCAACATTCACAAGGCAAGTCCATGGTCTCGCTCCACAGCCAGCTCTAGTTCAGAGCACTCAAGCATCCATACAGCAGAAGCCTAGAAACCACCAAGGAAAGTACACACATCAAAGCCCACCTCCTTGCTACCAGCGGTAAATCGGCACTACTAGATATCTCCTTTGCACATGATAGTCCGGAAGTTTTTTTAATATCTGGAAAGGCTCATTCCACGCACACTAAAGAATTTACAATAGCTACGCAGAATATTCTCAAAAACCTTACCTAAGCAAAGAGAAGACATCGTAAGAGTTACGAACACAGTTCTGATCCACCTGGAGAAGACTATTCTTCAGGGTACCTGAGTGATCCTTAAGGCAAAGAAAGAATGTTAATTTAAGAATCAAAAATTTTTCCATCTTGACTAAAAACATGCACTTCTGGTAAAAGAACAAACTATCTTGCATTTAATGTATCTTAAATCTATCTTCATACAGTTTATGTACGGTAGGTAGAAACAATTTAAGGCGCCAATAACACCAAGTTCAAGTCTGGCCTACAACAGCACTTACCTATAAAGATATTAACAACCCATCACTTTAGCTGTGTTCTAGACCTGGAGTGTGTTTCTTGAACTTTAGAATCCATTACTGCACAAATTTTATGCACAGAAATACTGAAGGATGCAATTTACAGTACTGCCATTCTTCAGCTTCAGATCTGAGAGCCTATTCAGTAATGTGCCAGAGATGTACAAGACCACGAGATAAAGCTCTATTATTTATCCATGCTGTAACACATTTAAAAGATCAAAGCAATCTTAGTTTTGAATGATGTGAACAAGTTTTTGGAAGTTACAAAAAAAAAACAAAAAAAAAACTTATGTCATTCTTAAGAGACCAAAGTGTACATTCTGCACAAGAGGCATCAAAGCAGTAACAGACAAACTGATATTCTTCACGCTGCAAAGGTCAGACACCGAGCTTTTCCATATCAGGCACAGTCACACAAATTCCTAGAAATGCCACAAACTCAGAACTGTTTCTTCACATGATAAAGCGAATTCTAAGTAGGTCAAACCACCTGGCAGCATTGTCAGAAAGTTTATGGATTGTAGGAAAAAAGGCATTTATTTTAGTGTATGAAGTGGCCCCAGCTGGTACACACGATCAGTTAATTTTCCAACAGTGATATAGATATACTCCGAGTACCACAATCCCTGCCTACGTATTCTTTCCTGCCTCAACAGGCTGTTTCCATACAGAAGATGTTGAAATGCAGAGTTACACGTCAACATCTGCTGACACAACCATATTTGCCACAGGCCATGCAGCAGACATTCCTTTCCACCAAAAATAAGGTTCCACCTAAATAATTGTGAGATCTATACACTACATTATGCATCATATTGCAACACAGGCACCATATCATCAGCTGCCTTAGCTCATTTCCATTCTCAAGATGTTGGATCCTACATGCTGAAATCCATACATACATCCGCTGAAAAAATACCAAAATAAAGTCATCTTAATGCCTGAATGAACTAGGATGGTGGAAAACTGAAAATGCACAACTATCAGCATCACCATTTTATACCATGAAGTTGATGTCGTTTCAAGAAACACTGCCTTCAGACGGCGAAGTGCAAATTTTTCAGAGAACAAGTGTAACAGCCTAGAATAACTAGTTCCAGGAAGGAAAGAATTTGGAGCAGCAACATATTTTACCCTTTTCTTTTTCCCCTGTACTACAGTGTGATGAAAGGAAATTCCCAAAAAGTCAGACACCAAGTCGCCTATACAAACTGTTCTATCCCAAGGAAACTTGCAGTATGCGTAATGGAAGCGTTTCAGACTTCATTATTAAAGTGTGCCCTTCGAAAGCGGAGTATGTCTACTTCTCTGCCACAGCACTTATTAGATATAGGCACATGTATTTGTAAACACACAAACAGGCTTTGGTTGTGCAAAGTGGCCAGGGTCTAGCTGCTAAAAAAAAAAAAAAAAGAAAAAGAAAAAATGCATATGCAGGTAAAGACTCTACCTACGTTGATGGAGACCACATACCGGAGATAGAGATGCAGCTTTCCAAAGATAAGGGCCTTTCCTGCTTGACAGTTGAAAAAATAGCTACAATTCATTATCCCTGAAGAATATAACTTAATCTCCTGTTTTCCCATACCCCTGGCAACAGCCAAATGTTTTGAGTTATGGAGAACTGTATAGACCAGTTCGGGTTTTATTTCTTTAAGGAGACAACAGAAAGCTAGTCATTAACTAAAAGCTATACTTGCTTCCCTAAACGCACTTTCTGAAAAGATATCACTGCAATAGCAAGGGCAAGTCTGACCGATTAGTAGCAGCAAGCATAAAATGGTTGAAAGAAAATTTGAAAGCCAGGAAAGCAGAGGAAACCAGAGGAGAAACCTGGTTTTAGGAAAGCCAATATAGCACCCAGAACTTATTTTGTTGAACCTGGGTAAAAAGTGGATTTACACACAAGCATGCAGACTCAGACAAAACCAAGCAGATTAAGAAAACTGCTAAAGGACTGGAAATACTTTAAGTCCAGGCTGACAGCTTCAAAAAAATCTTTGACGCTCATATCTATCTTATTCAAACATTGGTCCAGTTCGAGCAAATCCAAATAGAGTTTCACTGTATGATTACTAGGAGAGGATGAAACTAAGAGAGGAACAAGTGCTCCAGTGGTCCCATGCCAGAAAGGAAACAGGAAAATAAGCTGGACAAGATTGTGACAAAAAAAGCAGAATCCTGCTGAAATCTTCTAGCAAAATTGCTGCAGAATTTACTACAAAATAATAAAAAAAAAGCTTGAACAAAACCAGAAGTTGGATGAACAATTATGTGAAAGTCAAATGTGGTTATGAACAAAGCAACTATATTGGCAGCACACATTTGTATTTACATTGAGAAGAAAAGCTGTAAACACTAGAAGAGGAGTTACATGAGCACTGTCAGACACCTACAATAAAGCACTAATACCCTTCAGGGCTTAGAAGGCACGCACAAAGGCTTCTGAAAGCCTACTTCCCAACTTTTTTCTTGCCATGAGCTAAGCATCCATTGCAGCAAGAAAACTGCAACTTGAATAAGAACATTACCCAAAGAAAACATTCATTTTTTCATTGCGTATCAGCAACAGCTGAGTTGCTGTTGGACAGAAGAGATGGAAGAAACGTAAAATTTCTAACACCTATATATTGTCAAGGATACAGAATTTAAAGGCTTTTTGACATCAGTAGGAAAAAAAAGTGAAGAGTCAGTGATGGTATTAACAACAATAAAGAGGCCCTGGATATGGTTATTTTATTTTAAGACAAAAATTGCAATACTACCATTGTCTGGTTTACCTAGAATTTCTCCACCAGTGTTGCTGCTAGAGTGCTGCTGCTCCTTTATATGACAGGAACTTCCTAAAAAGCAAGCATTTTGAGCACAAACCTGCATTTTGAAGGTTACCTTATATGCAAGCAGGCTTTAAGGTTCTAAAACAGCAGCTAAAGTGCATTACCTAGTAAAGCTGTAAGCTTCCAGTCCTTTGATTTTAAATTAAACAAATTAGCAATTAGAATATTCCTATTTGAGCATGTTGCTCTTGCTGGGTTTTTTTGTTTGTTTGTTTTTTGTTTTTTTTACCAGGGAGATATGCATTTAATCAAGAAATCTACAATTTTCATCAATAAAAACAACAGTTGTGACAGTCACTAATGTTCCTGCCCTGCTTCAGTTTATTCTGCTACAATAGCTTTTAGGCTTCCACCTCTCTTATTACAGGTAAGTTCACAGGACAGAAAATGGGAATTTGCATTTAGTTCCAGATGGATCAAGCAATGCTCAGAAGTACATCTACAGTGTGTTTTGAAACTCTGAGTTCATGAAATATTGCCAAAATGGTTCAGTCAGCTTCTAACAATTTTCTTATTTTGGCTCGTAAGTGGTCTTAATTAATGACATAGACATTTAATACACTAATAAAATGCACTTTATTGTAAGACTCCATAAATCTACTTTGGCAATTAATTCATAGTCCAAAGAATTATTAAACAAGGATTTTTTTGAGCAATGGGGAAAAAAATAAGAGTACAATACCTTAACTTTCTCCATACTGAGACACGCAAAAATACAGGACGCTTCCAACATTGACTGAAGTGTCTTTGTGCACAAGGTTTTCATTAGACTCGCAAAATGATATTAGTAAGCATCTGTTTTGATAACAGTTTCATATGTGCCAGTGCAAATAAAAAACTGCTATTCTATCCATGTATTATCTCAAGAATTGAGGCCTATTACTAAGACGTGTTGAAGTATTACAGAGACCCACTATGACCACCAGAATGAAAAAAACCACCACAGGAGATAAAAAACCTGACACCAAAAATCCCTTTCTACAGAAGGTTTCAGGTGGTGCTTCATAGTATTTAGTATAACCACCAAAGTGGGGCTGTGTGATGTTTAGAATATCCAGCATTGACGTGAAAATTATGAAGCAAGACCAACTAAAAGCAGAAATACCCCTTAGGTGCACACAGCTTCTGCAGGTTACAGGAAGAGTTTACTTGTGTCAACTAGTTTGGCTTGAAGGGCAGACAAGGCACTTAAAAACACGAGGTATATAGTATACAAGAAGAGATTTAGGTCAAGGAACTGACAAAGCAAGCAATCAGAAGCTACAGAGCAGGGTGACAAAATAAATTTCTAGCTCTTGCAGCCAGAAAGAACTGAATAAATTATAGGGAAGCATAAAGAAGGAGATTATTTGTGCTCTACATAGGCTATGACTGTATTTGCAGCTTAGCTACGGAGCACGTACAAGAACCAAAACCAAGATATACTTGTAAACCTTATGAGCTAGGGAGCAAGTCCTGACAACAAACAATCAGGAAAGAGGACAGCATTACCACCATTGAATTCAGGCCCAGCTTATTAATACTCAAACCGTGAAAAACTAGAATTGCATCCTGCTTCAGGAAAACTCAGTTAACAGCACCAGGAAGCAGAGTCTGAGCTGTGTACCAAACCATCTACAATTTGAAGGATAACCATCAAAATACTAATCAGAGTTTGGAGGCTTGCATACAGCCAGAGTTTTGAACACATAGCCACCTTGTCCCTTGCTCCACTCTCCCTACATAAGAATGGTTACCTGTGTTGCTGACTATAAAGGCACTGCCTCCATTCAAATCCCCACAAGACTGGACTTGCTGGTTGTGGCTAATGCAGAAACTGTAGCTGTGTGTCAAGAGTCATTTTGTCTCCAGCCAAGGACTCCTTATACAACCTATCTATACCACAGTACTGCCACCAGCAATTTGGGATTAAAAAAGGACCCTGTCAGCTGTGCTATTTACAATAGGTAAGTTTAAACTTTTTCATCATCAGTGTAATAATCAGCACCGCCATGTAATTAATCTGGCTGCAGTCACAATATTGGCTGAACAGGCACAAATACTACAGTGGAGCCTTTGGGGAAAAAAAAAAAAAAATGGGGTGAAAGAATTGCAACACAGAGCAAATAAATAGCTTCCCATTTAGAAGCTACAAACTCTGGTTTTAAGAGTGAGAACCAAAACTTAGTGGACTTTTGTATTTACCATGAAAATGAGTCTGAACAGCCACACCATTTTCAAAACGTTGTATGTTTGAATGCCTCAAAGAATAAAGTCAAGGGGTATTTTCAGTAACCAGGCTTTTTTTGGACTTAAAATGCTATGCTTTAAGTCTTTCCAGAACAGCTCAGATGTCCATGTAACAGAGGCGAGATAACAGTTCTTATCTGTCATGTCAAAAAAGTGTTTCTTCTCAAAACTAAGCATTTTAATGTTCTGAGCATCCAAGTGTGAAAATTTAAGTTTAGAAGTTGAATTGCAGCTTGTCACCAGTACTAACAAGCCAGAACAAATACGAGATACCCTTACCTTCTGTTCAAATGAAGCTCCGTAATAACCATCATTGAGACCAAAAATAATCTCATTTGGGTTTCTTGCATGTATCTGTGAGAAGAAAAATCATTTTACGGTCAGCTTACTATGACTTTACACCGCAAGTGAGCATAAATTGCTCTGTTTGATAGTCGAGTGCAGTTTTTCAGCACCTGTAATTCTAGACACACATGAAACCTAAGAAAAACTGAATTTAACCATAGAGAATGTATTTGCTTTACAGCTTTAATAACTGTCACTGAGTATGTTCAGCCATTCTATCCTGAAATCAGAAACACAGGCCACAGCAACTTTCCTATTGTTGCATTTCCAGCTGACAAAACTAAGAGACCAGGAAACTAATCAAAGAGATAAGTCTCAAGAGTAATTAGCTTTCACATGGTATTACCTAAAAAGATAATTAAAAATTAGGCTTTTATGGTCATAGTAGACACAAAATTAGCATGCAGTATTATAGCTAAAATCCTACTATTAATGCAAAGAACATTATTTCAAATAAAACCATGCACTAGAGCGTATTATTTAGGGAGCCATCTCTCCTGTCTGGTAAAAACAACTGGAAAGAAAGCTACAACATGAAGGATACTGGGTTTGGCTGGGATGGAGTTAATTTTCTTCATAGCAGTCCGTATGGTGCTGTGTTTTAGATCTGTGACTAAAACACTGTTGGTAACACAGCAGTGTTTTAGCTATTGCCGAACAGTGCTTGCACAGCACCAAGGCCTCCTCTGTTTCTCGCTCTGCCCCCGCAGTGAGTAGGCTGGGGGTGTGCGAAAGCTTCGGAGGGGACACAGCTGGGACAGCTGACCCGACTCGACCAAGGGGATATTCCAGACCATATAACACCACGCTTATAAGTAAAAAACGGGTCAGTCTTTGCAAGGTAGCTGTTGCTCAGGGGCTAGCTGGGCATCTGTCTGTTAGTGGGAGGTGGTGACTGACTACCTTTGCATCATTTGTATGTTGTTCTCTCCCCCCAGCCCCCGCTTTTTTTTTTTTTCCTTTCAGTTATTAAACTGTCTTTATCTCAACCCATGAGTTTTTCCTCACTTTTGCTCCTCTGACTCTCTCCCAGCCCACCAGTGCACGGAGTACTGGCCAGGATCAATGCACCATGCGAAGCTAGAGCAGTCATTCCCTATAAAGCTTTCTTCCCAGGCTTTGAAACACCCCAATTTAAAAAAAAAAAAAAAAAATCATTTAGTTTAAAGTGAGAAATAAACTATGATCTATTCTAAATAGATCCTATCAATTAATCAATCGAAAGTGCCCATTGGAATTAGGACAACCTATGTGATTCAAAAGGCACCCTATTTTTTGGTTTTTATTATTTACGTGATATGGGTTTCTTTTTGAGCCACTTTTACTATAAGCTCCACGATACAGAAAACACCTCACTTTTCACCTCTTTCAAAAGGCTACTAGTAAGAGACAAATAGCAGCATTAGAACAGATCTTATACAGTAAGCTGCTTGGACTGGAGATCTTTGATGGGATATCACTACCATGAGAATGGATTAAAACTGTAATATACACAAATATTATGATCTACGTTCATTTAACTATATGTACAATCATATCGCTATTTCCTCAAATTGAGGCATTGCAATTTAAAGCACCACGTACTAGCAGTATCATTTGAGAGGCTCAGTCAACAACAATACCTTAAAATATTCAGCTAGTCAAGATTTAGAGCTCTGGGGTAAGCTAACATGAATCTCTGCAATCAAACTTTAAAATACACCCTTCAAATGCATTCATTTCCTTTCTTAGCATTCTATCTATTTGTTCATCCATGTGTTTGTTTCCTTACGTAAAAAGTTGAGACAAACTGTTTTCACATTACCTGCTGGCCCAAGTACTTTAACCCATCTAGATTGACCTTCCATTCAATCAAAAGCTGAAAGTGCTCCTTCTTGCCACCCCAGATCCTCACAACAAAACAAGAGACAGAGGTATCAAGACGATCAGGCATTATTCCAAAGTCCAGACTCCTCCATGTCGGATTCTGTAGATATTCAGAGAGGGATAAAAACAACTGAAGCTGAAAGTAGTCCTAAAATTGACAATTCAGAAAGTAGCAAGTTCATGTCAAAGATTAAAAAAACCTTAAGAATAATGAACACCAGCCATTTCAAGTTTTACACAGAGTTGAAGCCAACAGGCTCTGCTGCTTCCGTATTCTGTTTTCTAGAAAGAATTCCTGGGTTAAAAGCTACATGCTGTAAAGTACTTCAGAAACTCAGAGCGGGCTCTGCTTCCTCCCATTACAAGATGTTGAAGAATTTACTTCAGAATTTACTAATTCAGTTTAGCCAAATCACGAACTTAAAAAGTGGAAGTAATTTTCCAAGTTATAATTCAGCTTCTGAAAACTAGAGTATAGCTTACATTGCACAAGTTCAGTTTAAAATGCCTATCTATTCCCCAATAATTAAGGTTGCATAATTTATTGACAGGTTTGTTCACATTCTTCTCCTTGACTGATGCTGATGGCAATCCTCAGATGTTGTCACTAACTTACCCAGTAAGTATCACAGAAGGAATGCATTAATCAAGTTTTCCTAAGGAGAAGGGATATTTGGTAGCTATTCACACCCAAGAATAACAAGCCATTAAAACACTCATAGATGATGTACAGAATTTACTCAAGACATCTTCTATTTAGATTTTTGTCATTCCATCTCATGTTTCCTTTGGTTAGATTCCCTTTTTGTTATTCCTTTTCCTGATTTAGAATAGGCAGAACTCAAAATCCTAAAGTCTCAAGGAAGACGTCTCTTGGACAATTTAACAGCCTTGAAGATATAAGCAGCTTTTCCTCCATTCAGCAGGTTTTCAGAACATTTATGGCACACTGGGCTGTAAATGGTATGGTTTTACCTTGTTAATGAAGACATTAAAATGTCTATTTAGCAGGTTTTCAAACTTCTTTACCCAAGACTTGCAACACCATACTCCCACCAAGAGACCTACCCCTTCTCAGTTGTAAACAGTTCAGTTCTGGTCCATTCACTCATCTGAACTGGAAAATTTAGAAACTCTAAGGCATTTTCAAACTTCAGTTTCTTAAAGCTATTAGCTCTTCAAAGAATATAAAGTTTATATATGCAGGTACATGTTCCTTACTGTTCACCTATACAACAAAAAGATGTTCAAAGAAATCAGTGGTATATTCTGCAACACTGTTTTGACTCTCCCTTTATTTGGGGTGTTGCAAGCAGAGCCTCTACTTCTACACCAAAGTTGCTAAACTGCAAAGCATGAGCTTCTAATGAACCTGTACACCCAGCAAAGTAATATACAAGTGCTCTCTGAATAAGCAATTTGCAGACATTTAAATAAAAGCAGCTATTTCTGTTGCCAACACCAGCTAGAACAGAGAAAAAAAAAAAAAAAAGATGAACTGTAAACAAACCTGAGTTATGATGCATACAATTCTTAGATACTGAAAGAAGCTAAACCAGTAAAAATCCAGCTAACATTATTTTGCCTATTTGGTGTTCTCAATATTCAAAATGGATATATACTGTAAAGCTTAAACTGAGCACTGAACAGTTTTCACATGAAAATGCCCTACCCTTGGAGTGTTTAGTCCTATCTGCAGGAGTATCAACAGAGCATTGCTCCACAGCTGTTAAAACAAACACGCATTTCTACTATTCAGTAACTCACTATTCCAACCCTTGATGAAAAGAACCTGAGAAGAAGAACATGATGCTCCCAGCAGAACTGAAGAGTGGAAATAAACATTTAACACTTATGGTATTCAGCAAAGAAATCAATATACTGCAGTACATATACAATTTTTAAAAGAAAGTTTTTCCATATTAAAATAACTTACCAGAGAATTCTTGATCACTTCACTCTTATAAAATTCTAAAGAAAAATGAGTAAAAAACACCTTTAGATTAGCTTAAACACTGATACAAATCTTAGTATTAGAAATAGAAAAAGCTAAAATAAGTAACACTCATGAAAGACAAATGCTAGTGGGTCTAGTTTATCAGTAACAGATTCATGAGAAAGACTTTAAAATGCAGTCATGCTTTTGACTAAAAGTACTCATTCACACTTAATTATTAGAAGTCATTATTTAAATTCAGCATTTCATCTTTATACCCAAGATAATCCTCAAGATTTACTGAGGCTTTGGTTTCTGGGGAAAGAACGTGCCTCAGTACTTTACAATATTTGGATGACATTCACGAAGCGACTAGTTTGTCATACAACGTCTTCCTGGAGGAGTGCAGCATGGATACACTAATTGCACTGCTTTCCTGAAGAGCAAGGATGACCTGTTCCAGATGCTTAGAAAGTGAACAGCCAAATTACCTCACAGAAGTGCCAAGAACCCTGTATTTGAATGGAAATAAGCAAGTGCTGACACATGGACCCTGGCTTCCCCAGCCAAAATAAGAGCTTAAAGTCATTAGGTAGACAGCTCTGGAGACTGGAATACAGATTTTGTACAATATCCCTCAGCCCATTGGAGTCCAAGGATAAAGCTTTGATGGAGTGCAGAACAGTCCCTTACACCAAACACTGTATAAATAGTGATCAGTTACAGGTTCAACCAACCACTACAAGAAAACCCAGGTAGCAAGCTCAAGTTACATACTCTTATCCTTCTGAAACAATGACCTTGAAAAAAAGCAAGATTCAACTACACTAGCTGAAAATAAAAATTAGGAGAAAAACAAAATTTGCCTACAAAGCTCCAACTGTTGACCGTATCAAAAGGGGCATAAATATATATATTTAATAATATCTCTCCACAACGAAGAACTATACGTTGCAGTGGAAAAGCAGTGGAAAGCAAAGCATTAAAGAGAAACGAGATGTAACACTCAAACACAGTTATCAAAAGCAGAACAGATGCCTGGATGCTTTGTGTCATTGGCTGACAATTCTATTTTTGGAACACTTCAATAATAGTAAGTGCTGGTTTATGCTCCGTAAAATAACTAGTACGCACAGAGTGGAACACTCTCCCCCACACAAAGCAACTAAGGCTCCAAAAGCTTTAACTTTTCTGTGCTCTTGAAGTTGCCAAGTTTCTTAAATGGTTGGGGGGGGGAAAGGAGAGCAATAACAAAAATAGGCTGATTTAAGAGACTCTACCAGATCTGTCATCTGCTTTGCTTCCCTGGCTGCTAACACTGAAAGCTTTTATGAAGTTCAGGAAACTAAAGACGTCTTCTCCACTGTTAGTATACGTGATGCAATGGCAGCAGGTTGTCAAGGAAAAAAAAAAAAAAGGACAAAGAATTCATACCATAAGAATTCAAAGATTAAGTGGTAAAAAAGTTGATAGCAAGCCTGGTGTACCTTTGTATATCTTGGTGTTATCACATAAGTGAAGAGTGAAGTATGTATCCAAGAGGCGATAACCATTCTTATTGATAATGTTACGTGCAGCGATATTCCGAAGATGACGAAGCCGGCGCTAAAAATAAGAAAAAAAATGTAAATAGTTAAAGAACTTCCTTAAATTAAATTGAACCCTTTTTTATTGTAATAAAGCATTTTAATGATTTCCAAAGCACCATTGTCAAAAAAATCCCACCAAGCACTCAATTTTCTTTGGCAGAAAGCTAGTGTAAACAATAAGCATTCAGCAAAGCCACTGACTGGACAAGCAACAACTAGCACCTATGAGATCAGATTAAGCAACACTGATATACAAGACAAGCTATTCTTACTCATGTCTTATACATAATTTTTATTCTATATATTTAAATCACCCCAACTATTTGAGCAGTTTCAAGCAAATATGTGACACTATTAGCATCAAACAGCAGCAGTATCACCCAGGTGTTCTGCATCATCACACTGGAAACACTTCCTAGCCAAAGCTATTTTCAACAAGCACTAGTGGACCAAGAGCTCCAAAATAAACCACCACCTAACCCAGAGCCATACATAACTGGCTGAACAAAACTTCCTGAATTCACAGTAATCCTGGAAACTGCTGTAACAACCTTAACTAAAAGTAAAGTACATCAGAAAGGTATATCCAGATTTTCAGGGAAAATTAAGGGCACAGTCAAATTTCTGATGTCTGTCAGCTACCATCTGCTTGGATAACTGAGTCCTTTTCTCTTGGATTAAATACACTAGAATATGTCACTAAAATCTTTAGTTTAGGTGATTTCATCCAACTCCAACACTATGTTAGTTTGCTACAATACTGTATCTCAAAAATCATCAGAATGAATCAATCCCTCTCTCTCCCCCCTCCTCTAAGTGCCAAACAGCTTTAATAGTTGTGGCTAAAATCCTCAGCTTCAAAGCATACCACGCCCTTCACCTCTGACAAATACTTAACATTATTAGCTTATTGTTAAATTCAACTAGTTAACAAAGCAATTTTGTAGGACTGTCCAGTCTTAAATCATTGCTTAGCTATGGTTCTTATTTTAACTTTGAAAACCCATGCATGCTTAAAACAGACTACCATGAACTTAGCACTTGGCAAACTGCCACTTCAAATATATAAAGCTCTCACCAAATCCTTCAGTATCATATTCTCCCAATCAACCTCTCAACCTACCAGTGTCTCGCCCATCTACCATGGGGATGTTGACAAATGGCTCCCTATCCTTTTTGGATCACCACAAACCACCTACAAGCCTCAAACAACTGGTTTGGTGCATCCTTTTACCACAGAGTTCATTTTACAGCATACTACTTTTTCCCAAAAACCTTGTTAATTTGTAAGTCTGGATCCACCTTAAAAGAAACACTCCCACATTGACCAAAAGCAGATTCAAAATGCTTTTGAAACCAAAAGACAACTTCTCTGTTTGCAGCTTGTCCTAAAAGGCTTTTAAGAAGAGTTGAAAGGCCATCATCTGTTTTTGAATCAAAGTGTGACACTTTATATCACTTAGTATCACTTAAGTGATATATTAGTTTTCCTTCCTGGAAATATATAAGAAGAATATTAAATTTCTGGTCACGTGACAGACTCAAAACCACTGGTGGATTCATTCCTGCAAAGTCTATTTATGAGTTACACTAAAAACAGAGCCTGAGATGGGATGCCCAAATACCTCTACAATATACATGCAATACAAAGTTAAAAAACAAACAAACAAAAAAAAAAAACCCATACCCAACCTTCTAAGCTGCTTATTTGCAGAACCACATGGTCTTATTTTGTTTGAAATTGGTATCAGGAATGTCAACAGAAAGATTAAGCCTCACTTAAAAAAAAAAAAAAGAAACTATATGGACCTTGTACATTATATCAAACCTATCCTTAAAGCTGTGTAGTTTTGCTAGCCATTTTTATAAGCAACTTAAACACTCCTTAAGAAATGGCTTTGAACATACATTGCACTCCCTATAAAAATGATTCAAGGATTTTATGTGCCATTTCTCTCCTTTAATTAACTTCAGTAGCATACAAATCAGTCATGTACCATGTTCATCTCCCCCTTCATTTTGGTAATTTTTTTAAATCCCTTAAAATCTAAGAAGAATAGCCCACATAGCATCTAGCTGAGGGGGATGCTGAGGGGGTAACTTTCTCCAGGTCTTTTAGGACTGCAAACTAATTGTGTGACTGGTTTAAGTAGTATGTTACAATGAAGCAGCCCTCAAGCAAAGCCAAACAAGTTTCTCGTCTTTCACTATGTGCAATGAGGTTTGGAAAAAGCTGTGGAGTGTCATAACCTACAGCTACATCTCTGGACAAGAGCAGAGTCCTTATCTGCATGGTTTGTGACTTCTGTGCACCCTTAGTCTGGAATTTATCCTGAAGTCTAAAGTCTCACTTCTCCCAAACCAGTTGGAAGAGGAACATTAAATCTGGGACTGTGAGACCACAACACAGTTCAGGACTCAGCATGCAACAGGTAATGAATGTCTATTTAAATCACTAACTTAGTCATCACTCTCCTCCTCCCTCCTGTCCCATTACTTGTCCATTTAGCCTAGCTGATAGGGAAGAAGTTTCCAATTACATGGACAATTTTCTTGTTCATATTCTTTAGTATGAGGTCATGATGACAGAGGGACTTGGATCCTGAAAATAAACCTTCCAGCTTGCCCACTACATTGTCGCTGATACTATATTGCATTACTCAGATTTCCTCAGAACTCCACAGAGGCAGCATTCAGAGTTAATTAACCTCTCCTGACCAAAGATAATTAGCTTTAGCCAGGAGACCATCAGCTATGAAGACATATCCAGAAGACAATTCAAATAGGCTCTAAAATTCCTCATCAAGAGCTTGTGGCTGTTCTGTGACAATAAGTATTATTTCAAGGTAATTTTCAAATCTCTGTTAAGTGTTGCCTCCTATGTGTTTAATATCATTTTTTCCTCAAGATATTTGAATACACAAAACAAAAAACCCACTGTGTTGTAGTTCAGCTATCATTGGCACCAGCCAAATCACCCTGCTGCCAACTCCACTGCTTATTCGCAGTTCTGCATCGCCCTCCTCATTTGTACCACCATAAATAAGCACTTGTGCAGCTGCTCAGTGAATCACCCTGGGGAACCGATCTGGATGAAAACTAACCACCTCTCTCTTTCACTGGGTTAGTTTCACCAGATCAGTTCCTCAATAGGGTTCACAATGTGGCTGTACAAGCAGCTGTCCTGATGAAAGAAGGGACAGCGCAGCAAGAAGCAGCCAAAGGCAGACAGGACCGCTTAAATGGAACCGCCAGCTTAAAATATGTGCGGAGCTACATACAGCCTGGCACTTCTACAAGCAAAGTGAAAAGCGGTTCAGTGCATTTCAGACTGCAAAAGCAACTCTTTATAGAGAAGTGACCCATTACACTTTACATCGAATACAGTAGCTGCAAATAATCCAGAGTTCTTTCATTTCCTTTTTCTTTTAGGTGAAGTGGGAAAGAGTGGTTACTTCTCCTAAGAGACAAGTTCTAGCTATTTGCTTTTTCTATAAAAGTATCAAGAAATCTTCACCACAAGGAAGGATTCCCCCACAGAAGAGATGTTCTGCAACCAGAGCAGCCATTCCAAAAAGCCCAGTTTAAAAAAATCAAAATAAAAGTGCTAAAACACAAGGTAAGTGCTTTGGTAGCCTCATGAGTCACGTTACTTAAGAAAGACCAGCTGTGTTTGCAAGCTGATAGTGCAGGATCTGCTTTCATAAAAAAGATAAGCAAAATATGCAGATGAGTATAGATAATTTTCACCGCTATCTCCTCAAACAGTTGACAGTCCATCAGTAATACAGTACTGAAGACCTCAGACACTACAACAGGCATCTTAATAAGATATCCTACTGCAAAAAAAGTTATTTTTCAGCAGAGCACTGATTTAGGTAAGCTCTGACAAGCAGAACTGATACCATTAAAAAGGTTATTTAATTTTCCCAACAGCTCTGAATTTAGTGCCCACAGCCTGAATGACGGCGTATCTGGATCACTGCTTAGCAGAGCAGTAGAGCAGGTTTAACAGCTCATTCTAGGGGGTTTGTGACACAGAAGTTATTTTGATTACCACAGTTGCCGTAGTCCTTTGCAATTCCCAAGAAAGTCAATGGAGCAGTGAAATTACATGGTAGGCCTTGTTATTTGATTTAATTGCTAGTCTAAGTTGCAACTGAGTAAAAGCAACTGCTATATAGCAACTCTACATTGACCTACATGAAAGAAATCAGTGCTTCCTTCTACCTTGCAAATAAATTACTACAAACCAGGAGAAGAGAGCCACTAATTTTCCCTTAGAAGAAATCCTGAATAGTAGCTTATATTTTAAAAACACTGCTGGAGGTAAAGATATCACAGGTTGTAAGCACAGAGCTATCCCAAAGAAAGGCTGATCAGGAAAGCTTTAGAAGAGATCAGAAGAGCAAAGCCTACCGTCAGGTTTCATCCCTCATGCCTGCAGAGCCACAAAACTGGCTTCCCACAATTCAACAGCGGCATCTTGACAGAGCTGCTAGAGTGCAGCGAGACCATTCACGCTCAGCAATAACCAGCTTCTCTTAAAAGTCAGGGATCTTTTTTGTTATTTAAGAAAAGCACTCAGTTTTCATCACTCTGAAGAACTATTATCAGTTGTTTAATGTATCTAGTGTTCCCATTCAATGACTTTCTGGGAACCTCTCCAGATTTACCGTAGGCCATAAACAAAAAGTCAGACTGCTACAGAATAAAGTATTTTGATCAACAACCTTGTTAATACTTTGCTTTTTTCATCAGCTGATCCCAGAACTCTACAGTCTACCAAGTCTTCTGAGATTTTAAGGACTGAAACTGCCTGGTCCCTTCATGCTTTAGTTCCCTCAACACCAAGATACATAACCATCATCTTTCACTACCTCTGCCTAAAATACCACCTTCTGCATCTAGACACTTGTTCCCATCCTGCACAATGTTTTCTTGTGCATTTGTGCAGTCTCACTCATGGTGAGGGTCAGAGAATTTATCCAAGCTACAGCTGACAAAAGAAGAAGTTAATTTTAAGTGTAAGTTCCTCCAATTCAGCTCACTACAGCTACATAGATGTGCCCATCACAAAAGCAGGGCAGAGCAGGCAGGAGTAGAAGGCAGCAGAGGTTTTTTTTTAACATTGCAGTTTCTTGACGGCTTAAACTGATCCAGACACCATGCTCTGCTTCCCTCTGGGCCTGAGAAACTTAAGTGACAAAGCTATTCACTTGGGTTTTTTGTTAGGTTAAGTCTAACAATCTGGTACCATTAATAAAAATCACTGCAGAGCCGGAGGGTGGGGAGGAAGGGAAGGAAAGGGAATAAGTCAAAACAAGAGAGAGAAGTGCACTGTTGTTAACACAAGGTCCAGACTGTTCATGGAACCACAAGAACAGTGACTACCTACAACAGCCTAAAGTATTCGTGGAATTTCATAATTATTTGTTCAAGGTCACATAATGGGTAGCAAAAACAAGCACAGAGAGTTCTGACTCCTCTTCCATCTTAACCACTTTATTATTCTCTTACAAGAATCTGATGACCCTGGGAAAAAAAAAAAAACAGTGTAAGTATATCCAAGCTGGATGAGAACACAGCCAAACACCATTTTTCTATCTTAGCCACTGATCACACTTACTAGCTCAGGCTCCAAGCATGAATTGTGAAGCTCAGGTCATTAATATGGGCAACAGCTAAGCCTGTTCTTTATCACATGGAGCCTATCATTTTATTAGCAGCTGAGATGATCTAATGGCTCACTGCTGGCAAAAAGGGGAGGTCTGTCTTCTTTATGTCCCAAATCTGCCTCCTCCCACCCTCTTCCAGTTGCATGGTCTGCCCTCTTCAGCACTGCCTCTTTCACCAAAACTATTCATGAATCCTTGCTCCCAGCAGAAACACTAGCACTTTGACACGTTAAATCAATTTGCAAAGGTGTCAAAGGAGCATCTAAACTTAGGCAAGGCAGGTAGTTTAGTTTCTTCCAGCAACAGCCATCCAAGATGCTGTCAAACAGCCCCCTCTGTGAAAGGAAGGTTAGGCTGAAAAGTCTTCCAGATGTTAATAAAAGAATGACAGTGGGCCTGCTGCATCCATGTCCACGAGCAAGTTTCAGAAATTCTGTTGGAATAGTTTAATTTTTAAAGAACTTAGTAAATTTGAATATGTTTTCCAGAATGAAGTTTAAATTCAATTGGCCATGAAGAAATTTTTATAAATCTATGGCTGGATTGGAAAAAGGCTTTTTTTCCACCACCCCTGCATTCCTTGTGACATCCCATATAATCAATGTAAAGTGCAAAGCATCATACAGGTTCAAGAGAGCATTTCTGATTCAACAAAGGGGGGGGGGGGGGGGGCAAAAAAAAAAACCAGCTTACTTTTGCCTGAAGTACAAATACAAGGGTAAAACCAGTGTAAGAAGGCTGGGAAAGCATCTTGTACAAGCAAAGCCAAGATTTACAGAAATTACTTAAAAAAAAAGCCCAAAGTTGCCAAAAGCAAATCACCACTCAGGGTTCTCAAAGAGACCTAATTACCTGAAAAGCAATCATTTTTTCTCCAGAAGACATGCTGTACAGGACTATCAACACCGGCTACGATTTCAGCACCAATTCTCCTTATTCAGCCTTTAATAGAGCATCCTACCTATCAGATAGTTTTTAACATAAACACCAAGACATAGTCTTCATCTCTGGACACCATCTCTGATTTTCAGACTGCTGCCCTCCTCCTGATTGTTTCAAGGGAGAATATTCCATAAATTCTTTCCTGGTCAGGATCAGCTCTGACCTCTGTACAAGCTGGTACATATTCTAGTTTTACCTGGCTTTCACATGAGTTTCCTAGCTTGCTTGCTTTATGACCCACAGTAGCTCTGGAAGAATTTAAGCAAAATCCCTCCAACTATTTTAGCATTAAAGCAGGCTTCAAAGATTAGTTAGCAACACAAACATTACTACAGCAATTCTAGTTGTTTTGAACTTAACAGAACTGAGCTTGCATGGTCAGCTATTTGGGTCTCTGAATACTTGTCATAATTAAGGCACAGAAAAACACAAGGGTCTGTGTGCTTTGTAGCTCACAGCAGTCAGGTTGGTTTGGGTTTTTGTTTAGGTATTTTTTTCCTCCTTTTCTTAAAAAGCATAAAAGCTGTAGCTCTAAAAAAAAAATCTAAATATGAACTGCATTGAGCCAACATGAGCATTATTTATTAGCACAGCACTGCTCAACATCTTATTGTCTGAACTTCCTACCTCCTCAGATTTTCACTACTTGTTTTCATCTGTCCATACCAGTTTGACTTATTACCTAGCAATCATGTGATCTGAGTTCTTGGAATTCAAATGGTAGACAAGAATTCACACTTAATTCAATTTTATATAAGTTTTCAAGCTGCCTTGTTTTCCAATTTGATACACTCCACTACAAAAAGAAAAAAGGTACCTCACAGAAGGTGTGGGTCAAGTCTGCTATTCAAGGCTTTGTATACTGCAGCAAAGGAACATGCAGTGGGAAGTTGAGATACTATTCAGATGTGTTGTTACCTAAATCCACAGGAAGGATGAGAAAATGCTTGTACTCCAATTTAGACACTCGCTAGGAAGATTTATTTAGAAGTTTTGTAATTAAACAGTTTTCCACAGTTCACACATGATTTCAGATCGACTTCAGAAGCAAAGCAGAAGCATTTGACATGCAATCTTGTAGCACACACAATAAGGAATTTTTGGAATTCTATTTTAATGTGCTTTCGGCACACACTTGAAGACAGCAAGGCCCCAAGAGCTACACAACTATCATTAGTTCAATGAATCGCTTGCGGATCTCATTATAATTGCACCCCCTTCATATCTCAATTTCCTCAAGTCAAGTAATGGCATTCAGCAGCAGTTCAGTAACTCATTTCTCCTTCTAAGACTTAGATACTTTCTGGCAACAGTCTTTCAAAAGTTATGCCTGCTATGAATCATACCTGAGGCCAACACCAATTCAAAGATGCACAGTAGGAATGTAACCGCATTTTTTCCTGTGAAGATGCAGAATACACACATACAAAACTTTCCTCCCTCACATTCCTAAAGATTTGATGCAAGTGATGAGACACATTGAATCTGTGCAGTGTGATTTACCCAAACTAAGTGACCACAAGAAAGGTCAAAATTACCTTCACCAACACAGGCCTAAAGTTTTCACAGACGTGCAATTGTGGATTTTAGTTTACAGTTCCTTAAATCAAGGTGCTGGCTTTCCTTTATGCTTAGGGACATCTGAAAGGCTTTTGAAAGGTTCATATGAGACAGAAAACACCTATGAAGCTTTCACTTGAACACAAAGCTCAAAACAGGTTTCTAATCATCCATACTGTGCAACAACTACTCCTGTTTCCGTAGTGCAATGAGAGTTTCAACAAAGAGTCAGTACATGGAAGATGTTGTCCAAAAGGCATCAAGTCTTCCCTAATTCACATAGGGAGAAAGTGAAAGAGGAAGAGTAAGGAACATCTCTACACTTGACATGGCCCGTGTAGAAGTATAATTATTCTCCAGCTACTTGAATGCAAACCAGCCCTTCATTAGCTCAACTCAGAGTTAAAGTATGCAACACGTGAAGTGAACGTTATATGTGACAAAATATGCCAGCCTATGGCACAACCTGCTCCTTTAATGCTAATTAAAACAGCAACAGTAGTATCAGAAAGTAATAAGATGGCTAATTACATAATAAATGAAAAAAAGAAGATGGTTATATACTACTTTTAAAGGTAGCCAAGTCCTTCAGTCTATCCTCCCTTGCACCCTCTCTTAATAGCTAGCCCACTGAACTCTCTCCTCACTAAGTAACTGAATTTACACTGCGGAGCAAGTCAGAACTCAAGTTCTACCTCAGAGCAATAATGTAAACAGCTGGTAACTGTTCAGCAGGAGCAAGAAATTTTCTCTTTGTACACCATAATCACATGTAGAAAATCTACGCTGCTTTTTTAGAGCTCAGAACCAATGAGACAACCAAGACCAAAACTGACATTCCATGCAAGCCCACAGTGCTCACACTCTTCACTAGTGATTTTCTGCATCCTCATCCTTCTTTCAACATCCAAAATTTGTGCTCATTTCTGCAGAAAGACTGAATGACCTGTTATTTAAACTAGAAGGTAGGGACAGGTACAGAAGACATGGGTATTCAGTCTTAGGATACAAACAGGATAGCTGGTTAGGTGTGACAAAACAAGACTCAAAACATAGAATTTACTTAAATGTAATGTTAGCAGGAAGGGTTCAAAAGCAAAATCATAAGCCCATGCAGGGACTTAGGCAAATCAACATTTGTATTGTATTGTTTGTGTATTGTTTCAACAGCTGTGTTCAGTTATGGTCACTACAACATGAAGAGCAACAGACCAAGCAAGCTGGCAAACACCACAACCCTGAAGAATAAAAACTGTCAGCACACCCTAAAAAATTGCTCTAAACTGGGGTTAAGAAAAAAAAAATCTTACAAGCACCAACCACTAGCCAGCCAAAGCTCCTCTTGCTAGGTGTTTATATAAGATACAAATAACAAGGAACTAGATATACAGTCTTTTCATCTTTAACCAAGACCTTTAAGAAGCAGCAGCTAGAAATACCATCTTTCCTTATTGATGTTTTCCTCCGAGTTTGTCTAAATAAATATTTACTCACTTGCAAGATGAAAGACCAAAACTGTAACTGCTTCTTTGACACAACATGGGAACTATGCCATGGGGTAGAAAAGCGAACATTGGGGTGCAAGTCCCACCTCATTAATAACGCACTGTAGCAGTTCAGAGAAGTCCCTTAAGCTTCTTAATACCACCTTGGGCAAGAGAGCATTAGTCCACATCAGCAGTGAGAATGACCTGGGAATACCAATTAAGCAATGGAAAACAAGATGATGCTCAGAAGGAAAGACACAAAAAGTAAACAGGGCCTTATGGAATAAAGCATCAACAAAACTGTAGCAAAGGCACTTTTGACCTTAAAGAACCACTTGATTTTAAGTATGCCCCAAGTTGCACAAGCAAACAGCATACACTGATTAATAACCTGAAGCATATTAATGTTTATCATGTTACTGGATGACAAACCAAGGGCAAACCAGTAAGCTTCTTCATAAGGAATGAGTCTTTAGTTACCAGCTACCAAGACCTTTCCTTCACTCAATTAAGAATATTCCTTAACCCCCAACAAATCTCCCAAATAAAGCATCAAAACTGATTTACTACAGCTTTCTGACAGAACAGTCTCTCTCTAACTGACCGCCAGACCATTCAGTCCGCAAAACACACTTGCATTCCTTAGGGGGAAAAAAAAGAAAAAAAAAAAAAGTAGTACACTGCAGATAGCAAAAATCTAGCCCCAGATTAACAGCCAACCTTTTTGGCTGCAATTACAATTTTACGGTAACTTTAACAACTATTTCCTCCTAATTGTCTCTAACAAACACCAGACAGTGATACAGCTGGACGTGGATACAACTGTGTAAGATCACTAGATCAACACTCACATTGCGGTGTTTTACTGGAGCTGCACTTCCCTCCCCACTCGGTGTTTAAAGACAGTGTATGTCAAAGAGAAGTGAAAGCTATATTCAAATATGACACTTTCCATCTGCTATTCTGACTTCCCCCAGCATATTTAGTAGGAAAGAGGAAATAAAATATTTAAGAGTCAGTCTTTGTTTTCATATTGCTCAGTGGTATATACAACAATAGCTACAGAAAACTATTTCAAAAAAAGATGCTCTTTTCACACTGTTTTAGTTGAAAAACTAGTTCATGTGCAGCTCTGAGCCCATACAGAAGCTTTCTTTACTTCTCCCACATACAAGACCTCTCAAACTCACTTGCCAGTGCACTTTGAATCACCCATTTCTGCCGTTACCCAAGTTGTTGTGTATGAGTGGTACACATCTTTAAATAAAGTAACTATGAAATTTTAGCCTTGTTCTAATTCACCCATGTTCTTCTCATTCTGTTTTACCTCTACTCACTTGGATCACCTCAAGTATCTAAACATATACCAAAGGTACTGGATTATACTGGATTGTCACTTCCAACTGCTGAAAATAATGGTTTTATTTATTATTGGAATGCAGAAGTACCTGCAATCCAGAAGTACTTGTTCTTTTTTTCCTGAGAAGTTCTTTCCAGAAGTACTTTCAAAAGAAAAAAACACCTTTTGCTTTAAAGTTCACTTCGCTCATGACTTTCATACCTTTCCATTCTGGGTTCAAACAGGGCAGCAATGCAAGTTTCTGAAGAGTGTATATTAAGCTCATGCAATTAGTAAATTCCCAAAAGCTCAAAGACTGTTAAATGTTTAGTATATATAATTTCTTTGAATGTAGCTCAATGGAACAATTCCTTGTACATGAAATTTTACAGAATGGATAGAATCTTCACTACTATGGTCATCAATGAGATATTCAGACCTTGTCATCAACTTCCCATTTCTTCATAGGAGTGGAATAAGAGTATAAACCTGAAAAGGACATTCACAGTCTCTGAATTCAATCCCTTTATTACAGTCAACCAGTTCATGGAAGGTAAACATTACAGCGTGTTTTCATATTCAAAGTAGATTTGGGGGGATTTTCTTCCTACCAGTTAGGGGTCTGCTCCAGAACTTTGTTTGGTTGAAAGAAGTTTTTCAGTTCCTAAATAAGATTTTCATATTCAGTATTCAAAACAAAGGACCCTTCCCTTCAAAACATGTTCAGGACGGGGATAACCCATTGTCTGAGCAGTGGTGGGATGGCAGAAAACATATCCTGGCCAGATGATACTTTTACCCAGCTACTGGAAATGCCAACATGCACCTAGTCTGACAAGTCTGTATCAGTACTGAGTATAAACAAATGTAATGCTCTGCAGTTTGCTGAAGTTCAGAGTGCAAGGAAGCCTCACATGGCTCATCATGGAACCATGTCAGGGTCCCTTGCCCTTATCTTAAACCCCACTATGTGAGCTAAACTGTTCCCAGAGTTAAACTAGCATGGAAGCCACAGCAGCCAGGTTTGCTAAGTCTTGCTCTCGGGCTCCTAAAGATTCATCAGGTTCTTCATGAATCCCAGTCTGAAAGTGAATGGAGGCTACAGAGTGTCCTTGGAAAGTTTCACTAACTGTTTGCTCTGTTTCACTCTGCCCTAAACACCTACTTCTGACATCTGTGGCTGAAAGCTCATTCCTGCTCCTTTCCACAGGAACTTTCACCACCTGACAAGAGATGTCTATGAACTGAAAGATATAGAAGATATTGGGTCACCTGGACTTCGGTCTAACACTGTTCACAGCTGTGCACAGTGGCACACTTTACCCCTTCCCTTCTTACCACCGCGTCCATATTCACCAGAGCATATCTAACTCCCTCACATGCACCCTCGGACGCAATACATCCAGTCTTTGAGGAGCTCATCTTGGAAACCCACCTTGGATATCACTACACAGGGCATACTGAAACGTGATTGACTGACACTGAACTGGAACTAAAGCTTCTGATGGAAAAGACCTAACTCCGTGTACAGCTTCTAGTATATCCCTTAGTATCTATAATAGCTAGGGGTTTTTTCTCCCCATTACCCAGGCTGTCTCCAGTGAGCAGGAAATTGCTTACATCAAGGTATCAATAACATGGGTCCAAGAGTTGAACGGTTTCCTGGGGAAAAAAGCATATATAGATGGGGATGATCTCTGGTCCCGTTATAGGGCTGCCTTAGGTACAGTCTGAATGTCACACATTATTTTACCCCTATAATTTGGAAGTAAGCCACAGACGATCTTCAGAAGAAAGCTTCTTGCACCTGATCATCAATCAGGCCAGCGGAAATCAGCAACATAAGCAGACCAAACTTTTAGCTTACAACTGGCAAGTAGTGGTGGCAGAGATGCAACTGGCTGATGAGCATTTTCCCTGTGGTTGGTGTACGGTCAAACCACTTGGGAACAAGCTGTCGAAATACTTTACAATCAGCCAAGTCAAACAAGTGCTAAGCTGTTACACGTACGACTTAGTACTCACCTACTACACTGGAATCTACATTGGGTTTTGTTCGCTTTTCTTCTGTCATCTATCTTTACACAATAAAGTAGTAGGGGACATTTTTGTCATTTTCTAAAATGGTTCTAGCCATTATTTTTGAGGGATCCTCCTCTGCTCCGTCCAAAACCAATTATACCTATAGTTTATTCATGCCCTGGTTAGCCATCTAGACAAGAAGGATGCTTCAGTCTACAGATAGGGATCTGACTGAATGCCTGAACCACAGACCAACTGGAAATCATGTGTTAAAAAAAAAAAAGTATGGGTTCCTTTTCTTCATTACATCTCCCCAGTCACTCACTACAAACCGTGCATCAGTACAGCTGTTTGTACAACAGTACATGCAGTTCAAGCTTGCAGGTCTTCAAACACTATCTCACAGTTCATTAAAGCTTCAGCCTCTCTAATGTTGGAATTGATAGTAAAAGCTTATCAATTTCAGCATGACGGAAAAGTTTGAAGTGCTGGAGGCACTGGTGCTGGAGTCCACGAAGATGTGCTTTCCTATCTCTGGACAACCACACGTGACATCTGTTTTCGTCAGCAATTAGCACAGTAACATTCAACAAATCATTTGACTGCAGCATGACTGGCTGTCTATGTTAAGACTGCATTTTTTTTTGTCCAACCCCTTCCATCTAGAACATAAGAGTCTGAAAGGTTTGCCTCCCCCACCTCCCATTGCTTTGAGCTGCCTATGATGACAGGACCGAGAAGCTTGTTTTGAGCATTTAGAAATCAGTAAGTTATCGTGACACTCCTGGCTTTCTTGCATCGAGCAACTAGGAAGAGATAATGCTAAAGAATCTCTGCTTTTAAAGTGTAATTATTTCATGACACATTTTCAGTTCTGTTTAGACTCACTCCTCCAGCAAAAGAAAACATCCTGGCACAATTACTTAGGGATACAAATTGGAATATCATGCTTAACCAGATGCACTTCTATACAGCCATACCCTCTATTTCTCCCACTTAAAATGTAGAATACAATAGCAAAAGGCATTCTTAGGCCAGGTCATCCTGTCACCACCAAACAAGTTAAAGAATAGGTTAGTCAGTCTGACACAAGTGTGGTCACACTGGCAAAAGGTTTTGGACATGACTTTTCACTCCTGCAAATGTGTCAGTAGCAGGAACTTCGCTTTCTAATCAATGTGAATTTCACTGGCACAATTAAATCTAGACTAAACCCAAATTACACCTTCAACACTTCAGTCATTAAAAAGTCAATTCGGTCATTAAAAGCACTCACCTTAAGTTCACATTTGAGAATTTGGTCTTTAGAGAGATTTATAGCCATGACTCAGACCATCTTACTCTCATCCTTATAGTCAAAAGATGCAGCACTGGGTGTTCTAGAGAAAATTGCCTACTAAAACAAATCAGCAAGTTGATTTCTGTGGTGGCAGGTAGCAAACAATTACCTCGCCTAACGTAGCACCACACCGGATCAGCCAGATTTTTGCATTATAGAAGTGGTACAATAGACTGGAATGACTTTACCATTTTCTTCATGATTCTACAGTAAAATATCTCCAGGGTGATTAGCCCCTTCAAGGAAAGTTATCTTGCAATTCAGTAACAGACTTTTAAGATCAGGTAATACAGTCAAAGAGGATGATTTGTTATCAGTGTAACTGACTGTAGTTCCAGAGCTTCTTGATTTGACTGCAAGCACTGACACAGCATACAGATACCTCAGCACACGGTCCCTATATTTGCAGAGCACACAGGAAAACAATACCTCAGACTTTGTCACAGCCTTACACTGGCTACAATTAACATTTCTTCAGCACCCATACAAGCATCCTACATGGCTTAAGCTAAATATTTACTCAACTGGAACATCCTATAATTGATGGTTCAGTTTCTGCTCCTACAAACTCCTACAAAAGTTTCTGCTCCTAGAAAAGAGCCTGTGTTTTGGTCTCACTTTCACAAATGAAGTCCAATGACTAATAACTAAGGCTTCTCCCTGCAGCATTCACCTGGTTCTTGCACAAGCCGGGGAAAGAATAAAACCAAAAATTCAGCAGGGAGAAGGCCATACTTGATCTCCTGAAAGATCCACTGCTCCCTGTAAAGTTCATCCAAAGCAGTGCTCACATTTGTGTTCATTAACATAAAACAGGCCCACATTTTAGAATAAGGACTTGCTCTCAAATTAGGGTCAATACTTGCACGGTTCCAGTGGCCAAGAGCCATCTCCCTTCCCCCCCTTTGCCCCTAAGTGGATGTCTGGTAAATCATGTTTATCTGAGGTGCAGTTATATCTTCATTTAAAGTTGACATCTATTGATTTTTCTCTAGTAACTCCTCATTTTCACACCTGGTAACATGTAGCTCAAGTAACTCAGATTGTGCGTCTACTTCTCAATAATGTCGCCTGCACCGAGGCAATGAACCAAAACTTCAAGCGCAGACTCACATCTTACAGTATTTCTAAAGAAAAGCATGCTTTTGCTAAGTAATTATTCCCCCCTCCAGCACTACTGCTTAAGCTCCCGTACAATAAAAGTCACCGCATGCAAGAGGGGAAAGGGCACAGACTTAGTTTGATATGGATTGCTAAACCCTCATCCAGAGCCTAGACTTCCTCACTTAACCTTGCTCCTAATGCTCTCCAAAATTAAAATGTGGGACGGTTGCCCAGTAAACCAAAAGCCAACTACCAGCAAACAGGAAAAACAGAGCTAGCTGAAGGAAGGATGTGATGGGGAGGGAACATTTCACCACTTTTCAGAGCACACAGTACATTTTATCCATGCTTACCCCCCACACCGCAGGAGAGGAGAGGGCACCCCAGCTGCTCCAGCCTCATCAGTTACCCAAGCTTAAAGCCAATTTATCTGGGTGTTATCCATGCTGCAACTCCCTGCTTTAGTTTTCACCCAGCACCCTTATGGGCACAGAAGCAGCCTCTCACGGAGAGGAAACCCACACCTTGACTCTCCAGTACTGGTAGGAGAAGGGCACAGACCCCTGCTCTGGCACAAACGGAACCTCACCCTCTGATCTTCCTACCAGCCCAAGAGAAGGGTGCTCAAAACCCCTTATTTCAGGGACCCTCCTTCCATCAAGCTCAGGGACTCTGGCTCAGGCATCCCCATAACTTGGGTAACTCCCCCTTACACCTCAGGCAGTACCTCTCCCCCCTTTCACCTCAGGGCACCCCCACACCCCAGGGAGCACCCCTCTGCATCTCAGGGCACCCCACACCTCAGGAAGCACCCCCTCCTTCACCTCAGGAAGCACCCCACACCCCAGGGAGCAGCTCTCTGCACCTCAGGGCACCCCACACCCCAGAGAGGACCCCTCTGCACCTCAGGGCACCCACACACCTCAAGAAGTACCCCCTCCTTCACCTCAGGGCACCCCACACTCCAGGGAGGACCCCTCCTTCACCTCAGGGCACTCACACACCTCAAGAAGCACCCCGTCCTTCACCTCAGGGCACCCCACACCCCAGAGAGGACCCCTCTGTACCTCAGGGCACCCACACACCTGAGGAAGCACCCCGTCCTTCACCTCAGGGCACCCCACAGCCCAGAGAGGACCCCTCTGCACTTCAGGGCACCTCCACACCCCAGGGAGGACCTCTCTGCACCTCAGGGCACCTCCACACTCCAGGGAGGACCCCCTCTTTCACCTCAGGGCACCCCACACCCCAGGGAGGACCTCTCTGCACCTCAGGGCACCTCCACACCCCAGGGAGGACCCCCTCTTTCACCTCAGGGCACCCCACACCCCAGGGAGGACCTCTCTGCACCTCAGGGCACCCCACACCCCAGGGAGGACCCCTCTGCACTTCAGGGCACCTCCACACCTCAGGAAGCACCCCCTCTTTCACCTCAGGGCACCCCACACCCCAGGGAGGACCTCTCTGCACCTCAGGGCACCCCACACCTCAGAGAGGACCCCCTCCTTCACCTCAGGGCACCCCACAGCCCAGAGAGGACCGCTCTGCACCTCAGGACACCCCTCTCCCCAGAGAGGACCCCCTCCTTCACCTCAAGACACCCCACACACCCCAGGGAGGACCCCTCCGCACCTCAGGGCACCCCTCTCCCCAGAGAGGACCCCTCCTTCACCTCAGGGCACCCCACACCCCAGGGAGGACCCCCCCTTCACCTCAAGGCACCCCATACCCCAAGCTGAGGGCCGCCTCTCCCCCGAGGCCGGCCGTACCTGCTGCGAGGGCAGCTCCACATGCAAGGCCCGGGTGGCGGAGCCCGGCGGTAAGGCGGCGGAGCCGGCGGCCGAGCTCATCTTCACGGCGGGGCAACGGCCGGGCAACGGCTGCAGCGCCCGCACATGAGCCCCGCGGGCCGCTGCGCTCTCTCTCGCTCGCTCGCTCGCTCTCCTCCTCCTCCTCCTCCCCCCCCGCCGCCGCCGCCGCCGGGCACCCAGGGGTTAATGGCGGCAGCAGCACCGGCCCGGGCCGCTCGCTACGGAGCCATATTACCGCAGTGCTGGGGGGGCGGGCGGCGTGAGGGAAGGAGCGTCCCGCTCGCTCATTGGTCCGTCCTCCACCGAGGCGGGAGCCCGAGTGCTTCTTCGAGACGCTACTGGCTGGAAGGAACGCCAATCGACGCTCCACTCCGCGGCCTCTGTCAAACCGTTGAAAAGGGAGCGGGGAGCCGATTGGAGGCCCGACTTCCGGAAGGCGGGACGGCGCCTGAAGGAGCGGCTGACGATTGGAAGAAAGCCGTTTTGATTGGCGTGGCTTCGTCCCCCGTCACGTGTTGAGGGAGCTGTTTTTATCACGTGGCGGGACGAAAATATTTTGCTGGGTGGGGGCGCTGTCGCCATGGCAACGCGGAGCGGCCTGGCTCCGCCGCGGCCTGGGCCTTGCTGAGGGGCGGCCGGGCCCGGGGTCCCCAAAAAGGGTGAGATCCCTCGGCTGGACCCTCATGGCACATCCAGCCGGCCCCGCATCCCATCCACCTGCCCCGCGTCCCACCAAGGTGCCGCGTATTACGCCAACCTGCCCCACAGCAGGCCAACGCGCCCCACGAAAGACCGACCTCTCCGCCCTCCACATCACGGCGGCCTGCCCCACCACCAACCAGCCTGCCCCACCAAAGACCGACCGGCCCCATAACAGGCCAGCCGCCCCCACGGCGTGCCAACCGACCCGACATCGCGCCAACGCATCCCGCGTCCCAACTCACCCCCGATGCCAACGCACGCCGAAGCCCAGCACCGCCACCGCCACCCACCTCCATCCCACCCAGGCAACATCCATCCCGGCCAGAAGGACCGTCCCCACCCGAGGCCGGCACCGTCCCCACGTACCACGCAGCACCGGGAACGCCAGTCCTGTCCCCGCGCCCTGCTGTGGCCACCCGTCCCCACGGCACCCTGCAGCACCTGCCCGGCATAGGCAGCCCCGCTGGAGAGGCTCGTCCCCATCACACCGCCGAGGACCGGCATGGGTTGTGCCAAAACACCCGTCTCTGCACCGCCGGGAACGCCTGTCCCCAAAACACCCCGGCGGCAGCAGCGCTGGGAACGCCTGTTGCCGGAGCGTGCCGCGGCACTGGAAATGCCTGTTCCCACCGGGCTGGGCGGCTCTGGAAGGATAGAGCCTGGCATGCAGTGCTGGAAAGCCCTGTCCTCCTCTCTTCTCCTCCCTCTCCTCCTGTCCTCAGCCACGTGCAGGTCCCACACCGTGAAGATCTTCCCCGCTGGAAGCCCACCAAGACTTCATTCACCTGCAGTACTCATGGTTTTGCAATATTTGTGCTGTATCGACGTGCGTTGTACCGGCGTTGTCTTCAGCATGCATTTTGGTCTTGGGTATTCGACGGTGAACTCATTAAAAATAAAATGAAAAAGAGGAAGAATGATGAAAACTGGAGTGTAAAGCCAAGTTTTCTGGAGTTCGATGGCCATGCTTGCAGAAGTCATCCTCTTCCATCCTCACCTTCCCTTGCAGCCACTTGCCAGGGTCTGCCTTTCCCCAAAGTACTTCCTAGGAAGAGTGGAAAATGGAGCTGCCAAACTCTCCCCCTCAGTAATTCCCCGTTTCACCACTGAGGGACATGTTGGTGTGGACTTTTTTTACCAAATTGTGTGATTCGAGGTGTGGGTGCCCAATAAATCCGACACCTCAAACTTAAGTTTTGGGCATCATGAGCCTGGAGTTGTGTTTGAGTTCTGAATGTTGCTGTCTCTGACCAAGGAAATTATTTCACAACAGTGACCTTTTTTTAGAAGAGCTTCTGGGAACCAGTGCATCTCCTTTTTTTTCTTCTGATGAAAAAAATCCCCTACTATTTCAGTATTTTCAACAGCAAAGTGTGCTGTTTTCCAGCATCCAGACTCCTGAGCCACATTGTTGAGATCCGGAGGTTCAAACATAGTAATTTTGGACCTGTTGTATCAGTTTGATTCACCTCCTGGTTTCTGGCTCATTACAATACATATGCTCCTTCCTCTTGAACTTTCCATCTTCACCTTGGAGGACTGAAACTTCCTTTTTAAGGTGAGATCTGGGGGTTTTTTTGCCCAAGGAGTGAGAAAAGCATTTGGAATGGCAAAAATTATCTTAACATCAAGAGATTTGGGAATGCTTTCTGAATCTGAAACTCTTCAGATATGCTTCCTCCAGTGAGCAAAACTAATTCCAGCTCAGAATTATATATAAAATCAGAAATGATCACAGTTGTAAGAACAGTTATTCCTGAGATAAATCACTAAAAAGAGTTTATGGAAATACCGTGAAGATTCCACTGCTTGTTTGCCCAAAACATCAAAGGATTTAAAAAAAAAAATCAATCCTCAGATGATACATGACTTTTTTGTGACTAACTGATGCTGATTTGGTGAATTTAAAGTCCATACGACACTACCATAGGACGATTTTCCTCTTTTTCTTCATTTCCACAGGAGCAGATGACTATCTCAAAACTTTCTTAAAATACTGATGTTTAGAAAAGTCAAATGAGTTACTTAACATAGCAGCTCGCATGCTCTATATATGGAGATTGCATTGAATTTGCTGCCTAATGTAGACTGAGAGCTCTAACCCATAATTCAGGGACTAAAAAGCAAAATTTCCCCCAGAGGAAAATTCAAATATGACCCCAAATCCCATGCTGATTTATTAATGATTTTGTAGCAGTGGAACTGATATAGCTCCAAAGAAGTGCCTGCAGATTTCCAGCTCATGCTAGCTAAGGCTTTGGCCTCATATTCTCAGTTTCAGACTTATCTTTGCTTTTTGCTCTCTTAGTGTAACAAGGAACTGTTTGCAAAGGCATTATAAAATGAGGAGTTTCCAGGGATAAGGTTTCAGTTTCACATTTGATTTTCACGAGCTTTGAGAGGTTAAGACCATGCCTTGGTCTATGGTGAACGATGGTTCACCACAGTGACCATTCAACACCCTGAGAGTCATGTAATAATCCAGACTGTGCCTGAATTTGAACAAAATAATCATCCCTTTTGGGCTTAAAATAATTAGTTAATTAATAAGGATTGGTGGGGTTTTTTACCAGCATATTTGCAAGCTGCAGCCGGGGAGGACTGTGGCTTCTTTTATCCCTGGTTTATGAACAGTCACTCGGAGCAGTAATGCTGGAGCAGTACTGCCAATCTCAGCTATATATGTGGCATTACGTAGGACCCTGTATAATTTACTGATGTCCTAGGAAACTGTCGTTTGAATTCTTTAACCACATAAAAAGGCTGGCGTTATCTGTCTGCATCATTTTGAAGATCACAGCATGACCTTTATTATGTTCCTGCGGCTGATTATCATAAAAGATTAAATTCCCGGGGCTGCAGTAAGTGCACGGATGCACGCAGCGCTCCCACCTCCATGACCTGCCCATCTGCCCAAGTTGAGTGGTGCGGTCTGTACTCTAGAGGGATGGGATGCCATCCAGAGGGACCTCAACAGGCTTGAGGAGTGGGCCTGTACAAACCTCTTGAAGTTCAACAAGGCCAAGTGCAAGATCCTGCACATGGGTTGGGACAATCCCAAACAGGGATACAGGCTGGGGGATGAAGGGATGGAGAGCAGCCCTGTGGAGAAGGGCTTGGGGGTACTGGTGGATGAAAAGCTGGACATGACCCAGCAGTGCGTGCTCGCAGCCCAGAAAGCCAACCGTGTCCTGGGCTGCATCACCAGCAGCGTGGCCAGCAGGTCCAGGGAGGGGATTCTGCCCCTCTGCTCCGCTCTGGTGAGACCCCCCCTGCAGTTCTGCGTCCAGCTCTGGGGTCCTCAGCACAGGAGAGACAGGGACCTGTTGGAGCGGGTCCAGGGGAGGCCACAAAAATGATCAGAGGGCTGGAACACCTCTGCTATGAAGACAACTGAGAGAGTTGGGGTTGTTCAGCCTGGAGAAGAGAAGGCTCCAGGGAGACCTTATAGCGGCCTTCCAGTACTTAAAGGGGGCTTATAAAAAAGCCGGAGAGGGACTTTTTACAAGGGCATGTAGTGATAGGACAAGGGGTAAGAGTTTTAAACTGAAAGAGGGTAGATTTAGATTACATGTAACGAAGAAGTTCTTCACTGTGAGGGTGGTGAGGCACCGGCACAGGTTGCCCAGAGAAGTTGTGGCTGCCCCATCCCTGGCAGTGTTCAAGGCCAGGCTGGATGGGGCTTTGAGCAACCGGGTCTAGTGGAAGGTGTCCCTGCCCATGGCAGGGGGGTTGGAACCAGATGATCTTTAAGGTCCCTTCCAACCCAAACCATCCTGTGATTCTATGATTCTATGATCTTCAGTGTTCTTCAAGTGAATCCAACAGGCAAACAGGAAAAAAAAAGTTTTCAAAACATCATCTGATTACTGAGCATGTCTTGTGTTCAGATGTGGTCTAAACTCACACCAGCAGCTCCTCACTTTGGCATTATGGAAACCCAGAAGCAGTTTCTTCTGGACATGTTTTGTGTAAAGCAAATCCAGAAAATAATTAAAATTATTATTAACAGAATTTCAAAATGCTATTTTAACAAAATAGGGTAAATAGTCTTACAGAATAAAGCATATTTTTTAAAACCCTCTGGAGAAAGCTGGATGAAATACCACTCAGGAATTGTCAGAAATGCCATTTGAAAACTTAAGTGTCATTTCTTGACGCACTACTATATCAGTGCTCTTTTTGCTTGGTGGCACTGAATTTGAGACACATGGGCTAGTGTCCATTCAAATGACATGTGGTGGAGAGATACTGCCTGCAGGTCATTACGGAGATTATTTAATAGACTTTATTGCAAGTTTTGGCATGCTAGAAGCTTTGGGAAAAGAAGCAATGACGTTGTGGCTAATGGTAATTCCTACTTCTGCCACAGATCGGATCAAATATGCTTCTTATTGGGGTATGAGATCACTGCAAAAATCACTCAAATGAGCAAACCTACTTCGGTGATGGATGGAAGGATTCCAAGTGCAGAGCAAAATACTTCAACTTTGTGAGCTATATAAAGAAGAGGAAAAAGCTGAAGTTTTGCCACTGAATGCCTATTAAATAATGCAATTTACAGCCACAGATGTGGGGTTAAAAGAGTTTGTTTAGCTTTGCATTTGGAGAGATCAAGCTCAAGCAACAGAGACTAACGTAAGAAACTGGGTCTGTGGGCACTAAACCCTGGACCCTTTTATGTCCAAGGTATTTCTGAGTGTCTGTATTTCCAGTTGCAGGCGAATATGTTTGCTCTATCCCTAGAGGTTGTTTTAAACTGCTGTAAGACACCTGCAGCTACCTAAGACTTTCTAGTCATCCCTATGCAATATATCAGAGGCTCATAGTGAAAAGCACAATAAAGGTCAGATCTTTTTGCTATGAAGGCCCTAGGTTTTGAATTAATAGCAGTATATGTCTGTGAGCATCAGCTGAAGAGCCATTAAGATATCGGCTGGTACTATAAAAGTACTGGTCTACGTGAAGATGTTCAGAAAAATGCTGAAAACGTGTGCTTGAGTTACACCACATTAAACTCCATGGGGGGGGCTATTAATTTGCAAGTAAATTGGCCATTGTTTGCACTTCACCATCACTGTCAGCTGCATAAATGGTTTTCTTAATTGATTTCATTAATTTACCAGAAGTTTCCTGAGTGTCCCAATATAGATAAACCCTACCTCAGATAGAAAGACTTCATTGTATTTTTGACACATCATCAAGCTGTTCTGGTCACATTACATGCACAGAGGAGATCCCCTTTCAGTAGAAGACATCTTCAAGTCAGCTCGCAACCATTAGACAATTTCCACAGAGGACACAGAAGGGGATTCCTGCTGCTCTGGAGTGCAAATGATGCTTGGAATATCTATTATTATCCTGGCGCTTAGAAGAGCTGTTATTTTCATGGAAAAACTTCCTTCTCAGACGCAAGCATATATTCTAAATATATATTTAAAATGAGATAGGGAAACAAATCACATTTTAAATGAGATACAATCATGAAGGAGAACAGCAGCACTATCTCAGAACAAGGTGATCCCCACATCGACCTTTACAAACCAGCTTTATTCCCATACTGACTAGGTTGTACAAGAAGTAATTGCTATTTTTGGTAAATTCTTTAGGCACTGAGTGTCTTTGCTATGTGGACTTTAGCGTTTGGCACCTGGGCTCTTCCCCTGTCAGAGTCTTCACAGCGCAATTGCACAATATGGAGAAACAGCCCATAAACCAAACCTAATTTCTGGGAAAACACTTATTGCTTTAAACCATATTGCTTTAAAACTACATGTGTATTATTTCTTTGAAGCCTTCAATATGCTAAAACATTGTGGTTTGAGGGAAAGGGTGTTGTTTGTTTTGCTGGTTTTTCTGGGTAGCTTGAGAAACGTGTTGGTAGACTGAAGTCATCCGACCAAGATAGGCTGATCTCAAATCCACTGAAGTCAACAGATTACATTTAAGCATCTCTGGTGGGTTTTTGATCAAGCTTATGGTGAGGATTTGCAAAAAAAGCCTCACCGAGTCATGCTGGCTTGGCATGAGGTTCACTGAATGGTCAAGACACCGTGATGCAACTCAGTTCAGCGATGAATGCTGCAGCAGTAGTTGTACCTGAATTAGCCCTGACACACTTTTTTCAACCTTTTCTCACCAACCTGTGATGGATTCAATCTCTTCCAACTTTCTTAACTATCCTACAGAGTTTTTCTTTAATAGCAAATCCAATTTTTTTTTTCTTCTGCCTTTAAAACCTGTTCATCAGTGAATGATGGATGCATGGATCTAAGATACCGGCAAACTTTAGGGTTATTGCACTCAGTTTTGCTACAGGAATCTCACCCACCAGTCATAGTGTATCCTGAGTATGTGAAGCTGAATTTTTTTTCTTTGGAAAAGCTATTTCAGCATGTTTGCTCCTGCAAGAGGGTTGCCAATTAGTTTAGACGTTGTTTGAATTAGCTTGTTGAAAAATCCAAACGAAAGCTTATTGTCCAAAAGAGCTAGAAGCGGGGGTCAAGTGGCAGGGGGTTGTAAAAACTGCCTTCAGAAGGATGTTATTACCTCATCACTGTGGCCATAAAGAAAAGCTTTTACCAGGAAAAAGTTTAACAAGTTCAATAAATGTTCAAAGAACCTCACAAAAGCTTCTCGGTTTGGAAACAACACGAGCTATTTCTTGATGCTTTATGTTTTGAGTGTGGTAAAAGAGAATTGCTGCCACGCGAAGTCATGCTGTGATCTTCCCAGGTTTCACAAGTGAGGCATAATCAGGCCAAGATAATTTGGGATGAGGATGTTTTAAAAAGCCTCCTGGAAATGGCCCTTGGGATTAAAGCCACGAGCCTGCAGCGTGCTTACTCAGGGCCACATCTGCATTGAACACAGGAGTTTTTGGCTTTGTGGGAACTACACATGAGGTTTGAGTGAGGGAGTGCTTGCATCCTGCTTAATCAAGGCTTGGCAAGGTGCTGTTTTGCCCTCTGAATTGCTCTTGCAATAGTTGGGAAAATGTTGTTTTGGATCAGCTATAAAACCAAAACCCCTAATCATTAAATGTGCTCTAGAATGGAAGATGCTGTACAAATATACATGATTACTGGACATGTTTCATAAGTGAACAGAGGCAGCTAAACCAATTTATTTAACAACACGGACAATGAACTAAAAGGCAGAGCAGGCAGAAAAAAAAAAAAAGGAGGATTTATCAGCTTGCGATAAGGAATAGTATTTTCCAAGATTTTTTTCCCAGAGTTTTCAGCTGGTTATAGAAGGCCATATCAGTACTCACTGAGTACTGGATTACACCAGATATAAATGTTACAGGTCTTAGCTTATGTACTACAGTGTTGACCATTCTGGGGTCTGTCCTAGGGGTGTGCTGATAAAAGTGGTCTACCTCTGAAACTCCCTGTTCTAACACACATGCTTTGTCTGCTGTTGATGGTGTTTCTTGGACTGATGACAACATGTCTACATCTTCTATGTTGGGGGTTTTTTTTGAATTAGAGAAGTTGGAAAAGAAATTAGAAAAACTGTTACAGGGTCATACATTGAGTTGAAGTGTTAGCCTCCAATAGCTTAAGTGCATGGCACAAAAATAGCTCAAATGCTGTTTTCCTTTGGGATCATTATTCTTTAATAGAGAGTTTCAGTGTATCTAACTTCAAAGGAAGACAAGTGATTGCTCTGGAGAAGGAACTGACAGCAAGCAACTTCTTTGCTCTGAAAGTGATTCCCCAACCTCAGATCAGCCACTAAAGCATCTTTTATGTCAGAGAAATTAAATCAGTTACAGCTTTCTGCTTGTTCACAAGACACTGGCTCTGCACAGGACCATCCACACCAAAGCAGCTCTGTGACCTTTTAGCACATGGGGTCCATCACACCCACCCACCTCAAAGTGGTTGTTACCATCACTCGCTCTCACTGGAGACTACATTGAAAGCCCATGTAAATCAACCAGAAGAGGTTTTCTGATTTCAGTGGACCATATATCATGGCCAAAGGCTGGTGATTCACCACTGAATAAGCACGGGGTCTGCAAGGTGCTGCAAGGACTGTCTTCCAAGCAAGATGCAAAAATCCTAAGCTCCTGTATAGGTATGGTCATGCAATATTCCCTGCCACGTTGCCAGAAGTATTGTGCTTTCCTCACTTAATCTGATGTGTAATGGTTGTGCTTTCCACCCCAGAAGTGGTTGCATTTCACCAATGGGCAAAGTAAATCCTTCTGTGGAATATGCATAGAGCTCTTTGAGGCCCTTTAAATGGAAAGCCTCTGCAGGATGATGTGTTAATGAATATGAAAGCTAAGCATACATAAGGAGAAAAAAAATCAATATACACATTGGCTGGGAGCCCACTGGCTGTGAAGCATCCCCAGGACAGCATTTGCACCAAAACCTTGTACTCTCATTGACTATAAACGCCTCCCAGACAATACCGTGCCGTTATACCAAACCGTCAAGACTTTCTTGATCTTTTGACTTATTAGGTATCGTTTTTAGGTCGTAACATTTTGACTGACTCTTCACCGATGAAACCTGTACATCCATTTAGAAAGAGTTTGTTGGAAGGGACATCCAGGCCCTCTGATGTGACAAGGAGGGAGTATGGATGGGTACTATAGTTGTTGCTGCTACACAACCTATTTGGATAAGATGTCTGCCATCTACTACCTCCAACCGGTCATACAGGACAGCTATACGCTGCTTCCGAACCCTCCTGTTAGTTCATTGAACAAGACGTGTCTCAAGACATTCAGCAGCCCAGTCACTTGGTCAGGGATAAACCTGTGGTCAGCATGGAGGTCGACGACTCTTCACGCTCTGTTGGCATTATGGGCTTGAGGTGCTAAAGCTCATGTGACAGTAGAGAAAACTGGCGACAGCTTGATGACAGCTACTGGTGTCTATGGCAGACTCTACTCAGAGAACTTAATATTTGGAGAACTGAGCTAGTTTCTCCAAAACTCATGTTCTAAGGGTGTGAGAATAGAAATAAATGTCAGTCCAGGTCTTTCTGATGCCTGACTTGGAGAAGTTTATGAGACAGGAATGTTTGTATTAAGAAACCAACAATCAGAGTGGTTTTGGGATGCCACGCAATGGGAATATGAGATCTTGGCACAGGGGCTAATATTTGGCCCAGTCAAACATGATGGGAGGGCCATCCTGCACTGTGTAACTTCAAAGCACAACGGAAGGCACGGAGCAAAGCCAGGAACTATTTGGGAAAAACTCCCCAATGTGATCAGCTAGCAACGGCAGATCAGATCTGGGAGAAACCAGGGAACCAGTAAATGATCAGAGCGTGGATGGAGTTCAAATACCCACCAGGCTTCTCTTATAGCCTTTTATAGCCTGTTAAAGCATTCTCAAGCCCAGAAGAAGGAAAGGTAACCACAAAGCAGGGTAGAGAAAGCTCTGCATCTGCACTTTCCTTCCTGCCCTTTCAGCTGCAAAAGGTGGTCCCTTGAACCCCGGCAGAAGTAGGCAGGAAATTGCCCATTTTTGTGATGGTCCGGATTTTCCTGTAGAGGGAAAACCTCACTTAACTGAGCTGCTGCCAAATAGCACCATTTTCCTAAGGATCATTTTACAGCATGAAGCTTAGAAGGAATTGCACTGTATAAATTCATTTGTTATTCCATGTGGTACTGCTGCTTGGGCTAAATTGACAAAATATTTGTCTAGAGGGTAATGCATCCATTTCTGCTCCGTGCCTCCTCCTCACACAAGTCTGGGTTAGTGGTTTCTCGGCATTGCTACCTGGCATTTCCCCAAAATGCTTTTGGTTTTTTCTTATCATGGAGTTACTGACAGGCACCTCATGAGGGCAGCATGTCCTCTCTTTTTCTTTTTTCCTCCACTCAGTAGACCCGCTCTGCTTCCAGACTGAATAAAAAAAAAAAAAGCTGTGTATGCACTACAAATGGCACTATTCTGCTTATACTACTTTACTTTAGTTAACGAGGGTCTCAAGGAAAGCTGGTGACATCCCATCTCACGACATGCTGGTGCTATAGAAAATATTGCTGCCCTGCTTTGCAGGTAGGTAAAAAGCAGCTAAGTAAGTCCATGTAACATGCTCAGGATGCCCTATGGCTGGCAGTCAGGGAAGGAATAAATCATTGCAGGTGACCTGCACCCAACTGCCATGCTTTTTCCATAAATTTAGTCATGTACCCTTTTGTTCCCGTTCTGTTTGCCAGAGGGAGAGCTCTGATTTGAGGCAAAGGGGACAAAATAGGACAGAAACTATGTAAAAGCTTGAGGAAGAAGAGGCGACAGTGGAAAGACTCCTCTTCAAGCCTGTAAGGAGGCACAAACAGGTACAAAACCAGGTTGAAAGGCCCCAAGCTACCTTCCTTCCCTTTTTAACATGCAAGTTTGTGAACCAAATCCCAGCAAGAAGGGAAAAGAAATGCATCTGTCAGGAAGGGGCAAATAAAAGAGTACAAGACTGACACCAGAAAGGGCTGATATGGCCCAGTGCAGAGGAAGGGACAGATTTATCAGGACTCTTGCAGGTATAATAAGGAATGTTAGGAGGACAGGGAGGTCTTAAAGCACTGGAGAAGTGCAAATGCACTTAATATCAAGCTAAACAACAGCAGAGGAAGGGGAGGTGGCTGAGCTAAAGGCAAGACAGGTCCACAGAAAAGCAAAGATGCCCATTTCTCAAAAAACAGTGCAAGAACAGCTTTATCGGGGCTGGTCTATCATCAGCAGGAGCCTACCTCTTGTTATGGCCAAGGGAAGATGCCTGGACAGCAAGAAGGCAAGAGTATAGTGGTACCGTCCTGGCACTGTCCCAGCAACATGTAGCATGGTCACCACTGAGACAGGGGTGACAACTTTAACTTGTATTAACATTTAGGTTATTTTACAATATGATCTCTTTCGTTCTGGATGCTGTGTACATCAAAGGTAGCCCCTCCACAAGAAGGCTCTGTTAC